>NW_023605083.1:78231135-78713492 GCF_014898055.3 Talpa occidentalis | reverse complement strand
GTGGCACTTGTGAATTTAGAGATTCAAGGAGAGTGATTATATATCTCTTGTAAATTGCAAGGATCTATCCCAGGTATAGCTAATTATGGACTGTTTGACATGGCATTGAAATGCAGATTAAAAGCTTACAGAAACCTCATAGTAGAAGTGTAATTCTAACCTGTGTCTGTCCTGAATGGTCTCTATCAAGTCAATAGTTCTTTTTAATATTCTAATTAGATTTTTATCTTGATCTTTCTCAGATACTGGTATCTTGGGCCTCTAAAAACCAAAGCAGCTCACTTTTTCAGCACTCTTAAGGTAAATACAATGTACAATGTAGAAATTTGCTCAATCTTATTTTGCTTTTACTTGCTGATATGTGTATTTGGATTTTTATTTTTGTAATTCCTTGCTACAGGTGTATGTGATTAGCTTCAGTACTAAAATGGGGCAAATTTATTTATATAAATGTAGAAATCATGCATGCTGTTTTGATAAACAGACACCTTCATCTGCCAACTCATTCTCCATTCCAAACCCATTTTCTCTTTAATATTCCACTTTCATTCACTGCCTCTTTTCAGACACACCTTGAACAGAATGACCTCCATATCATCAATTATTTGTAAATGTGTCTACATTAGCATCTGGAAATGAAGATTTGCATCTGAATATACCAAATCATACAGGCACAGGTATCCTGTAGCAGGTTTCAAACTGTGCTAGCCAAATATGGGTAGCAGTTAGTCTCCTCCTTGGCACAGACAGAGAATGTTTCCATCCTCAGAGGAAGTCCCATCAGAGGGTGCTGCCGTAGACCATACCCTGAGACGTGGTGGCACTGAGAAAAGCTGAACGATGTATATTAGTGACAATACTAATAGAAAAGTCATCCTTCTGTGTGGACTAGATGCCATCGTCATCTTTTCTGTAAAAGCACAGTTTGGCCAGTTTGAAAGTTGGCAGATGAAATTTGAATGTAGTGAAAAAAGTTACTATTTAAATTATCGGGTGTTTTTCTAATTATAAAATCGACATATGTCCTTTGGAAAACATAGTTCCCTTCTTCCTCTAAATAAAACTCCAGTTGGATTAAAGAATTAAATCTAAAAAATAAACCACTGATGTGCTAGAGGTAGTCAGTAGACGTGATTATTAAAATCAACTTGGGAAGGGCAAAGTCCTTTCTAAACTGATACAAACTTTATTAGTAAAATACGTTATTGCTATTGTTCCAAGGAATGATTTCATTGGCAGAGTAATGAGTGAGTGCATTTAGGAAGAAATGCTTACTTTAATTTGTGGAATCTGAAGAAAATAAGCTGTCCCCAGTGTTTCTTCAGCAATTACTGAATATCCCTAGTGTGGCAGCTGGCTGTATGCCTGGAATCAAAGTCAAATGAGACAGATGTCCTGCCCTCAAGGAGTGCTCATGCACGGGGGTTGGGGGCGGTGGGGAGATACCAGTGAATCTGCAAGAGCTATAAGAAGACTGGAGAGTCCAGCCTGGGGCAGGCGTTTCTGGCTGACTGTCAATTTTGAAATAGGCAGGACTGGATGGAGGGAATTCCAGTGGCGGGCGGGGGGGGGGGGGGGCAGGATGTGTGAAGTCACAGAGGGGGGACATGGGCAGTAACTGTGGCCAATACTGAAGACTGGCAGGAGGCTTGAGGTTAGAGAGGACAGATTATATGGCAGATCTGACTTTCTTCATGAAAGCACTTCGTCAGGGCAATGATATGAACAGATTGGCATTTTAGGGAAATTGTCGGGCAAAGACATCAGATAGAAGGTTGTTAGAGTAACCTGGTGAGAAGTGATGAGGTGTACACTCAATAACAGTGAGTATTGACAGGGATGGATTAAAGAGATGTTGAGGTAGAACCCTCAGAAGTTGGAAGGAGAGTATAGGATTCCCAGATTGCTGGTTTGAAGGATTAGAGTTGGGTAACTACAGTCTTTTATTAATGTTGATAATATTAGAGTAAAATCAAATTTGTGACTACAGATAAAAATTTCAGTTGGGCACATACTGAGTTTAATACACCTTTGGGACAGACAGGTGGAGCTACAACTGCGACTTAGGTCTGGAATTGAGCAGAGAGATAGTTAAATGTCTTAAGCGTCCGCATGGCATTAAAACTATGGGTTTGATGAAGTTACCAGTGAGAACAGGTAGCCAGGGCTAGCCCTAAGGAACGTAAACAGTTCGAGTCAGAGAAGACACTGAGAACAGCTGAGAAAATCTAGGAGACTCTGAGCAAAAAATGGAAGCAAATTCCGAAAAGGAAAGATTTCAAGCAGTATCAGAGCGCGAAGACAGAAAGCAGCATCCATTGAATTTGGCAACCTCTGAAGGTTTGCCAGCCTCCTGGGGGAGGGACCGAAGCTGCATTGAAGAAAGCCAAAGAATAAATGGGAGCGCGATGGCGACAGCGAGGGGAAACCACGCTGTCACGGAAGCGTCACCTTGAAGGAAGGAGATGGAACTGGGGGGGGAAGGTAGTGAGGGAGGCGCGTCTGCGGAGTGTCTTGTTTTTCTCGTTGGAGGGACAGTCATGTCTTTATGCGAAGCAGAAGGATTAAAAAGGATGGGAGAGGCGAAAGGAGACAGCATGGGCAGAGGGCACGGGGGAGCTTGGAGCGGGGGAAGGGACACCTGTTTCCTTGAGTCGGGAGAGCAGTAAAGGAGAGGTGCAGATGAAAACCAGTGTGAGACTTCAGGAGGTTCTTCAGTCTGTCCTGATACTCGGTGAGGTGTCGGAAGCAAGGTGGCCAGTTAGAAGTGAGGCGATGAGGGCCCGGGGGGTTGAAGAGAGATGAAAGGAGGGAGGTTTAAGGGGTCTCAAGTAGCACCGATACCAAGAATTGGCTGGGACACTGACACGCTCCTTTGGGGGATCTTTTCTCCTGTATCAATACTCCACGGGAGTAAGAAGTACAGAAACCCAGTGACAAGGTTGACCTGGATTTGGGGTGCTCCAGGGGACAATGATGGAAGGGTGAAGACACAGGAAGGCTAAGAATAATGAAGAGAGATTTAAAGTTTTTGAGTTGATTGGGCACTTGGGTGGTCAGGGACGGGAATTCCCAGTGTGATGAGAACTTGGTGTGGTTGGGATTTCCCAGCATACTGCCCCTCTCTTCCTCTTCCGAGTTTGAGCCAAGTTATAAAAATAAATAGGACCCAGACAGATGGAGATCAGAACATGAGCTTTGTAAATGGCAGCGGGAGGGAGGGACGCAGCTTAGATATGGAGTCACAGGCCGATTTTCTAGCACTCCGGATTGAATTACCCACTGACACGGCTCCTTCGGGGCAGCCGCAGCGGATGTGCAAGGCCCTGACAGGCACTTTCTGAGAGAGGGCGGTGAGAGCCAGAGCGGGGCAGGGGCTCCCCAGTGGTCTTTCTGCGCTTGGGGAGGAGTGAGGGAGCAAGAGGGTGGCGTCTTACTCATGTGTGATAGCTGTTGCTCGCGTGACCGTTGTCACTCTTGTAGCTCACGCCATGGAAACTCCAGCAGACTGGCTCATCCCAAGAGAACCAGAAGAGTAGGAGAGTGGAGGGTGTGGCTGGAGAGGAGCATGCCGAGGTTTTAGACTTGCCAGCTGAGTAGTTCTGGGTAACAGTAAGGACCAGGATGTGGCCACGGAAGCGGGCAGCCATGGTGGTTTGGAGGTGATGCCAAGGGCTGAGGCAAGGCGTTGATTGAATTATTCCTGTGAAGTTGATGTGACTCGACAGGACACTGGACTTGGGTGTCAGGAAGTAGATGGAGACGGAGAGAGTGAGAATGTGAACTTTGAGGCAGGACTAAGAGCTTAGGGCTGCAAAGCTGGGCCAAACCATTTTGGCCTCTGCCCCCCTGTGAGTCCAGAGGGAAGCAGGTATTTAATGCCGTTTTATCAATTCCATTTTTGTGTCATCGGCTGCAAACAAGAGATACTTGGATCGTGAAATGAGTCCACTTTGTGTCCTTTCTGTCCTATGTTAGGGAGACCGTTGGGCACTGTAATCCCTAAGGTCATGGTTTGCTAGAGAGGCAAGAAAGGCGGAGTTGAGTTGTCTGTGCTCCAAATTAGACATAATTCCATCCAGTGAGGAGAGGTTCCTGGTGGCTTTCTAGCATATATAGGTGGAATACTAAATTTGGCAGAGAGGAACTTCCAGAGTCTGGGATTATGTGTGCATGACCAGTTTTCTCTTGTCTTACTGAAAGGAGTGGCCTCAGACACATCAGGCCTGTATTTCGTACACGGGACCTACGGAGAGACCCCCCAGTGGAACGGCGGAGACTTCCCCAAGGCCCTCCCTGTACAGGAGGATACTGCGCAGGCTTGCGTCCTACTGGGCCCAGCCGCAAGACGGTGAGCAGTGGAGACCAGAGACCGCCCCACACATGAGCCTTAATAGAGCAGGGGCAGCCTCAAGGACCACAGAATTCAGTCCCTGTGCCCCTCAGAGCATGGCCAGACCAGCACGGGGTCCCAGGGGAGGAGGCAGCCTATATGGCTTGTGACAAAGGGCTCTTGTTTTGTGTCACGGACCTTCCTGTGACTGTGGTGCCTTGGTAGCTGTCCCGGGCAGTGAGCTTCTGTTTCAAGCCTGGCTCTTTATGTTTACTTGAGGAGTATGAAGTAAAGCTAAGGTGGCCAAGTCTCCGGACGAGCTTAGGGGCTGCGCTGAGCAGCTGGAGGCTACCGTGGTAGAGTGAGGTGTTGCTGGACGAGACTGACCTGCATCTCATTCACACAGCCCTCTCCCAGAAGGTGAGGCCGGAGGACTGGAAGGAAATGCAACTGTCCACCATCGAACTGTCCATCACCACACGCAACAGCCATCTTGACCTTACGGTAAGCGAGCGTTCTCATAGGAAAAGCGTTGGGTATCTGGGGAAAGTGATGTGGTCTACACACTTTTCTCCTAATTCAGTATTTTGTTTTCACCCAGTGGGGTTAGAGAGGAAAGGGGGGTGCAGTGTGCCCTTGAGGGATGAGAGCAATGAGAAGAGACAGTGGCCTGCGGGCAGCAGGGCCTGGTCTGGGTGCTGTGGAATAGCCGCACACACTCTGCCCTCAAAACTAAGGGCAAAAGAGCTTTAGAAACAGGCACAGGAGGAAGAAATTGTGGAACCTTTACTTGAGTAAATATCCATTATTTTTGTGACTGTGTTTAACATGTCAAACATTTCCTGCCCAGGAGAAACATGTATCTACTTCTACATTTTGGTATCTATATTTACAATTTTTTTGGCTCTGGGCTATTGACGTGCCCTGTCCACTACCATAGCCACTAGCTACACCTGGCCATTTCGGTTTAATTAGAATGATGTTAAAAACTCATTTCTTCAGTCACAGGGGCCACATCTCAAGGGCTCGGTAGCCAGGTGGCTGGTGGCCGCGGTGTTGGCACCGTGTGTGCCGCAGGCTCTGCTGTAGCTGCTGCTCTAGACGACCCCAAAAACCCAGCAGAACTGGGCTGGTGGTACACTGGTCGCCCCCTGCTTCCATGTGGCCCACATGCCAAGAAGTAATTTCCCCCTTTTAAATGATTGGAAGAAAATCAAAAGTAAAATAGCTTGTCATCCTTGACATTCAAGTGTCAGTATCCATAAACACAGCGTCATGGGAGCAAAGCCACTGCCTGTGCCGTGTCCAGGCCGCAGTGCAGGGTGGGGAGCTTGCAACAGACCATGTGGCCTGAAAGCCCAAACAGTTACTGACAGAGAAAAAACCGTGTAAATGAGAATGCCATAGGAAGGTTATCCTTAACGGGACTAATTGCTACGTTCAGTTTTCATGCACATACAAGTACTCTGTTCATAATGGATCTGAGTCTGCAAATTGGCACATGCAGCTGAATGTATGCGTGTGGTGAGATGCGTGTGGAGAGAGGCTTGATTCCAGTATTAATATTCAGAGTGATTTCTCATTAATGCATGTCCATTGCAAACCATTTGGATAGCATAGCTCCCTTCTGTTTAATTCCAGTTGGATTAAAGAGTTAAATGTAAATACATGAAACCATTAAAGCGTTGGAGTGAAAGCTGATTAGCAGTATAAACTTGGATGGGACAGGCCTTTCTTAGCCTGGCAGCTGAGGCGAAAGTCATGTTGATATTTTTGTGTACTTATGCAAATTTTTAATGACAAATTGGGGGACATACTAGGTGACAGACCAGAAGTTAATAGCCTTCCTTTGTAAGAAACTCTTAGGGTAAATCAGTAAGAAATGAGCAAAGGAGTAATACACAACAGGAAAATGGTAGGACTAGGAAATCACAAAGGAAATAAACATGAAAAATAAGATAGATGTTTGCTGAGTATTGGCTGCATGCTGGGCCCTGTCCTAAGGATTTTCCAGAATCTCACCTCTTGTTTTCATCCTACCTACATTATGAGGTTGATAGAACTTTTGTCTGCATTTTATAGGTTAGGAAACAAAAGCTTTCAGCATCAAAGAAATACAAATTAAAGTAGTAACTACCACACTGTCATATATTAAAAAGTGTGCTTGTGGTCGCTGTTTCTCTGATGGGAATATAAATCTGAGCACCCTTTCTCAATGGTGTCTTCGCATTATGTGTGAAGCTTCTAGAATATGAGCCTACTCTTGGTCCTGTTTGGTATGTTTCTGGGAATTTATCTTAAAGAAATCAGATGAATACGTAATGTAGGCAGTCCCTTACTTTCTAACATAATGGATTCTGAAAACACTGGTGAAAGTGAATATATTAAGGTTTAAAAAAAATACTGTTCCAGAGGAATTTAAAAAAGATAAGATTTCTAATTATACATTTTCTTTATACCCAATAGCTGATAGTAGGTATTTCCAGTATTTTATGTTCTTTAACCTTGTGCTTTTCTCTGATGATTGCAAACCAATGAATGGGTTGAATTCAGTGAGTAGGTGATTGCAGTTCAAGATTAGCCACATTCACAATGCCGAGTGCTGTTTATCTTTGTGACAATTATGAAAGGAGGTGACACTGCTGCTTATCGCTCGTCTCAGCACATTCATTTGCTTTTCTCCACACCTCTTTATAAAAATAAAAGCAAATGCAGTACAATATTCAAAGACAATGAAGCTACCATGCAGTAGCTCAAAATGTTCATTTTTCATTAAAAAAAAAAAAAGTATATTCACAATCTAAGAGGCTTTTGGGGTGTGGACTCTATGAAAATTAGCATCTCCTGTACAGCTGTGTTCCCTGTCTAATAACAAAAAACATGAAACAAACTGATGAGGCGACTGATTAAATACACCTTATATGTGAATTTAAAATCTCTCGGTATTTACTGACCTAGAAAAATGTTCCTATATTGTTAAAGGAAAGACTAGGTTAAAATGACATGTATCAGCTGGTTCCATTTTTATTTTAAAGATAAATACTCCCACCTACAATTGAATTTTGTGAATGATGGAGGCAAGGCTCCAGCTTTATACTCTTTCCAAATAGAAAGCAGTTGTCCAAGCACCTTTTACTAAAATGTCCACCCCATCCCCGATCTGCAGTAAGAGCCGTGTCACGTGTCCAGTGTCTGTGCGCGCGGAAGTGTGTCTACGGCTGTTTCTGTTGGCTACACTAGTACTATGCCTGTCTCAACAGTGTTTTATAATAAGTCCCTGTTTTTCTTCTTTGCATTTCTTGGTTATTCTTCCTCTTTCACTGTAAGCATTAGAATGTTTATTGAGCTCCACATAAATATGTTATAATATTGATCAAGATTACATTGACCTTGTTGATCAATTTGAAGAAAAATGACATTTCTACAACATCGGCTATTACATCAATGTGTCATAGCTCTTCATTTATTGAGGTCTTAAATGTCTTTTAATGAATTTTTATAATTTTCTCTGTCACATTCTGTTTCTTGCTGGCTACCTTAATTTTTTATGCTGTTGTAAACAGTATCTTGAAATTTCTTTTTTTTAAATATTGATTTAGCAGATGGGCATGTAACTGACTTTATGTTAATGGTGAATTAGCAACCTAACTAAATTCTTACTAATTTTATCTGTGGATTTGATTTTTCTATAGATGTAGTCTTATCAGCTACAAATAGTGCAAGTTTTGTTTTTTTTCCCTTTCAAATACTCAGCTTCTACTCTTTCATCTTAACCATGTTCGCTAGGACGGCAGCACAGTGCTGAGTGGTAGTGGATATAGGTGGTGTCATCGTCTTATTTAGAGGTTTTGTGTGCTAGTCCCTGACAGTGAGTCAAAAAGGAGTGGTGTGAAAATGTGTAGGACCAAAGTCTGTGGTTGCAGCCATTGCCGTGTAGCTCAGTCCTTCCAGTGCTTTCTGTGGTTGGGAATGGAATGTGTTTAAAATAAAACATCACTTTGACATAAATGGATAGCTGCTCTTCAGCTCTGGTTACATACCAAATTTGCATGCAGAGCATTTAAGGAAACACAACTGCCTGGGCTCTGCATGCCAAGAAGTCGACCCAGGAGGTGTGTTGTGACACTGCTGAATGTGAAGCTGGAGACTTGCTGGGGTAGGGGGGCCTGGAAGCCTGGGGGAAAGGGGCGTCTCAGAGCAATGGAGCTGAATGTTGTGTGTAGCTTATACCTCAACAAAGGTCTTAAACTGTAAAAGCAGAAACAAAAGGGCCGAAAATGACCAGGATTATCACTGGTAGCCAAGTGCACTGCATAACATAGCTTCCAAGTATGGGCTCCAGGGCCCGAGGGGGACGACAGACACCTCAGCCCAAATCTAGCGCCTTAACCTTAGTCTTCCCAACCCTTTCAGAGCAAAGAAGACTTCATGAACATCTGCGTGGAGCCAGACACCGTCAGCAAAGGAGACTTTATAACTCTCGGGTGAGTGGGCTGGGGTTTGTAGGAAATGACTCTCGCCCTTTCTCTTCTCACACTTGACTTCCGAGCACCCTGTGAGGTCAGTCCCGCCTCCTTTGGCCTTCCTGTTGGTGTCACGGAGACCAGAGTGTGGAGAGCAGGGTCTGCCTTTCCGTGCGATGAAAGCATTCAGCACAGCATGCTGCAAGGATTTTGGCTTCAGGGTCAAAATTCTGGATGCAAATCTTGATCCTGTCACTTACTGACCTCACAACTTGGACAAATTCTTTAACTGTCATTTCTGAAGCCTTTTCGTTGTGTATAGAACGGCATAGTCTGTATCACGATTGCTTTTGAGTTTGAAATGAGGTCGTATGGGGAAAGTCTTTGTATAATGTGAGGCCCTCCACAGTATGTGCTCACGTCAGTCCACCTTGTCCAGTTCCCAAGGCGTCCATTAAAAGCCTGAAACGTTATTGAAAACCTTGGACGTTTTCCAAGCCCCTTTCGATGCGCAAGCATCCTTCCAAGCCCTGATTGGCTAAGCCTTACCTTGCCAGAGTTTGATTGGTTCAGAAGGCTCGCAATCCTCTGCTGGCCTCAAAGCCTGAGCGGCATGTTGCCATGTCAACCGGCAGCCTGGGCACGTGTGCTTTGTCCGCAGCGCCCTCTGGCGCCCAGTGAGAGCTCCGGCCTCTCTGCTGCGGCCCCTGGTCTCCGTGGCAGCTGCAGCGCCTGCACCCGCGCCGCAGCATAATGTCCTTCCTTAGCTTGTGTGATTCTCGCCTTTGGTACAGCCAGATCCTTCAGATGCAGAGTAGGGGACTCTTTGGCCTTTTATATACAGGCTCTATCTGTAGTCGAAGGCAGGAGGGAAAAGCCACGCCCTTCAGCTCGTGTACGCTGGGAAGTACACAGTGTTGTGGGCCCGGGCCAGCTAAATTTGAATCTCATTCATAATGTGGACATCCACAAGAAACTCAGTCATACTGCTGAAGTTGGGGGATCACGGTGTCCTTGCCAGCGGCGGTGCTTCCTCTCCGTCCTGCAGGAAGGAACTCTAGAAAAAGTGGCTCCCTGCGGGTGTCTGTACAGACCCGGTGGAGCTGCCCTAGAAAGGCTGGTGAGCTTCATCTACTAAAGAATTACTGTTGTCAAGTAATGATAAAGGAATTAATTCATTTAGTCCTGCACCAGCCGTGACTCGAGCTATAATGGGTGTCTTTGCATGGGGTGGGGGGTATTGCTAGTTTGTATTTAAAGAATAATCTTTTAAAGAAACTCTAGGTAAGTCTGTCACATTTGCCTATATATTTAGAAAATCCTATAGTTTTCATCCATTTAGTCAAAGCATGTCTCCAAGTAATAGTCACTCCACAGCAACTCCATTACAAAAGTTCACTGTGTCTCCTAGGGAATTTCATTTCATTCTAATGTTTAAATTTGGATATTGAACAACCCAAGGACTAGGTACCTATGGAACTATTTACAGCGAAAAATTCAGAGACAGTCACCCAGTCGTCACTGCCTGTCCACTTCTGCACAGCAAGTAAACCATCTGGGACACACCACAGTGCCTCAGAATCACGGTGGGGAAGTAACTCATAGCACCCCACGGTGCTCGCCTAGTCAGTCTCGTCAAAAATGGGGAACCTGCTGCTGCTCCAGCCTGATGCGGCCGTCAGCGCTGGTTTCCAAACCTGCCTTTCCCTTGTGCCCACAGAAGTAAGAAGGTGAGAGACCCGGAGCTGCATGCCGCGGGCACCGAGTGTCTCCACGCCAGCCGGTGCGCCCTGCTAATTCCCGAGGTGAGCCGCGCGGCCCCTTCCCGGCCTTTCCCCCGCCTTGCCCCTCCTCTCGCTAGTGACAGACCCTCGTTCAGGCACTGAGGAGGTGCCAAGCGCTGTGCCAGGTCCTGGCTTAGAGGGAGACATGGAAAGATGACAGGTTCCCTTCTCAGAAGACGGCCGGGGCATCTTCAGGTTTCGTTCGCATTTGAACTTTCATTCCCCCTCGTGCATTTTTGAGATCATGTTGGTTACAGCACTGAGACTTGGGGGTGCAGCATCACGCCTCTGCAGGTGCGTGTCACACCACCAAAGCAGCCGCCGTCCCTCCCCTCTGGGACTCCGTCCTGCAGTCAGATTGCTGTGGCTGGTGTCCTTTTAGTTTTGCTGGTTTTTGGTTTCTTTATATTCCAGTACGAGGGACGCCATCTGGCACTTGCCTCTCCTCCTGACTTAGTTTGCATGGCATAATCCCCTCCACGTTGTAATTGGCACGACTTCATCTACTTTTTAATAGCCGCGTCTTGGCCCGCTGTGTACATAAACCACACCACGCCCTCGTGGGCTCCGTCCCATCCCGGGCACATGCGCTGTGGCTTTGCTCGGCCAGGGAAGCAGTGTTGCTCCGGGCCGGGAGTGCTGGTCCTCCTTCAGACCCCCGGGGTTGCCTCTCGGGCAAGTCCTAAAGAGCGGGGTTGCTGGAGCCTGTGGGAGATCTCTTTGTAATATTTTGAGGAACCGCCACGCTGTTTTCCAAAAGAGCTGGGCTTGCCTACATCCCCCCAACAGTGTAAGAGCACCCCTTTCTCTCACGCTGTGGGGCGGGAGCTCCTTGTGGCTTTGATTTGTGGTTACCTGCTTGATGACGTGCCTGCTGGCCGCCTGCCTCCCGCGGGTGTCTGTTCAGCGCTCCTGGCTCCTGCCGTTTTCGGGCGGGGTGGTTGCTCCCCGGTAGCCGTTGGAGGTGGGAGGTCTCCTCTCGTCGCCGTGCAGGAGCTTCTTAGTTCGAGGAAGTCCCGCTTGTTTACTTCCGTTTCCCTTTGGCAAATGTTCACAGTGAATGCTGCCTTCAGAGTTTTATGAAGGCATTTTCAGGAGGGCGCTAATTTTTCTGTATTACAAGATGCCAAGCTGAACACAGCAACCCGTCTAAGTGGGGAGGGAGTACCCAGGGCCTCTGAAGCCCGGTGGCTGTTGCACGCCTGTGTCCAGCAGGAACTGCAGGTGTGACAGACGCGGTCCCCACGCAGGCCCGCAGTGTCGTGCTGATGGCCGTGAGGATACGTGCACAAAGCGGCCTGTGTGACCCTTGGCTTTTGTTCACTTGAGCAAGAGTAGGACTGCGAAGGCCATGTGACACTGTGTGTGCCTTCCCGGGCACCGGCAGGACCCATGTCTTTTAACTAGTTGAAAGTGATCACCTTGCTGCTCAAGTGCCAGAAAAACATGAAAACCTGTGCACGGATGGTCGATCCGGGACATCCACACAGCGGCGCGTCCACCCCAGCAGGGACGTGTGTGTTGGGAAGACCATCCGGGCAGGCCGGGAGCGCGGGCAGCGGTTTGAGCCCCTCTCCTCCGCAGGGGACCGAGGGCTCCTTCAGCATCGACAGCGAGGAGTACGAAGCAATGCCGGTGGAGGTGCAGCTGCTCCCCCGGAAGCTGCAGTTCTTCTGTGACCCAAGGAAGAGAGAGCAGATGCTGCAGAGTCCAGCCCAGTGAGCGGGTGCAGTGAGAAGTGGGCGCCCTTTACGCGCCAGTGGGACCACAAGGGGACCAGGCCGCCCCTGCCACTCACGGTGGGTCCATCTGCCCCTCCACTCTCAGCTGTTGCCATGCGCTTCCGTGCTGCGGCAGCTGCTCCCTCCTCCACGCTGACTTCCTCAGGCTGGTTCCAGGAGTTCTCCCTCAGGGGATGGAAAAGGGCCAGGCCTTATTGCCTGGGAGCAGGCCTCACAGCAGCACTTCTCCTGCTTGTTCTGGTCTCTGGCGATCCTAGGGCATGCAGGGAAGGGCTGCCTACCCTCCTATCTGGGTGCTGCTGCCTCCTGAGCTCTGACTCTGTTCCCCTTCTGTCCTCCGTCCAAACCGTAAGTGCGATGTTTTCCCCCTCAGCTGCAGCTGAAACCTGTATGAAAATCCATGCTTCCTAAATGTTGGTTTGCATGAGAACTACTTGGGGTGGGTGCATGTTAAACTGAATCGCTTGGGGCCCAACCCTAACAGCTCAATCCAGGGCTGGAGCCCAGGAAGCTGCATTTTAAAAAACAGAGCAGCCTGCCCTCCCCCCAAGATCCTCCACCTTACCTGGCCACACAGCAAAGCCGCAGTCCACACAGCTCTGCCCAGGGGCTGTCCTGGAAAAATCATGTGCCCCGCCCACTTGTAAGCCGCATCTAAAATTCTCGAAGGGAAGTAAGAGTTGCCAAAGTATGTATTTTCTGGTGTCATGTAAATATTGGTATTTTAAAATAAAACTGTTAACATCACTCCCTTAAACATATTCAGTGTAATTTAAATACATAACAATTTGATGCTCATCATCCATTTACAAAAATAAATTAGCCGTTGAAAAGTTTAAATTGAGTATTTCCAGACCACTTTCAGCAGAGAATGTGGTCCTGCTGTGATCTATTTTTATCACTCAGCCGGTCTTCCAACAAAAAATATAAATGGAAATGTTCTTTATAACACTTTCTGAACTGAGTTAATTATTGAACTATAATTAACACGTCCTTTACAGCTGAGATGGGACAGAAAGAACCGTGGTCACTGTCGCCCGCACCTTGTGGTCCTTCGGCGCGGCCCAGAAACTGGCCTGCAGCTGTCAGCTCGGCTTCACCAGAGCTTCCGCTCCTGGTCGGAAGCAGAGAACTTGAAACTACCTGATGTGTTAGTTTCTGTAGACGTTGTCCTTGTTTGGGGCCCTGTGCGTCTCACCCACTAGCAGGCGGGGCCAGCACAGGCTCACTCAGCAGATGGGGCCCAGGCACCCCCAGGGGCGACAGGACGGGAAGGCAGCGGCACAGGCCAGGCGGGGTCAGCAAGAGCCAGGCTTACCTGTTCAGCGCTGAGTTCGTCCAGCTGTGCTGGGCGCGTCTGGGGCCACCTGTCATTTTTTGGTGACTGTAAGGATCGCCCACGAGAAGAGGCTAAGGTATAAGGAAATGAAGTTTCCACGTGAGCCCAGAGTCCGGTATCTCGGCTCTGTAGTAACACGTCCTGGGCCGGCACAGAATCTGGTTCCTTCCCTGGTAACGCTCCATGCGTGGTGGTTCATTGAGTGATTCTCAGTCACTTTTCAATGTCAGTATGCCCCGGGTCAACTATTTTCCTGCGAGAAAGCGCTTTCATTATTACTTACTCTTTCCGGGGTCCTTCCACAGGATGTCCATAAAAAGGACGTTTCACTGTGCAACATGGACGGCCCGAGTCACCCCCTTCTGTTTAGTATGAACCTTTTGTCAAACTAATTTCACCCAAAAGCCAGGAATATACATAAAGACACACCGTGGCTGTCGGTCCATCGCCCCAAGTCTGACCTGCAGGCCTGGCTGTGAGCCCTGCTCACCGGTGCTCCCCACACGCGGCTGCCCCCGCTCTCATGCCGCCGCGAGCAAGCGGGCTCTGCAACGTGGTCGCGCAGCTTGGAAAGCGGGACCTGGCTTTGGACACAGAGCTACTGATGTACAGCTTTATCCTCAGGGCTGCCTAAAAATAACTCCCCAAGAGGTTAAAAATGAAATGAAATGTAAGCAAGTGTACACACATCTACATACGTCTCGGCTGTACACAGGCCGTTTTCCAGTTACCCTTGACCACAGCAGGCCCCGTGACCCCAGGGCTTCGTTCCCTTGGGCGCCCTCGGCGCTGTCACGGAGCACCGTCCTGCTGTCCGGCAGGCACGCTTGTTCCGACTTTGGTTTCCGTTACCTGGAGAATCCAGATGGGGCCCAGCTCTCCGCGTCCCACTCCACGCGGCAGCCAGGGCAGCCTCGGCCCGCTGCCTTCCGACCGCAGTGCTGAGCCCGGGTGAAGCACCGCAGCACACGCATTCGTGTTAAAATTCCATTTTAATTGTAAAAACCATTTTCTGTAAATATATCAACCTCTGCGCACACCGCTTGGTTCAGATACACAGATACGAAACACAGGTGTCGTCGTGCCACAAAGTCAATTCGAGAAACACTGACTCAGCTTCAGGGCCAGCCACGGATGCCTTTGGCCTCAGAGCACACGGCTACCTCGCAGTAGGATTCGGGGTATGACTTACAAGCTCTCTGCTTCCATATTATGAGGTAAACCCGTGGAGCCAAAATAGATTCCACTTCTTATTGCTATGACCCTTCTGCTGGGGTATGGATCAAAATGGGGGCTTGGCAGTGAAGGCGACAGGGAGGCTCAGCTGATCCTAACCATTCCCCAAGGCTACAACTATTTCTGAACAGATTTCATTGCCCAGACTTACAAAGTTCAGCCAACACACCCAGGGTACGGGAGGTTACTTTTGTGTCTCTCCCCACCCTAAGTCGCCTGCTCTGTGCAGAAACCTGGGATCCGGCCCCTTCAGCATCGTTTGCTCTTCTCTGCCTAATTTGGCTGAAGGACGTTTTCACTTTAAGGTCAATTAAATTTATTAGCAATCCGCTAACTTGGTGACCTGCTGATTGTTCACTTTGCAGCTCATCCTGGCTAACTTACCATGCCCTGCCCCTACCCCACACCCCTCAACCGTCCTTGGAAAGCAAAGCCAATCTGTTATTCGTCTAAAGAGGCAATCTACAGCAAACAGAAGGAATTCACACCTGTCCTCCGGCTATGGTGATTAAATAAATTTTTCTGATTTAATCCTATTTACCTCTAAAAGCCCATACTAGACTGAGCTGCTAGAGTAAACTAATGAGGCAACAGCAGGGCTTTGTTTCTCCATCATTTCTATACAGCACAAGGAATTGCTCATGGGTTTCAACTGCCCTGTACTCTCGCTCCTAAAAGCATTGAAAGTGCCAGTTAGAAAACCACCTCCCGCTCCCCTCCAGGTAGGAGGCCTCACAGCATTATCGCGTGCACCCCTTATGTACCCGAGTTGCACTCACGGTTGTGAGCACCCGCCATCCTACCTCGGACTGTCCAGCGTATCCCAAAGAGCCCTCAGACCTCACAGCGCAGGCTCCTGTCCACGCGCCATTGAAACACCATCTCTGATGGGGTTTCGGCTGCTTCTAAATGACACGACTGCCCGTTTCTTCTACGGTTATAGTTTTGGAATTTCTTTCCACTTCAGCATCTGCATATTCAATTCACCACATAGAAATAGCGATATAAAAATAAACTTCCATTTCTTGTAAGCAGTAACAAGTCACAGCTAGCTTCTCCCACGGCAGTCGCATTCCAGTGGCTCCTGGGAACAGAGGTATATTAGCAATGAAAGTGGAATCGTCAAACTCCACGCCCTGGGAATAAAAGGACGGCTGAACTCCTTGCCTTCCTGCAACGAGGGGACTGAGTGGGTGTTCAGGACCCTCCCTGCGGGCCCTCAGTTGTAGCCGAGTGTGGGGGACAGACAAGAGGCCTGAGCCCATGAGTGAGGAATGAACCCAGAAGGACCTAAAAGCTCCCACGTGACACGCTGGTCCCCAGATTCACCTGCCTGTGTTAGAACCATCGTCACAATAAGGCAATTCATTGTCAAGCTGAACGTGGCCTTTTCATTTTGTTCGCAGGCCCCTCCCCACCTCACCTCTGCCAGGGGGATCTGTTCTGGGAGGTCGAAAGCATCTCAGTCCTTCCCCTGGGCCAAGTAGCTGCGCTAAGTAAAACAATAACAACAAAAACTGGTCCCTGAGGTTGCAGCCTCTTCCTGGAGTTGATGTAGGACCATTGAAAGGTTAATTCATCACTGTCCTTTACAAAAGGCTCCCCAAAGGCCTCTGTTTCAAGGTGAATAATCTCATCTTTTTATTGTGTTGGAAGGGGGCTGGCTCAGGGTGTAGAGAAAACAGCAGGTTCATCCTCACAGCTACCAGGATGAAAAGCAGGACCTCAGCTGTGATTTCCCTTTCCCTTCGCCTTCTAACCACAGTGCCATCCGTGGCTACACGGGGACACGGAGTCTCCATGTGTGGTGGTTAGTCATCTGCACCTTGGGCTACGCTTAATTTCCTTCTGGAATTGCACGTGGAACAAAACCAGGTGAATCACAGCTGCAAGTGCCTGTGCGGAATGATTTCTATCTCGGGGCCCAGGACTTCAGCCTCCTGTCCCAAGCCGAGCGACGACGTGCCTTCTCGCTCGCTGCGATCCGAATGTCCCGAGGGCCCTAAGGCCCAGGCGGACTCTCGTCGGGTGGATCTGCACCAGCCCAGCGAGTGTTTCGTGCTGCACAAAGGCCCACGCTACTTCTGAACAAACCACTTGGCCTGACTTCTTCTCGTGGGAGAGGAGCCCTCGGTTCCGATTCTTGTCCTATGTCCAATAACCCTGGCAGCAAGTTTACTGGGAGCTCATGGCCTCGCTCTCCATTGAGGTTGTGGGTAGCATCCTGAGCTTGCTGATGGATCTAGTTTACCAAGTGCTCAGGCAGTGGCCTCAGAGTCAAAAGTAGGACCCCAAACTTCATACTGCCTTCCCACCTAGGCCTGCCAAGTCTCTAGGATCTTCAGCCACCCACCACCACTTTCTACCTCCCTCTGAATTTTCTGTCTTACTTTCCATATCCCCAGCCCTCCAGCTAAACCTATTTTTATTCATCTTCTGTGTCTCCTCTCTTGTTTTTCATGACCCTTTTTTAATACCTTCTTGCTTCTCAACACTTCCCTCTTTCACACTCCCACTTCTCCCCTATTGTCCACCCCGAATTCATTCATTCATTCATCTGCTCAGCCGCCATCAAGTGCCAATTGCCCCAGTACTGGAATAAACATGAATGATCTCAAAAAGATGAGAATACTGCCCTGTCCTGGGTGCTGCCTAATTCACAGTTCTAGTAAGAAAGACAAATGAGAATGCAATATAACAAGTTCGTAAAACATCCAGGCCCTGGCCTTCTCCTCCTTCCCCAGTACCCTGAGTCCAAGTAAACTTATTTCCAGTGCCAGAAGCTTCTCAGCCTCATCAAGGACAGAGTACTATTAACCCTTATGCTGCCTTGTGCAAACCAGAAACAAGAACCTCTTCTTCTGGAAAAACACATTGTCCTCTTGACTGAGAGTACGAGGGCACAACTTGACCAGCAGCCCATGGCAGTCCTGCCCAGGAGTTCACATCTCATTAAATGATTCTGCTTCTCTGGACCCTCATGAATCTTTGGACAGAAGCAGAAAGATCCTTACAAACTGAGCAAGGTTTCTCTAGGCAGATGAGGGAAGCTCACAGTGTTCCCCAAGCACCACCTGGCATTTCTGTTGTCCTGGCTGGCTGGAGCCCCCTCTTGCTCCTAGGGCTGAATTCCTTCCTTCTCTTCTTCTCCCTAATCCACCGAGGCTGAGGAAGAAAGTGCATTTCTTTTGCCTGTCATCTTTCTGCACAGTTGGAATCGACAGATACTCTGGCAGAGGGATTGGCCCCTCCTCTGACAGCAAACTAGTTCTAGATAAATGACTATTGGTTTTGCTCTGTTTGTTTTTCATTTGTAGCTATCCTTTGATTTTTTTTTTCCCTGCAAAATTGGTTAAGCAATGATAGCATGGTCTGATTCTGCAGTTTCATTGATTGTGCAGCTCCTGGAGTCTGGGTCCTTGGCTGGGTTTTCCGTTTTGTTTAGCTTTCCACCCTACTCTGCTGGTTTAAATGCCTCTTCTATATTTTGTGGGGAAAGTACAGAGGGCAGGATTAATATATACAGAACATCTGTATAGCAGACCCTGTGCAGTGATCTATGTAAATTGTCTCATTCTGTCTTCAAAAAACCAAATAAAACAAACCAATATTATAGGTATTATTCTTTTTATTTTGCAGATGGAAAAACTGGGGTCTCAGGAAGGTTCAGAACCTATTCAAAATTGCATGACCAGAGCAGATGGGGACTCCTGCTCCCTAGCCAGACATGTGTTCCATCACTAGTCCATTCAGCATGTGGCCCTCAGAAAATTTCCTCCACTATACCTCATGCTGTCCCTCTGTGAAATGCAGAGTTCCTATCTCATTGCCCTCAAGTTCTTGGAATTTCCTCTGTTGAGGGTGTTGAAGGTGTCTTTTGCTATGTTAGGAAAGGTAACTTCTGGAAAACACAAGGTGTGGCTGGTTTTTTTGGAAAAACAATGTTAATGTGTTATTGGGCAGAGTGAAGAGTACCCCAGAACCCCCAGACCTGCCCACTCTAAATGGGTTCCGCCATCTGCTACAGCAATCCAAAACATGTTCTAGTGCATAAGACCTTCAACAAAAAGGAACTTTAATGCAAAAATTAGTGTGCAAGAAAAAGAGAAAGGAGAAAGGGAAAGAATATAGTTTCCAAACCAAGCACCCAAAGTTACCCATCCCCTCATGGGTAAATGCCCAGCCACTGATGCCCAAAAGCTTGTCCTAAGTCTAAGGCACTTTATGGTGGGGACCCACAGGTAATGGGCTGAAATGGCCAGACAAGTCTGGAAGGAAAAGAGTGATATCAAAATCAAGATAAAAGCTGCCACTGTCAACTTCCCCACAGGTCTGTCAGCCACATCTGTTCAAGTATCTCCTTCATGTTCCCCAAGTCCCTGATACAAGTCCAAGGCCGAGAAGCAAGTGCAGCTTCTTCACATGTCTCTCTGCTCCATGTGCCTCCTCCAGGTCCTCTTCTTGATCTCCATTTCTCTCTGCTTCTCCTCAACCAGGTCATCTTTAACTTTTCCTCCCTGCTTAGTTCTACCCTCCCTTGGGTGGGGCAAGAAAACTGGAACCTCTCCTTTTCCTGTTACACTAGAGGATGGGACTTCCAGTTCCACTTCCTGCTTTCCTGGGCAGGAAGAAGGGATAAAGGTGGAGTTTAATTGCCAATGGCCAATGAACTAGTCACTCATGCCTATGTGAGGAGCCACCATAAGAGCCCAAAGAGGAAGGTGCTTTGGTCTTCCATGTCGCATACGGGGAAGAATGGCATGCCTGGAGAGGGCATGGAAGCTCCCAGCTTCCCCCATGCCTGGTCTTCTTCATCTCTTCCATCTGGTTTCT
Source organism: Talpa occidentalis (assembly GCF_014898055.3). Classification (NCBI taxonomy): domain Eukaryota; kingdom Metazoa; phylum Chordata; class Mammalia; order Eulipotyphla; family Talpidae; genus Talpa; species Talpa occidentalis. The sequence continues at coordinate 78,693,762 of NW_023605083.1, read as the reverse complement.
GGTTTGTGTCCTTTAGTATCCTATGTAATAAATCAGTGACCTAGTGAGCAAATGGGTTTGCTGAGTCCTGGGTTTCGCTCTAGCAAATTCATAGAATCTGAGGTGGATGTTCTGGGAACTTCTGATTTATGGCCAGTCAGTCGGAAACACAGATAATAATGTGGGGCTTGCAACAAGCACCTGACGACTGAAGAGGGGGTTGCAGGGAACTGTTATCTACAGACATTTGGTCAAAAACATGACCTTGCCTGGGGTAAGGCACCTGCTGTTGGAGATCTTTCTTTACCTATAGAATCTGACTCTCTCTGGATAGTGTCACAGTGAACTGAATTCTTGGACACCTTGCTGAAATTTGAGAATTGCCTTTTGGCATGGGAATCTTCAGCAACCTCAGCACCAAAATCTGTTGGAAATTGAGCTATAGGACATACCACCAATGACAATAAAGCAATTTTTACTCTGTGTATATGCACAAGAAGAGGACTTCTGCTACAGAAGTCCTCTGGCAGAGCACATCAGGGTGGAGCAGCCTCCTGGCCCTGGTCACCCATCAGAGAGATGCTGACAATCTCAATAGTCCCCTGAGAGACCTCCTGTCTTGGCTTTGACCTGCTCACAGTCTGTCCATCCATTCACTCAATCCACAAATATATGAGGGCAGATCACAGGCCAGCCATGTTCTAGGTGCTGGGACCAGAGAACAAGACAGAGCATGCCTGACTCAAATGAGATCTGAGCAGGGGTTGGAACAAGGATGGCAGAGGACCTAAAAGACAAAACCTCTGTGGTGGGGGCCAACTTGGTGGGTCCAAGCAATCTCGGGAGAGCATGATGCAGGAGAGCAAGCAAGCAGGGCCAGGTTGCCACGACCTTGCAGGCCACATGAGGCTGCAGGGTTCCTCATAAGTTTGGTGGTACCCTTGGAAGATTTGGAGCCAGGGAGTGACATCATTGGATGGCAAGCAGGTGACTGTGTACCTGCCAGAGAGATCTTTATAAGACATTCCCAATCCTATGCTCCCGTTTTCTAAACTTTCAAGACCATTGTGGTTCCCAGGATCAAAGCCAGGTTCCCTGGTGTGGCTCTGCCCCATTGGTCACTCACTCACCCCTTTCCAGGCACCCATCAACCTCCAGGCTTGCTGATCCCCCTACTCCTTCTCTGTGGCCCCTAAGCCTGCAGCCTCTGCCTGGAATACTCCCCTCTCCACACCTCCATCTCCACAGTTGTCTCCCTCAGGAAGCCTTTTCCGCTCACCCTGTCCAGTAGCAGGAGAGGGCCCATGGCTGTTGGAGCATTTATCACAGAAAAGTCCTTCTCTGCTCTCTCCTGAGTATCTACCAGATGCCGCAAGCTCCTGCGGGCTGGTTCTGGAAATGACCTGTCAGCGTGTCCCTGGACCCTAAGACCCTGCCTGACAGATGCATAGTAGGTCCCAGCAATTCCTGATTGAGTAAATGATTGGATCAATAAAGGTTGATAGTTGAATTAATAAGATCCAAGCAAGACTGCCCCCTATCTCCCACCCCTCCTTCATGAGGCTTCCAGGTTTCCAGGAAAAGGGTGGGGGGGCCTGCGGAGAGAACCTCCTTTTTCTTCCCCAGGGAGAAACAGCCCAGACTGGGCCAGGCCGGCTCAGAGGGGGCCAGGAGCCAAGTGTGAGGCTGACTTCCAGAAGCAGCAGGCCAGGCGAGCTCGTAAACGGCCCAGTTACATTTATAGCCGTGTTCTTATTAAGCACCAGGAGCAGAGAGATGAATCATAACCCCTCCTCCCACCCACAGCCTGGGGAGATGGAGGCCACCAGCCGGCCTGGCCTTAAATCTCAGGAAACTTAAAAGTCACAAGCGCTCAGGGCCAGCCCTGTATCACCAAGGACAGCAGAGAGGAATGCAGTTTCTCAGGCACAGCCTGTCTTATGGGGGAGGGGAGAATGGGTTGGGTCATGGCAAGGCAGGGGACGAGGAGTGGGGGGCAGGCTCCCTGAAAGGCCCTGAGGACAGGGTCCTTCATTCAGATCTGCAGTGGACGCCTTGTGACCTTGAAGGGTCAGGCGTCTTCTCTGGGCCTTTGGGTGACATGCAGACCCCAAGAGAATAAAGTCTAGGTGTTTCTAAGAATGCTCCTAAAAGATATGAAATTTTGTATCCCCTCAACCCTCCCATTTTACAGGAAAAGAAAGCAGAATCCAGAGGGAACCTGGACAACCAGACTCCCAGTAACCACTGCCCTGAAAGATACAGAGGTATCCTAGTTGGACAAGGCCTTGAAAGTGAGGCCAGGGGTGGCGTTTCTAATCACATCCTTATGGCATCCTCTCCCACGCCCCTGCCCAGGATCCGGGGCACCCACCTTCCCCTTGGAGCAGATCAGGCCCTCAGCAAAAATCCTGCCCCTCCCCCATGCTCATTTTCTCCAGTCAGGTGAGGGGTGAGCACGGCCATGCCCACTGCCCAAGAGGTGTAACTTTGCCCAGACCACATAACACAACTGGCACTTAGACGTTAGATGAGGCTTGATTCACACCAGACGCCTCTTTAACTTTTCTCTTTTTTTGCATGTATAATTGATTTTTGTGGGATTTATTGAGGTTTTAAAACCTTTTTTATTATAAAATATTACACAAATACCAAAAAGTGAGTAATCCATATCTATGGAACTTAATGAGTTACACAAAGTAAATGCCCAGGAAACCACCTCCCAGGACCAAGGAAATAGGATGTTGCCAGAAGCCACCCTCCCATGCCAGCCCCTCCCTCCCTGATCTAGGAAACCATGCCCTGCCTTTAAGGGAGGCCTTTTTCTATCCTGTCCAGAGCAGACTTCCCTAGAGAATTCAACAGAATGAAGAATGGAAGGCAAGAGGCCTACTTCTGATTCTATCCTCCCTGGGGGCCTCAGTTTCCTCATCTGTAGTGAAGGTTAACTCCCATCCTGCCAGAACAAGTCCACAATTCCAAGCCAGCAGTAAGAATTGCTGTGTGTGCAGAGGTAAGGGCTGGGGCTCAGGAGGCGCCTGGACATACCTTTGCAGGTGCTATTTCCTTCTTCCTACGAAGGAGATGGTGGTCCCTCCACCTGCCCTGGGCACTGCAACTAGGTGTGCCCCTCTGCACCTTGGTGATAGGGTTTTGGGGTTGCCTCTGAAGATCTGTCCCCGGGGTTCTCCAGACTTATCCCTCACCCCCACCAGGGAGTCTCTTGTCCAGTTCTCGGCATTCCTTAAAAAAAAAAATTGCAGAAGTCAAGCATAGTACCTTCTTTCCTGCTGGCAGGAGTTCTGATGTGACTTCAGGTCCCGTCTGCCAGTCCTGGGGTGGCTGACCCCACTTCCCAGGCTCTGGAGCCTGGGGGTCAGGAAGTGCTGGCTGTGGAGAGGAACAGGAGCAGGGAAGAAAAGCCAAACTTTCCTGGGCCCCTGCTGTGTGCCGGCACAGCAAGGCATTTGGCCTTGCATCTGGTTGAATGAGCCTTCTTACACGTTGGAAGCATCACTGACACCTTCTTTTCCAAAGGAGGATAGGGAGGTTGGGAGTGTAAGGGACTTCCACAGGCATGTTTCTGGGAAGCAGCGGAGGCAGCTTAGAGAGAGCCCTGACTTGGAAGCTCTTTATCTCACTCCATCCCTACTCCTGGCCAGGGACCAAGTAAGGCAGCCAACCTCTTCCCAAGGTCTGGTTTCCTCCTGCCCTGGCTGGGAGGTAAACACGCTGGTGAATGAAGGGGTAAATAAATGAAGTTGGGGTGATGGAAGGTGAAATGAATTGAAAGGAAGAATGAGAGGTGGGGTGGGGTGGGGTGGGGCAAGGAGGCGGGCCAGTTTAGAAAATAGCCTGAGTTTTCCAGCTGGGGGAACTCAGTGGTGGACGGTGGGGCCAAGCTCCTAGAAAGGAAAGAAAAGTTTTGGTAGGGAAGATTTATTTTTGAAGATTTTTAGTATTCTGTTATTATCTTCCTTACCTTTGCAAAAAGCCTGCTGAGGAAAGTGAATTCTATAAATGGCAGATGGATGGATGGATGGATGGATGGATGGATGGATGGATGGATGGATGGATGGATGAGTAGATAGGTGGGCAGTCAACTGGGAAAAGGAAAAGGTGGGGGGGGCAGTGAACACACTGTATCTGAGGATGCCCTGGCTCTTTCCAGGTGAGGGTGGAACACACATTTGGAGTAAGTGCCCTACAGGCAATCACATCACTTGAGTGACAGACACAGGCTCCCTGGACAGTATCCCTGGACCTCCAATGGCCCACTTCCTTCTCCCACTTCCTGCTCTCCCACCCCTGCCCTACATTTCCTCCCCTCTCTCCCTTCCACGCTGTCCTTTGGACCCATGCTTCTCTGAGCCTAGTAACAATGGCTGTGAGCCCTAAACTCCTTTGCTCACACCAGTGACTCCAGCTAATGGAACCAAGATTCAGAAAGCCCTGGGGCCCTGGCTGAGGCCACCCAGCAAAGTCTGGCAGCCAGGTGGGACCAGATTGCCTGGTCACTCGACCCTGGCACTGACCATGAGCACCTGCTGGAGGAGAGGAGCCCAGCAGGGACCTGCATCCTATGTCTCTGAAAAATGCTGAAACAACCCACCTCTCAGCCCCATGGGCTCCTGCTGCCCTGCTAGGTTAAGGCCACGGTTTCTCAGCAGTAAACCGTGATTGCTCGCATTGCCTTTCCTGCTGGATGATTTCAGTTGAATAATTTTGCATGATCTCCGCACAGCATGAAGAGAGAGCCAAGCTGAGGATGAAGAGCTTACATCATGGGGGAAGGTTTGAATTGAAACCTACAGGGCTCCTTACAAACTGGCTTCTGCCAGGGACTGGTATTTCCTATGACCGAAGTTGCTGGTCACCACTGATTACAGCCGCCCCTCCCTCTGTGCATTGCTCAAAGTGGGCCCCAAAAAGAAAGGGCCCATAGGTAACTCAGCCTTTGTGGTCTTGGGCCACTCCTGTGGTGATCCATGTAGCAGACATGACATTGGTGCTATCTTTCTGGATCTCCACCACCTCTACCCCACACACATGCACACACACCTGGAAGCAGGCATTGCCATTGTGGAAACAGGCACAGATTTGCCTGAGAGTCTGTCACCCAATAAGGGTTGATAGAGTCAAGGCCAAAGCCAAGATTGACAGACCTCCAAATGAAGGGTGCTCAAGATTCTAAGAGAAGCCATTGAACCTACATTGGGGGTGGAGACTCCAAACTAAAGAGGACCCCAGAAGAGGCACCAGGTCCAAGGGAGGAATCTGAGGCATTTCCCTGAAATAAGAGGAGTTAAGAAAGCAGGGTATTTAGAAGATCTGCAAGAAACTTGAACTCTGGAGTTAGAGCTACTAGGACTTAGAGGGTTTCAAGTCACCCTCCTCGTTTTACTCATGAATTGCACAGTCACCTCAGAGAAGTCAAGAGACTTTGCCAAGGTGACTCAGCAGGGAAGCTGAGACCTGAGCCAAGTGCTCCCAACCCCCGTGGCCCAATGCTGGGCGGGCCTCCCCCTTCTCCTAAGGTCCACCTCTAGCTCCAGCAAGGCCAGGTCAGGTTGGGGCTGGGGAACGAGATGTGGGGGATGCCCCAGGCTTGGCCCAAACAGGGAGGGCCCCTCTCCTGCTGTCCCACTCCCCCCACTCATTACTATTCCTGGCATCGCCTCCTCTCTCCCCTTCCTATGGAAACCCAGCAATGCTGAGAGTGGAATTTGGATGTTTTCCCAGCATTTGGACTGTTAATTAAAACTAATAAATCTGCCACTTGGAGTTGTGTTGAAGACGAAAAAGGTGAGGTAGGAGGGGGAGAAGGGGACTGAGGATTCGGATTCCCCCCCCCCATATACTCCTGCAAGATATTTTACTTCCAGTTCTGGCCCCTTGTTCATTCTACGCTTGATAACTTCTCCCAACCACCAGCCTGATCCTTTTCCTAAGCAAGATCTAGTTCATTCTAAAGAGGAGGAAGACTTGTTTCTAAAGCAGGGACTTCCTACCGTCCCCGGCCACTCTATGTGAAGGAACAAAAAGCAGGCGATCCAGCTGGGACACACCTGGGTTCAAACCCCGATGTCGCCACTTTCCAGCCTTGGGGCCTCTGGAGGTCCTCTTTCCTCTCCAAGCTTCTCCTTCTCACCTCTAAACTGCAGATCACACTTCCTCACTGGGAAGATTATCATGAACATGATGTGAGCATGTGCAAAGTATCCTGTTACAAACTGCGAAGTCATCTCTCTCTTTCTTGGCCTATGAGCTCCTATCCTAATCTCTACTTCCTTCTTCCCCATCACCCCTGACTTCTTGATATCCCCCAAAACACTATCATGAAATAAAAGAGCAGCAATAATGTCACCTGGATCTGTAAGGTGGATTTTAATTTACAGAACCCCCTCACTAGAGGACGGGGTACCCTGAGCAATGACAGTGTTTTATTCACCTTAGTTTCCTCAGTGCCCCGCTCAGTGCTAGATGCGCGGGAAGTGCTCACTGATTGTGTCTTGAGTGGATGACGCTTTTCCTTGGCCGCGGGTGTCTCAGTCCACTTCTCTGCCCAAGACCCTATCCCCTTCTTCTCATGACCGCTTCTCCCCTCTGCACGAGTATTCTTCCCTTGCTGCTACGGAGGGGCCAGGTGACCCGTTTGGCCCAGAGCCTTCCCAGGGTTTTTCTCCCTGAGCTGGTGGAGAACCCTCTCTCCTGGCCAGTCACGGGCCAGAGGGTGGGTAGAACTTCCCATGGGCAATGCTCCAATTTCTCACCAGGCAAGGCGACATCATGCACACACAGAGCAGAGCTGGGAGATGGAAAGAGGGTGCCTAGGTCCACTGGTTCTGGTTTTCCCATGGTTAGATTATGTGAGCAAATGGAGTTCCCCATTTCTTCTTTTTTAAGATTTATTTATTTATTTATACAAGAACCGGGGTACCTGACAGATCCGCGGGAGGGTGAGAGGATTCACCAGAGACAGAGCGGGGAACAGAACAGGTAGACTGACGAAACACACTGCTGAGGGGAGCAGCGGGTGGCAGGAGAAGTCTGCACGCCATGTGGGACCCTCGCCGACAGGCCAGTATCGAACCGGCACTGCAGAGGCTGCAGACAGCTTCACAGCGCTGTGCTCAACCACCTGCTCCACCAGGGGAGGCCCACCCCAATTCTTCATTAAACGATCAAACTGGAATTTTGCCATATACATCACCTACTCATATACCTCCTATTATCTCATCTAATCTTCTCAGTAACACCCCAAGCCAAGCCGGGAGGGATTATTATTCCCATTGTACAAGCAAGAAAGCCAAGTCTAGAGAAAGTGAATTTACTTCCTGAAGTTACAGAGCTGGTGGAACTAGAACTGATAACAAAGATGATCAGTTGTTGAGAATGGCGGATGCTGTGCTTTCAGGCTCTCGTACATTCTCTCACCATCCCTCCCAGGGCTACCACCACCACCATCCCTATCTGCCTTTATACAGCTGGAGGGACTCAGGTGGCAGCAATTGAACAAATCAGCCCTCAGTGTGTCTGTCCAGGGTCAGTGCCACTAGCTGTTCTGCGGGGTGCCTCTCTGCAGCCTCTGAGGCTGCCGCTCTTAGAGAGGAAAGGAAGTGGCAAGGCAGTGGAAGACTACGAACACTGGGAGGTAGAGATGCACCTACAGTGCATGACTTTGTGCCCGGGCTATAAGGATACAGAGATGGCCAAGCCAAGCTGCTTATCTCAAGGAACCCTAAGATAGGTCCATAAGTCCCATGTTACAAAGCAAGAGTCTCAGGTGAAGGAGCCCAGAGGAAGGAAAGCTGAGGCCCATGAGGGGAGGGACAGGGGCTGGGAGCAGTGGCATTTCAGCATAGCCTCTCATATAGGTGGGACACGTGCCCCTGGCCATGGGGACCAGCAGCAGAAGTGTCTAAGCAAGCACCTTGGGTGGAAGTCCAGTGCCATGGTTGGGTAGGAGGTGCTATTTTTTTGAAGGTAGCATGCAAGAGTGGGAAAAGACAAGATAAAACAGAGAAATACATCAGAGGCACCAAGTTGAGGGCCTGGAATGCCAGGATTAAAAGTTTGGGAATGTATTGATAAACTGGTCAAGTCACTATGGAAAACTGTGTAGAGGTTCCTCAAATTACTAAAACTGATCTACCATATCATCCAGTGATTCCACTCCTAGGAATCTACCCACAGTACACAAAAACACTAATTTGAAAGGAAACTTGCACTCCTATGTTTATTGCAGCACTATTTACAATAGCCAAGGTATGGATTCAACACAAATTGCCCCCCAAATAGAAGAATGGATCATAAAGTGGTGGTATATTTACATAAATACCAGATAGTCTCACTTATATCTGGAATATAGAGAAACCAAATAAAAGGTCAAAAAAAAAAAGTCAAAACTGAAAAGCTGACCACAAAACTGAGGTACACAGCAGGGGAGGGGTGACAAGGGGATATGCTGATGGTTCACAGGTCATGCGGTGGTGGGAGGACTATGGTGACTACAACAAAGTAAGAAAAAAAATTAATTAGTAAAAAAAAAAAATTAAAAGTTTGGGTTTCATTTGGTAAGCAATAGGGATCCACAGCCAGACAAACATTAATATGGCAACCGCATCTAGGTCAGATTAGAGGAGGGAAAGGTCAGTTAGGAGGAGGCAGTGAAGCCTGAAATAGGCTAGAAAGGGGTGTGGGGAGAGGGCTGGCAACATAAACCCAATTGCACTATGGAGGCAGGATTGTCAGGGCAGAGAGTGGTGTGGTGGAAAGAGCTCAGACTTGGGGGTCAGACCTGGCTTGAACCTGGACTTCCAGCTTCTGAGAGCTGATTTGCACATTGGGCAATTCAAAACCAGGACCTTCATGAACCACAAGTGCTTTGTTCATTCTTTGTTGCTGTCCCAGGAACTAGAACACAATCTGACACCTAGTATGTGCTCAGTGAACTCTGAGGGGCTGGGAGGATAGCTGGACAAATGAATGAAAGATCTAGTGAATGAATGAACACTGTTATTTTAGTGAATGAGTAAAAGAAGCAGGGGAGGGGGCCTCCCCTGGTGACGGTTGCCATGCTGTGAAGCTGTCTGCAGCCTCAGCAGCACCAGTCTGATCCCGGCTGGCCAGCGAGGGTCCCACATGGAGCAGCAGACCTCTCCTGTCTCACCCACTGCTCCCCTCAGCAGTGTATTTCATCAGTCTGCCTGTTCTGTTCCCCGCTCTGTCTCTGGTGACTCCTCTCACCCTCCCGCGGATCTGGCCTGTACCCCAGTTCTTGTATAAATAAATAAAAAATAAATAAATCTTAAAAAAGAAGCAGCAGGGGACGGAGGGAAAGACAAGGACAAAGTGTTTGAGAGTGCCTGGGGAGTGCTCCGCTTCCTGAGCCACTTCCTGAGCCTTTTTCCACTTTCCAGTTACTCAACCCCTGGCCTTAAATGGAGGAGGAGAGTGGAGGGAGAGAAAAGCAGGAGGAGGGAGGAAGGCAGAGAGGGCAGGAGGGGAAGTGTTTAAGCATGATAAACTGCTTACATTGCCCCGTGTCTCTCCTCCTTCTGAGAAACACAAGTACTTAGAAGCAATTGTTACTTAAAACCCAGTTGGCACTGCAGTGATTTAGGGCTCTGCTCTGCTTGGCTCCCCACCAGGCCTGCTGGTTGGGGCAGGGAAGGGGGACCTCCAGGGCCTCAGCCCCAGTCTAGCCAGGGACCCTGGGAGCCCAGTGCTTTCTCAAGATGGGCCTGACTAGGGCCTGCTGGTGTCTGAACCCAGGTGTAGCCTGGGAACCAGGACCTGTTGCCTCTTGAAAGGCCTCCCACTGACAGTCAGTAATCAGACCATACATGTTATTTATTACTAACATGCTATACAATCTCATTTGATTTCTAAGCAGCACCTTACGGTCTCTCCATATTTCACAGATGAGGAAACTGAGACTCCGAGAAAGTGACTTTCCCAGTTCGCATAATAGGTGGTAGAACCCAGACCAACAGGAAATACAACAAAGGTACCTGGTCACCTCAGTTTGCCCCTCCACATTTTACAAAATGGGGCTGGAGGGGAGGACATTTCTCTGAGATGCTTTCCTAATTGGCTGTGTGCCGACCCCCTGAAACCATATTGATCATCCTTATCCGCTCCCCATCTCCAGTCCATTCCTGCTGGTCACCCCACCCACACTTCTCACTCACATATTGATGCCCCTTCCTGCAAGCCCATACAAGTCCCCACTAGGCTGACCTCTGACCCCTGCTGGAGAGCCACTAGAGGAACTGTGGAGTCAGGGTATCTGTCTGCTTTCCCACTTTCCTCCCATTAGATCTGGAAGGTTATTTCCCAGCCTGTGGATTTCCAGACTTGGGTAAAAGGCAGCTCTTTGGCAAGAAAAGAGAATTGAAGAGAACACTGGGAAATAAGTTCAGAGCCTGCCTCCTCCTCCAGCCCAATGCTCTGACCAGGCTCCAGGAAGGTCCTGTGACCACTGGGTCCCTCAAAGGCCACTTTGAGAGCATCAGGGGGTTCCCAGTATGTTCAAACACACTACTAAAATCAGCTCACAAAAAATGTGGCATATATTACATCTTAACATTTAACAATTTAATGCTTTAACACCAAAATTACAATGTAATATAATTGCTCTATTAACAAGATGATTACAGGTTTATTTTTAATTAATTCATAATATGCAGCAGATGGTATGGTCTGGTAATAGGACCAAGTTTAAAGTTACAGGGTGAACACTTTCTTTTGAGCACGTCAGGGTCGCTCTGTGACAGGAGAAATACACCTTACTTGAAAAAGTCAAGAGTTGAACATAAGAATTGGGGACTCAGCCTAAAATCTTCTCCTTGTCCTTCCCACCCCCCACCCCTTTCCTCATGGCAAATTCTGCTCCCAAACATGCCCACTCCCCCTACCTACCCTAAAACATAGACCCAGGAGGAAACTTCTAAATTTACAACCCAGACTCCTTCATTGTCTGGATGAGGAGACCGCAGCCCCATACAGCAGAAAGAACCTGACATGGTCTTTGGAGTCAGGAGGCCCCATTTCCAAACACGCCTCTTTCCTTATTACTGATATGACCTCTGAAAAGTCAGTTCACCTCTATGAGCCTCAGTTTCCTCTTTTGTGAAATGGGCATAAACAAAGCCAGCCTTCTAAAGCTGCAGTGAGGGATTAAGCAATAGACATTGGGGATGCGATTCCTGCTGGTGTCAGATGAGGCAGCATGGAAGGAGCTAGCAGCAGAACTGAGATTAAGTCCCAGGCCAGCATCTGCTGCATGCTGACCCTCACCTGGCCGAGCTCTGCAGCTGAGCAGAAAATGGGCTTAGAGGGTAAAACCACCCCGAATCCCAGAGCCTCTGGGTAAAAGCTGTGTCTCCAGTCATAAGTGATGCCTCCTCTGTGGGTCAAGCTTTCACCCTCCAGCCATGAAATAGGAAGAGGGCTTGAGATTAGGGGGGGACTGACCTTCTGAGAGGTGTAATACTGGAGTAGCACTGTTACATCCAAGGAAAGTTATCTGCACCCAGAGGCCTCTGTTGATGTAGGAAGGAAACAGTCCATTAAATGGGCTCCAGCCTAGGGTTATTGGGATTGGGTGGAAGCCTGGCCAGAAGGTCCCCTGAGCTATAGCCTGATTCTGGACCCCAGGGACCTGACACCCAATCTTCTTTCCATCTCAAAACCTGAGAAAGCAAGCCCCAGGATTCTAAGAGTGCTGAAGAAGATGACGCACCCAGCCCATGCTTCCAAGGACTTTCTGGGGGTGGGGCATGGGGAGCTTGGGGGGGCAGTCTCCAGACTGGGGAGAATACTAAGGAAAAGGCAGATAAGGAGTCCAAAGGTGAGGGAAGCCACTCAGCCTGGAAAGAGGCTCCTCCCCTCCCCACCCAGGGCCACTTACACGGAAGCCCACTCCCAGCCCTGGCTTCCGTCTAAACGCAGCCTACAGATGGGAGGTGGCACTATTGGGATCTAGTGGGCAGAGGGCAGAGGTGCTGGTAAACCCTCTAAGATGCACAGGGCAACCTCCCACCAGCAAGGGATTACCTGGCCCAAAATGTAGCGCCAAGGCTGAGAAATCCCAGTTGACCCATTTATTTTCTGTCTCCTCTACCATGAGCCAGTCTGTCTTTCTCTCTTAGATCCACAGTATTCTCACCTTGTGGAAGCTCAGTAAATACATGTACGCAATATGTAGTAGGTGGTGCAAAAATGTTTGCTGAGTGAATTTGTGATGAGCTTGGTGATTTAAAAGCCATGTGACTTTGGTGAGTCATTTAACCTCTCTTGAATTTCGATATGTGATTTGCTGATTTGTGAAATACCATAAATAATCATTTGTGCAACCAACATTCACCGTGCCCCCTCTGTTCCCGCCTGCCACCCTTTGGAAGTACTCTGTGAATTCATCCTTTGGGACCCCTGACATGTTACCTACCCTGTAAAACTTTTTCTGCCCTCACCCTCCTCAGTCTCTCCACCACTAAGATCCTCTCCTCCTTTCGTCCCCACAGCCCCTGTTCACACCACCATGACAGTGCCGTTAGCTTGAAATACTGTGCAGTTCTCAGCCGTATCCGATTCCCCACCATCACCACCACCACTTTTATAACTAATAGTTTGTAATAACTCCTCTACAGTCCCAAAGTGAAATTCATAGATAATATAACCCACCTAGACATATCATTTGAAAATAAATCAACATAATGCCCTAGCTATAATAGAAAAGTAAAATGAAGATAATATATAATAAAATATGCATTTTCATATGTAAATGCTCAGGTTCGACTGCTCTAGAAGACATAAGGAAATAGCCAGAACCGGGAGCCCACAGGTGGGAGCACCACGAGGCTGAGGCCTCACAAACAGCTTGAGTCCAGACTCAAATACCACAAAGGCATTGCCATCGGAATTGTGATTTTCCAAAACTGATGAATAATTCTTGGTAGTGTTTCCATCAGAACGAAGTGTAATCTCCCTTCAATTTACATGGTAGTTACGTTCCTGGAAAATTCAGTGTATATTGAGTCTGTGACACAAGTGCTTTATGTTTATGTAGAAAATGAGTTTGGTTCCTGACGCAAATAATTATCAACAGGTTTTCTAGCTACTTGAATGTCGTGCAGACTGGGGTGATTCCTTATTGTGTGAGACCATCCTGTGTGTCGTGTGACATTTAGTATTCCTGGCCCCTCCCACTAAGTGCCTCTAGCACATTTTGTAGTGATAGTGACCCTCAAAAATGCCCTCACTTGCTCCCCAGACTTTCCCTAAGGATGGCAGTGCCCCCATGGAGAATATTTCTTCTAGTTTATGACTTTCACCTGACTGTGAGCCACTGGAGGACAGGGGAACTTGTCCTGTCCATCAGTGTGTTCCTGGAGCTGAGAAGGAGCTGGGTACCTGACAATGCATAATAAATACTGATCAGTTCAAGTCACAACCCTGCCCACATCCCCTTGGCCATCCCCGGAGGCCACCTGCAGACAGAGGCACCAACAGCCTCCTAAGCCTCAGCCTGTGGGTGTCTGCTGGCCCCGGAGGTATGCCAGCCCATATCAGGCCAGGAAAATTGCCAGGGAGTTAACACCCACAGACACCCACAAGCAATGGGATAAATTCCCCACCCTCCTCACTGCTCTATGGGACAGAATGTCTCGGTAGGTCCCACTGAGAGACTGAGCTCCGGCTGCCCACGGAGATGACCCCGCATTAACACACCCCACCTCGCTTTCTCCCCTCTGCCTCACTTGCCCTCTCCCCCATGCTCTAAGCGGCCACCTCTCAAATACACTACTGGCACCCAGATCCTTGCCTCCGCCTGCTTCGAGTACTACTGCTACCTAGAAAACAGCCCCAAATGACTTGAAACAGCAGTGATTTCTTACTTCCCTGATTCTGTGGGCTGGTAGGTGGTTCCTTTGAGGTTTTGCCAAGTCTTGCTCAACGGCCTACATTCAGAGGAGGTGCCACTGAGCTGGGAGACTGAAGCTGGCCTCACCCACTTAACAAGGGGGTGGTGCTGGCTCTTAGCGGGGAGACTCAGTCCCCCTTGTTTCTTCCCTCTGCAGCAGCGAGACTGGCTTGCCCGCACGATCCCTCAGGACGGTACCCTCCAGAAGGCAAAGGAGAATGCTGCAAGCTTCTTGAGGCCCAAGCCCCAGATGGCAAACAGCACCCTTTCTGCTTCATTCTCTAGGTGAAGGCCAGTCACAGGCCACTGAGGGGGGTGCAGCAAAGGAGTGTGCACGCGGGGGTGGGAGGGCGTCATGACCATCAATCGTCCGCATGGGACCTGCTGAGGGTGACGCAAATCCCAGCAAGCCCAAAAATATATATATAGCAGCAAAACCAAGCCTTAGTTTCCTCATCTGTAAAATAGGGGCAGGGGAACTGTGGCAAGGGGGTGACTCAGGCCCCTTCCAGCTCTGCCAGCCTTGGTTTCTGGCCTTCAAATGAAGTGGATTCTTCCCAAGCTATCTGTTGTGGGGGAGGGGTAGAAGGTGGAAGAGAGGGGGAGCAGAGCTATCTCAATTCTCCCTGGGGTAGGACACCCTCTGCGGAGGTGGGTGCTGTGCAGGGGGTGTGGGGGAGCAGGAAAGGATAAAAGAGGGGCTTTAACACCTTCATGTTGGATTCTGGATCCACTTGGAGCAGGAATGTCACTTTCTCTAGGGTGCTCTGTGTGCTGACTCCCTGAATACATGCTGAGCATCCCAGTCTGCTCTCCGCCTCCAGCCCTTACCTGCTGGTCACTCGACACACACTCACATGCTGAGGGCTCCACCCTGCAAGCCCGTGTCTTCCACTAACCGACCCCAGGTCTAGATGCTTCACCATGAAGTGAAATGAACAGGTGACGTCTGCTGGCCAGACAGAGCAGAAGGTGGGAGATGAGTGACAGGCGTTTTAGAAACCCCAAAACTCAAGGCAAGCAGCTGGTGCCGACTGGGGTGCGCAACCTGGGACCACACAGGCTGGGAGGTAGCCCAGACCTTCTCAGCCGCTCTAGTCCCACGGCCAAACTTGTATTTTTCCACAAGACTGCATAATTCACCAAAGATACAATTACTTAAGGCAGAACATAAACAGTGCGTGCCACGCGCCTGTGGGGGTCTGTAATTCAGACTTGTCTCCAGGGGTAATTAAAACCTTCTCTGGAAACAGGAAGTCTTGAAATAGTACCGCAGCGGTGTCCTCTGTGCCTTCCCAGCCCAGGGAGGCGGCCTGCCGGGGACTCCTGGGGCAGAAAGAGCCAGGAGTAGGGAGCGGGAAGCAGACAGCCGCCCTTGGAGAACTCCCTCCAGGAGGCCACGCTGGAGAAAATGGACAACCAGATGTGGCAGCGGGAAGGAGTTCAATGTCAGTGGGCTGAGGGAAGTCTGGCTGGAACAGAGGCAGGATATGGGAAGATGGGGCCCTCTACCTATGTCTAAGCTAGGTTGGGGACTGGGGTTGGGGTGAGGTAGATGCATCTGGATAAGGTAGAGGAAGGCGACAAAGCCTTGAATGCCTACTCTGGATCAGGTACTATCTAGACACTTCAGGCTTATTCAATCTGCCCCCATTGTCTAGATCTGAAAGCTGAGCCTCAGAGATGTGAAATGCTACGTGCAATAAGCACAAAGTTGCTCCAAGGCAGAGCAAGGAGTTATTTGACTCCAAAGCCCTGGGGAGATTTTAGAGGTAGCTGAGAAGCAAGGTGAAGAATCTTGACAGCAAGGAAAAGGGTGGATCCACTCCAGAAGGGAGGAGACCATTCTGCCTTAACAGACCTGAAGGCCAGTCATGGAAGAGAGACATGTACTCTGCCTCTCCAAAGCCCACAGCCAGACCAGGGAGTGCATAAGAGGAGACAGATTTCAGCTCGAGAAAAGAAAGACTTTGTAACAGACAGAACTATACCTCTCGAATTAATGGGCTGTACAGAGAGGTAGTGAGCTCCCCATCTCCCTGAAACATGTAAGCACGTTCTGGACACTCATCATCACTATAGAAAAGTTCAATCTGGTACCTGCCTCTTAGAACTTGAGGTTCTCTGGCAGTGGCCGGGGTGCCTCATTGGGGTTGCCCAGGAGACTTGATAAGTAATGGAGGGGGGTCGGGTCCTACTTTCTCTCACCCTGAGCCTCCCAGAGCCACCAGACATCCTCCTCTCATCTGCCGTTTTCCTGGCAGACCCTGACTGAGGGAGGAGAGGAATCAGGAGGGGCTCCCCCAATCTGCTCGCATGCTGAATGGCAATGAGTTAACCCCCTGACCCTTAATCAAAGGCTCAGAGCACAGTGTCTGGATGGATGCAGCCACTTCTCCAGCTCCAATTATTCTACAGGAAGTTCATCTGGTGGCAAGAAGCAGAAGGAGCAGGAGACAGACAGCAGGGATGGATGGTCCTAGGGGAGACCACAGTCATGGCCTCAGCCCAGAGCTGTGGGCAGAGGGGAGGAGGGTCTTCTCTGTTCACCATCACTGCCACCTTCCATTCCACAGAGATTCAGCTGCCTGGGAAATCTCTCAGGGAGCCTGGAGAGCCCTGGTGCTGGGGCGGGGTGGGGGGAGGGAGAAGAGGAGGAGGGACAGGGGGTCTGGGCCTTGGTGGTATTGGAGAGTGGAGCACAAGGGCCACAGAGACTGCTCTGCAAGCATGCCCTCCATGGGAGTGGGGATGGGCGTGGAACACATCTTTAGACTGGGGGGAGAATCTGCCCACCCTGCGACCTTTCCTTCCTTCTTTCCTTCGCTCCCTCCCTTCCTTCTTTCTTCCATTCCACCCAGCCACATCACCCTGTGTTGCCACCAGAACTGGCCCACCTGAAGGTGGAGAGGGACAATGTGAATAGAACACCCCTTCCTTCCCGCCTTAGGCATTGAACAGGGAGGGCCTGCCCCATAGGAGTGATGCCAAACAGGTGGTCTAGCAGCCCCGACAGACCCCCTCTCTCTGATCCCTGACCTTCTGCCCAAATCAGAACAACTTGGGGTAGGCATGGTGCTGGGCCCTAACCCTCCTTATTGGGAGCAGGAGAGGCTACCGACTGAGAAGTACCGTCTGAAGGGGAAGACAGTTCTGAGGTCAAGAACCATAGTCTGAGGGAGGAAGACAAACACACAGAGGCTCACAAATGTTCCCATGGCGAGAGGGTCCCTGGCCTCTGTCACACATGCACAGCTCAGCCCTGCAAGGAGCAGAGGGAAGGACAGGGGTCAACCCTGGTCACCCTGAGGAGGAGCGGGCAAACTCCCAAGCGGGCAAACTCCTGACACTGCCTCAGAAGGCATTTCCCCCAAAACAGGAGCGCCTGACTATGTAGCCGTGGGATCCAAGAAAGAGAAGCTTATTAATTTAATCCCTAAGCAAATTTACAAAATTGTCAGTGGAATTTTAGGAAGCCAAGGGAAGTGGCTTCTGGGTTTGCTGGCAGCCCCTGTGTGGGGACCGCTCAGGGAAGGGAGAGACTGTGCCTCGCAGCCCCCTCCCTGCCCCTCCGGGCAGGTCCCCTCCTTTCAGTCTCTCTTCTAGAAGCACAACCTGAAAATTGGTCCCAGCAGACTTCAGTCACATCAGCTACTAATACAAATAATTATGCAATACTCAGTGAGAGCTTCCAGCAAGCCGGACACTGAACATACAGTAATTTATTTCATTTTCTTAAATACTTTTCTTTCAGTTTTAATGAGACATAATTGACAAATAAAACTGATCATTTCATCATCATAAATGAAGCAGGTTTATTGTAATTCCCAGTTGACAAATGGGGAAACGGAGGCATATATGGCCCCAGGTCTTGCGACCCAGAAGTGGAAGAGGCAGACGACCTGGATCAAGTCAGGCCAGCTGGCACCAGATGTGGGCCTTCTTAGCCTCTCTGCTGTTCTATACTCTTTGTCTCTTGTCTCTCTCTTTTCCTTTTGGTTTCTGTCAAATGGGGGAGAGGCCAAGGAGACCAGGTTCAATCCTCCCGTCCCCATGGGGATCATGGGCCAGCACTGTCCCCCCAAAGGCAGTGCCAACCAAGCCATCTCCCAACCTCAGTGCTCCTCTGCCACTCAGTGCCAGCGCCAACACCTCTCGTCCTCCACCACCCTTCTAACCCCCATTCCTCCCTCTCCAGGGCAAAGATGGAGGAAATGAAAAAACTTTGAAGCACACCTGCATGTGTGCAAGTCTTCCCTACAAGCCCGAGGAAGACACAACCCCTCAGTGGGGTCCCTGGCCTTCAAGACCTACACTGAGCCCCTGTTTGCTCAATAGGCCTGTGTCCAGCAGCTTTC
Organism: Talpa occidentalis; assembly: GCF_014898055.3. Taxonomy (NCBI): domain Eukaryota; kingdom Metazoa; phylum Chordata; class Mammalia; order Eulipotyphla; family Talpidae; genus Talpa; species Talpa occidentalis. Next base: position 78,675,495 of record NW_023605083.1, on the reverse strand, counting down.
TGGTTTGAACAGAAGGCCTCTGAGAGCTAGTCCAACTCCATCCCGGCTGAATGGATCTCAGTCACCAAGAGGTCAAGGCCAGGTGATCTGTTGGGATAGTTCATTGATTGAGCCTAAAAGAAATGAGAAAACCGCTGACCAGCCCATCCAGGCCACCATGCTGGTCTGGCTCCAGGGCCTCCATCCAACAGATCCCTCATTAGCATCTTAATGTGAGGAGCATATGCAATGAGGCATCAGAGAAAATCCCCAGCATTTAAATTTATTAACAGTCACTGGAAGTCTTCAGTGCGGAGGTGGAATTATCGCTAAACTGCTTTTAACTTACCAGCTGTGCACTAAATGGTAGCCTAGGCTGGCTCTAGGGTTTGGGGGACTGGCAGGGTACCACCGTCTGGGGACCCAAGCTCAAGTCCAGGGATGCCCAGACTCCTGGCTAGAAGGCTGTTTTCTAGATTCTCTTCAGCATCCTAATGATGAGTGAAAAATTCAATCACCCAGCTGGCTTGTCCACTTAGGCACAAACAGCCGCCTCGACTGATATTGATGTGGCTAGGCGTTTCAGGTTAAGCTTTGTGACCCCGCTTCTCTCTGCACAGCATCTGATGGATGATGGAGGAAATGTACCTCTCCTCCCCGGTGCGGCCTCCCTCTGCCAGGCCAGATCCTGCTCATGCATCACCGCCCCCCCCCCCCAGGAGGCATTTCCTGGTGCTCTCTTCCTCTCTCAGTCTGAGTTCTGTCCGTCTTTCTGCCCCGTCATCCATGTAGCCACTATCCCAGCACATAGCCCACAGTGCCAGCCATGACCTTGCTAAGATCTGGCTCTTCCGTCTGCCTGTGAATCCTGAGGGCAGAATTTGGCCTCTGCATGTCCCAGAACACAGCTAGCACCTGGCACAAAAGATATGCTCCACAAAGATTCACTGAATTAATTAATTGATCGATTAAATGTTCTTTGCCTGCAGTGTCAATCATGGTACCTGACTGGTTGTAGTTTCTCGATAAATATTTGCTGAATAAATGTTGAATGACAGATAAGTGGTAGCTGCAGGGAGGAGATGGAGGTAAGGAGGTTAAGATTCAGGAATTCAAAGCTTTATTCAACAAATATTAATTGAGTCGCTAGTCAGAATGATGGTTAATATTTATATTGGGCTTTCTATCTTCAAAGCACAAGTTGACTCATTTAATATTTATAATAACCCTGTGCACAGGATCTGATGTTATCCACATTTTACAGACATGTAAACTGAGGCACAGAGCTTCTAATTATTTGCCGAAGGATTTATGACCAATGAATAATGGATCAGGGATTTGAACTCAGGGGGTCCAGTTCAGAGCAATGCCTTCTGGTGGAAGTGCAATGGATGTCCTGTGTGTAATTTTTAATTTTCTAAGAACCCCGTTCTAAAAAGTAATAATAAATAAGTGAGATTAATTTTAATAAGATATTTTACTAAACCCAATACATCTAAAATATCATCACTTCAACATGTAGTCAATGCAGGAAGGCATTAACTAGGTATTTTACATCTTGTTCTCATGGTCAGCTTTTACAATTGACTCACAGCACATCTCGTTGCAGACCCACCACACTGCAAGTGCTCAGCAGCCACATGTGGCCAGTGGCTACTGGACACTGGGGTAAATCTAGGGTTCTAACCACTGTGCTCTGCTACCTCCCACCTACCTTGTGCCAGGCCCAGCACTAGACATTAAGGACACAAAGGTAAACCAGACACAGTCCCTTCAGGGAACCCACATGCTAAGTGACAACTCACGGTGGTAAGTGCTAGTAAGGTGAAGGAGATGAGACCGTGGAAAGAGCATGGTGTTACAGAGTTGTTTAAGGTACATCTAATCAAAGGCTGGAATAGGCATCTTTAAGCGTTCAGGGAAAGCTTCCAGAATTTAGAGACCTAATGTTTAAATCTAGCTTGGTAAGGTAAAGAGGCAGCGAACAGCAAGGGCAAAGGTCCAGCAGTGGGAAAGAAGATTGAGAACTCGCAAGAGTGCAGGCAGTTTGTTCAGAACAGCTGGAGTCAGCAGTCAGGATGTCAAAAGCTGAGGCTGGAGAGGTGGCTCCAGACCACACCTGGCTGCACGTAAGCCTCACTGAAAGGATTTGGACTTGGCCCTAAGGAACACAGGGAGACATTGAGGGTCTCTAAATGAGAAAATGATAGAATGAGTGTTAGTGGGGCTAATACTGGAGGCAGGAGGCTGTGGCCAAGGACTAGCTGATGCAGCAGAGGCCATGACAGGGGTAGAGAGATGAGGAAGCAGAGTCATCAAAACTTGACGACTGTGTGGTGGAGACTGGGAAGATTTGACCTTCCCTGGAATTCTCTCCTGCTGCCATGGAGATGTGAACAGGGAGGCCATCTCATGTTGAAATACATGAAGATAATCCTCAAGAAGGATCAGGACAGCAGCTTCCAGCAGCCTATAGCACCAGTCTCCAGGAACCCAGCCATCACATTGAACTTCTCTGTCAACCCCAAAGCCAGAGCATGACCCACAAACCTGCAACAGCAGAACAGGTCTCCCATTCTTCAGAGAGGAAGAGGCTGGTGGGGGGATGAGTTGGTCGGGACAAAGCTGCCAGGTCACAGCCTGGGAGGACCCACTCCAGCTGGCAGACTCAGGCCAGGATCTCCTGCCTGGGCTGGATGTTTCCCACCCTGAATGGTGGGCCACAGGTGTAGGACCCTGACCCCGTGCAGGCCCAGGCCTGAGAAGGAGCTGAAGGTCATCATCCACAGGCAATTGAGTAAATTCCTACCATCCAAAACCCACACCTACACACACACACACCTACACACACACACACACATTCCCAGCACTTCCCAGCATGGTCCCACCTCCCTGGTCTCCAAGTCCCAAGATAGATACCTCACTGTTTAGAGATTGAGAACTGTTAAGCAGTGAGGCTGCCAGCCCCTCCCTCAGCCCCCAAAGCCATCACCTCAGGGCCACCAGCTAATTAGCCGTAGGGTAACGAGGGCCTTGCACTCCCAAAAGGCAGGCACTGCTGTTCTGGGACATTAGTTTCCTATTAGTAGTCACTTTCCACTGCAAACACAAACACAGCCCAAGAGAAGGACTGGCAGGGAAAGGTTTAGCCTAGACAGGAGAAGAAGCAACTTGCCTCTGGAAGCCCTTTATTAATTCTCCAATTAATTCCCTCCATGCACTGCAGGGACCCCAGCCTGGGAGCCCAAGGCAGGGTTGAAAGATGTGAGAGGAAGGTTTGAGATTGAAGAAGAAAATAGTAGGATTGAGAAATGTGAATGAGGGGTGAAGGCCTAGATTGTGCAGTTGGAGAAACCAAGGCCCAGCTGTCCCAAATCTGGGTGTGGTGGGGAAAGGGAGCGACCCCTGGTTTAGCTCAGCTTAAGCAGGCACCCCGAGGATCCCTTATGTGACTCTAGGGTTTACTGGAGAAGGTGGGGATGGAGGGTTATGTTGAGAACAGGGAGCTAGGCAAGGAGGCCTGGGGAAGCAAAGGAGGTGGCCAGGACTGAAGGCCTCCCCTTAGCTGGAATGGCAGTCACATATCAGGGGGACCCCAGGAAGGCTTGAGTTGGGCTCCTATGAAATTGAATAAACGTTTCCCTCTTCTTTGAAAGATTGAAGGTCACAGGTGAGAAGGGATGACAGCTACTGAGAGCCTCACCCCCACAGGTACACCCAGAAGCAGGTGTGCCATGGGGCAGAGCTGTCTTCACAGGGTTCCCTCTGCCACATACACTCCTGCCCTTGGGAGCTAATCAGCCTGCTTATCCTTGGGCATACACTCCAAAAAGTACACACACACACAGAGCAGGGGTTGGGGGTACAGACCTGAAGCTACACCACCAGTCCCTCCACAACCCCCAGTGACCACCTGGTCCCAGCCCTAACCAAGCAGAATGTGGCCCAAACAGGAATCTTTCAAGGTGAGCTAGTCTTTGGTTTATCAGCATCCCTTTTCATAACAAACATTTTGGAAGGTCCTTTTGAAATGAAGTGAAATTCATTTGGAATATAACCTATTTATAATATAAAGGAGAAATAAATGGAAGAAAGGAGCATAACTAAATAATCTGTATTTATTTCAGTGTGTGACTGCTTCAGCACGACTAAGCATAAGCCAAAATGGTGAGGAAGTTGTCAAACACTTGCGCCTGAGCCCTCATGAACACAGTCCCCCAAATGCTGACAGATGGGCCAGGTTCCTGCTGGGACCGGGACCCATGAGCAGCATTGTCATCCACGATGTGGCTTTCTGACTTGTAAATAATTCCTCACAAAATAAGTCCAGTCTACCCTTGTTCTACTTGGTAATTACGTATCTGGAAATTACATATACATATAAAATTTACAACATTTACCATAGGGGAGCAAAAATCTATCACCCCAAGATATATCTTTCTGGCAAAAAGCTGATCTCATAGGAAGGGCTCTGAAGGCTGGATGGAGGCTATCACTGAAAAAGATGTTTACCTGTAAACTTCTGTAAAGGTGTGTAAGGGAAGACCTAGCCCCCTGTATCTCCTTTCCTCTTTTTAACAGAGGGAGCAGAACTTAAATCTGCATCCTTTTGTTTACTGTGCTGGAACTCCCTGCCCTGCTACCCCCACAGACCTCTGTCCTAACCAAGCTATTTAGATGGCTCTAAAAACATGTGGGGTATTACTCAGGCATGCGGGGTCTCTCCCATGCACACAGGAGGTGCGCCTGTTGTTCTTAAATTCTTCTAGGATTTTTCTCTTATCAATGGGTCAGATTGTGTCTGATAATTTGCCAGTCTAGAAGGACCCAGAAGAGTATGGGATGATTTCTTTTGTGTCCTGACAAGTTCATAATTTATGATATATATCTGCGTGTGTGCGTATGTGTACCCTGCCCCAAAATAGAGAAACATCACAGTATGGAGTTAAGTTCTAGCTTCAGGCAAATGAGCAAAAAGATTTCACCTATGTGGTGTCTGGTATGTTAATGTAGCATGTTGCATCCCAAGCACCCCTAAATCATGGTGGTGGTCCAAAACACCCCTAGGCGGACAGCAACACCCTTCCTGAGAGTCACTGTCTAGGACCCTCTCTGAGGCTCAGGGTAAAGGGTGAAGCTTCAAACCACAGTTTGAAAATATCTAGTTTGAAAATAATGGAACCTCTGACCCGAGTGAGGGGAGGTCATTATCCAGATAATACTCATGACATGGCTCAAACTCTGGTGGGGTACAAAGGAGATTCATCCGAGTTGGACACTTGGCTCAGATTATCTGAGAGGCAGGTCTTGGGGTTCTCTTCACACCAGGGACTGGGGTGGGAGTGAAGATCTGGGAGGTTAACTTGTATACAAGCTTATCTGAGTCCGAAGCCCTGGCTCCTCCTAAGACCCCCCTTACCCTCAGGAAACACTCCGGAGAGGGTATTTGCACCATAATCATGCCTCACAAGTTAAAAGACAGAGATATTTGCAGCAGGCAAAGATATGAGCAGGGAGGCACCCCAAGTGTGAGCAAAGACATGGACAGTGCAGTCAAATAGTCAGTCTTGTGTCTGCTGGGGAAATGGACTACTCATAGCTAGGGTGGAACAGAACTCTGGGGAGGGTTTCCAGTAATAGATGGCCTGGAATGTTCACTAAAGAGTTTGGTTGGTAGGGCAGGGACTAGGGAGTCACTGAAATTTCTTGATCAAGGAAGTGAAATGCCCAGATCTCCCTTCCTACGATGCCCTGAACTGGACTCCCTAGCCTTTTCTCTAGTATTTCCCCAAACGGGTCCCAGCTCAGCACCTTCTGCCTCTTCCTGGCCTGATGCTGTCGAGGAATTCCTCCCAGCCTCCTCGAGCAGTTTTCAAGCCATAATTAATTGCAGAGTAACAAGGATCTAATTGCCTTCCCCCTGCCAGCACCCCAGAGATGATGGGCTGTACCTAGAAGAAGGTGTATTCAGAAAAAAACGAGTTAATTAACACCCTGAACAAAGAGGCTGCTAATTGCATTGTTCCCATGACTTGGGAAGACACTTTTTAGGAATGGGAGACTACTGCCTTGGGCCCACCATAGGAAACCCGGACTTGGGGTGAAGAGGCCCTGGCCCCTCCTCCCTGATAAAAGGACAGCATTGACAGTCATCCTGTTGGCAGGATAAAGGCCTGCATTTGCCTCTGGGAGAGCCAGGAATGCAGACCTCTTCCTGTCCTCAAGTTACAGATGGACAAACTGAAGCCAAAGACTCTGATTCAGAGGCCTGGTAGCTTGGGCCACTTCCCACAGTGCTCCCATCTGCCACAAATTCCACAAGCAGGGTAGGAAGGACAGGGCAGAACTGGGGCAGATTCTGGCTCAAAGTTCTCTCCCCTTGAAGGATGTGCAGAAAGGTAGGCAAGGCCCCAGTCTCCGTGGAGAGTGAGCAAAACTCCCTAGGGGCCCATCATCCTTACCCGGGGCTGCCACTTCAGGGCCCCTGTAGGCCCACCTCACTGGGAAACCCAGCAAGTGTGGGGCTCCCATCCCCAGGGCAGCCGTCCTGGGGTCACATGGCTGTAAGGCCATCAGCCACAGCCAGTCCACAGCGACTGCCTGAACAGGAGGGCCTCTCATTCTCCCAGCACACTCAGGCGAGACAGCCAAGAGCCAGCATCGATAATGGCAAGAGTTGCAGGCCGTGCTGTTCTGCAGTTGCAGAGGGAACAGTGCTCAGTGGGGAAGCGCACGGGAGTGGCCATGTTCCAATAATGCTCAGTACAAAAGCAGGTGGGGGCCTGATTTTCCCATAGCCTGGAGCTTTTCCACCCTGGCCTGGCAAAAACTTGAGGGCAATGGCAGGACACCCCTCCTCTCAATCGTCCAGGCCCTGGCACAGCGGGCTCTTATGAGAGGCTTATTTTGTAAAAGAAGTAGGAGGCAAATAAAAGGGGGCTCTGTTGGTGAACACAAGGGAAGGAGGGTGAGGTGTGGATTTCTCGAATGGTTAATTCTAGCGGGCAAGCATGATCCTTCTCCTGTCCCCCTTGGTATCCACCCATGGATTTAGCACAGTTCCTGGAATGAGGCACCAAATCTTCCTCCTGTTGGGGAGTTCAAGCAGCAAAGAAAGGAATGCCTGTACAGTTGACAACTTGCCACAGAGGTCAATAAAGTTCTCATGGGTCCCAGAGGCACAAGTCCTCTGCTTCTGCCCAGGCACCTCTGCCAACACCTTCCACAGTATATTGTCCAGAGTGAGGCTACACCTTTGTCCACCCCCTGGAAGCTTCTGGGCAAAGTGCACTGGTTTTATCTCCCAGTAGGCTACTCCTGGAAGGCTCTACTACCTCTTTCTCTCCCCAGGCAAGCTATCCCATGTCAGGGGCAAGGAGGGAGGCCTGGCAGGAAAGCCCACAGAAGAGATGAATTGAGGGGAAAGCCCCAGCAGCTGATCCAGCAGGGCCTGGTTACGGGGCTGTGGCCAAGGTGGGCACTGGGAGGTGAGGGGAAGCAAGTCTGAGGAAGGGTTCAGAGCTCTCCTGGAGGCTGGAGAGAACACCAGGGATCCCCAATCTGAAAGCCTTGCAGGAAAGATTCCAGGACAATGAGGTATGAATGGAATACATATGAAAGTTGGATCAGAGTTGGAGATGTAGATAAAGAATCTAGCTTGGGCTGCCTTCAAGCTGGCAGGGTGCCACAAATCTCTGACTCACTGCCTACCCCAGGGCCCAAAGTTTCTTTGAGGGCCTGGTGAGTGCAGAGTGAAGGGAAGTTGGAAGGAGGGCCAGTCTATATCAGGGGCCCATGAGAAGAGGATCCAAAAAGAGACATTATTGAGCTACTCCTGAAGAAGATAAGGCCTTTCCCAGGCAGCTTTCAGGACCCTGTCCAATTTACCCTCCTCAGAGGACAGGGAGCAAAAATAACCTGAGCTGTGGTCGTCCTGCTCGAGAAGCATCACAACAGACTGGGAAGGCACTAGATCCTTGGAAAATACTTCTACCCCAGCAAACACCATAGCATTTTATATGCATTTTCTCATTTAACTCTCTGGAACAACTTTATAAGGTATTTACAGAAAAAGAAACAGCTTTCAAGATATTAAGTCACCTGCTTATCTCCCATAAAGCCAGGAAGTGTCGTGGTTGGATTCTAACCCAGATCTGACCTGAATGCTCATGGATAAAATTCATAATACTTAACCAGCACAGCATGATGTCAACCAAAAAGGAGAGATGTGGGGTGTCAACAGCCAGGACAGCTGAACGCCAGTACATGAGGCACCCAGAGTAGGATCCCCATGCTACACCTCCCTGACATCCAGCACAGCTCCCACTCCACATACATACAACCTACCAGCCACATACAGCCCACTTGTCCACAAGACAAGTCATGCAGGCATTGTCTCCTCTCCCGAGGGAGCTCCAGCCCAACAAGTCTGAGCTCTCCTTGTCCATCCATCAAACCAGGAATGTCCCCATTACAGAGCATCTCACCTGATTCCATTTTACAAATGAGAAAACCTAAACCCAGAGAGAGTAAGTGACTTGCCCAAGGTCACACAGCAAGCATACTCCAGGCCCAAGAAGCAGAAGTCCCAGCGCTGCCCACAGCCCCTTCCCTGTCCAGGCTGGTGGTGATATACTTTCCGCTGCCTGGCCACCAGAAGGCCCCTGGAGACTGGTGTACATCTGTGCTGGCCCTTTGACCAGGAGATTGTCCTCATGGGAATCAACCCTTAGAAAAGATTCCAAAGGGAAAGAAAAAAATAGAAGTTTGACAAAGATGTTCGTGGCAACACTGTTTGCAAGATTAGAAATTTGGCCGCCACCCAAGTGCCCAACAGCAGCAGTGAGCCAGCGGTGGTCATATTAATGTGCTGTAGTTATTAAAAATGACAGCCCTGGAGACTAAGTGGATACAATAGAAACGTTCTTGTAAAATATTGTCGAGTGGAAAAAGCAGGAGATGACTTCGCACGTTGGTCACAACCAAGCAAAACAAGTGTAGGTATTAACAAAGGCTGCAGGAGATAAGAGATGAAAGCAGATCATTGTTCAATCGGGGTATTTTTATTTCCTGAGAGTTGTGTAGTCAACATTTTTAAAGATTTTTAAGTCAGCCAACAGCAATGGAGGAGAATTAACGATCAGAGGACAATATTGCATCCCAATCCACCACACAGAATCCTAAGACCCACTCTGCTGCCCTCGCAGGCAACGCCCAGCTCCCCTGGAGACCTGTGTACATCTGTCTACCTTTCAGGACAGTCAGCAAACTGCTTTGGGATATGTGATGTCAGGAAGTCCTTCCAGAAGTCCGCTGTCTCCTTGAGACTTCAGCGGAGGTGGGGCTAGGTTCCTTGATGGCGTCTCAGTCATGAGTCCTCACAGAAGTGGAACCAAAGGAAAGAGAGAAGGAAAGAAAAACACAGAGAAATGAAGATGAAGTGAGAAAGAAAGATTAGGGAAGAGGAGCCTCCCTGGTGGCCTCAGGGTTAAGTCTCAGCAACGTCACCACCACAGCCTGAATTCGATCCGGGGCCAGGGAGCTGACCCACATGGCGCAGCAGACCTCTCCTGTCTCACCCGCTGCTCCCCTCAGCAACGTGTTTCAGTAGATCCATCTGTTCTGCTCCCCACTCTGTCTCTGGTGAATCCTCTCACCACTCCTGTGCCTCTGACCTGTACTCCAGTTCTTCTACGCAAAAATTAAAAAAAAAAAAAAAAAGGCTAGGAGAGAGATAGTGAACATCAAGCTCCATGGGAGAGCATGTGGGGAAAATCAGAAGCATGGTTAGTTCCAAGCCCAAGAAGAATTATGAAAAATCCTTCTGTTCTGAGGGAGCTAGCATAGGCTGAGATACACAACCTGCAGAGCCAAGCAGAGTCACCACATTGGCAGCAGAATTAGAGGAGTGGGTGATGGACACTTGCTTGGTTGAGCTGAATGTGGAACATCAAGAACAGGGAAAAGGTTGGGGGAAGTTCTGTGGGAGAGAAAGAGCCCTATCCCCTTGTAGCCCCCTCAACTCCTTCCTCCTAATTTAAGCAACCTGAAGTTCATGGCTAGGAACCTGATGGTGTCATATCATCCAAGGGCTGTTAGTCATGCAACCACCTCCAGGTCAAATGGATGAGGGTAATGGCCATAAGCAGAGGAGGGAATGATCATTTCTAGAGAGCACTCTGAGCCAGCCACTACTCAGAGCCTATGAAGTCAGGCCATTTTACAGATGGAGAAACTGAGACTCCAGAAGGATATTTGAGTTATGCAAGGTCACACGGTAAGTGATGGGATCACCACCTGAGCCCAACATTTGCCTTTTCCACTGTACCACAGTAAAGGAATCAGCCCCACCATGGATAAGCAGGGCCCTTGGAAAATTATGGTGTCCTACTCTTGGGCAAGCTGAATATGACCAGAATAACAATCCAGCGTCTCACACTGGGAACAGCAAGAAGTTGACAAGTTGCAGGGAAGATGAAGCTCTTGAGAAGAGCTCTTAGAGTGACTGTCTGAACCCACCTCTGGTTATGGTGACAACTTGATGTCAAAATTCTTGAAGAGAGAGGAAGACACTCACAGCCATGTGTGTGGTTGTCAGATCGTGTTAGGCTTTTTGGGACTAATGCTCCCAAAAGAAGGATGTGGTGAACTGAAGCACAGCCCCACTATCTTGGTCAGGCCAGTGAAGGCTGCCCAAGCCAAAGCCTGCCCACTGTGCTGAGGTCCCTGCAGGCGCGGGCTCCTCCAAAGTGGCCAAGCTGCAAAAACAACCCCTCCCTCAAGAGGACTGGACTGGGCTGGTCAGATTCTCTTTGCAGAATCTGAAAGGAAGCTACAAATTTGGTGGTGAAGCTACCAGGAGTCATGAGAGACCAGGAGTGACTAAAAGTTGCAAGTAGAAACTGAGAGGCATTCAGATGTTGAGAAAAGGAGGAGGCAGCTGTTGGCAGTAGAATGAGTTAGACCTAAAGAGAAGCCACCCCATGCAGTACAGCTGAGCCAAATTCATGATGTCTCACTGCAGGACACCCCAGCAACACTCAGTGCTGTGGGGGCAAGTAGAAAACCAGATCTAGTCATCGCCTAGGGCTTTGAACTTTTTTCCAGATCAATAACTATGATACCTGGATCCTCTACTTCCCAGATTCCTGTCCACCCTTGGAAACTTATAAGTTACATTTGTTGAAGAAACCAAACTGAATGTTTGGTTTCTCAAAGTCCAAATGCCTAAGCTGAGACTAGGTTCAATGCCCTTCTAAATTTTTCCCACAGCAACTGCCCACATAGCCCACATAGCAATTTCCCACATAGCCTCTGTGTCTGTCTCCCCCTCTAGGCCCTCAGCTCCATGAGATGCTGACCCATTTACCATTTCCTCCCAGAATTCAACAGTATTGGGCATAAACTGAGGCAGGGTGGTGGGGAGAGACCAGGACCAGGAAATGGACAGGAACAGGAACAGGGAGAGCAAGGAAGGGGGGAATAAAAAACTTGTGCTGCTGGACAGCCAGTTTAGCACATGGTCATGCACCAAGGGCTGAAGGTGACATCATCCTTTCCAGCCAGTCACACCTAGGGCCAGAGTAAGCCCGTCCAAGCCGAGTTTGACCTTTCTCCCCAACACAGGGCACCTCTGGTATATTGGGGAAAATGACTCTTCATTGGTTAGGAGGTCCTGCACATTACAAGATATTTAGCAACCCTTCCCCTTGTAAAAAATCCCAAATCATTGTGGGAACCCAAAACACCCCATTTCTGGATGCCTCTGAGAATTCTGTCCCCCATTCCTCTGACCATTTCCCCCCTCAGAAAATCTTATGGTGGTGCTACTTTGTCTACAGAAGAATTATAATAATGGCAGTACCTTCTCTGTGACAGGCACTGTTCTAAGCATATTTATGTGCTTATTCATTCATTCATTCATTCACTCATTCATTTGATACTCACAGATGAAAATAAGGCTCAGAGAAATTATGCAGCCTGTCCACAGCTTCCTGCAGCAGAGCCGGGACTGCAGCTTACATGGGTATGAGTCCAGAGCCTGCACACTCAGTGACCATTCTGGCCCCCAGCTGGCAGCTGCCCCCTTCCCAGCCTCACTCCTCAGTTAGCCCATGTACATGTGCAAGCTTGTGCACACACCTCAGCTGTGGAGGTCCACGCGCTGCTGCTGCCAGAACATACTGACATCTGCTCTCTAGGATCTCCTCCTGGAATGTCCTTCCTGCACCCACCATCCAGTCACTAGTGCCCAAGCTCGAAAATGCTTATTCAATACAGCTTTCTCCAGGGGACTGCAGGTTTCTCCAGGCAGAATGAACCATCCATTCCCTTGGCCTCTGGCGGCCTATAGTCATGTCAGCAGGCATGCAATTCAGGCTGCCTTGGAGCCCAGCTACTGTGTGGATGTTTCATGAAAGGCTGAGCCAACTCTAAGCCCTGGAGCCTCAGTGTGGATGGTGCAGCCTTCTTCCCCTCACCAGCTATCTTGTTGCATCACTTGACTGCTCTGGCTGATCAGGCCTTGTATGAGCTCCCAATCGGCCATTTCTACCAATACCTTTGACCACCATCTCCCTCAGTGTCCAACCCTGGCATCCAGGATCCTGGGGCCACCACCAGGGGTGTCACTTAGCCCCAAGCTTCCTACCACCCAAGCCGATGAGGGGGCAGATAGGGCCTGAGGCTGCCCTCTGTGCCCAGCAGCCCTGTCCCCAGCACACAGTCCCTCAATACTAATGACCCTTCTCCCCCACACTCTGATCTGGTCCACTCCCAGCCATTAATAATAGCAGCACCATCGAGTGGTTCGTTACTTAGCAATTTGCAATCATTAATTAGTGAAAATTGCAGATTGGGGCTGTGAGGGAGGATGGTGTGATTAAGCTCGTTTGGAAATCAAGTTAATGGAGTGATGGAGAGAGATGGCTGCCTGGTCCAGAGCAAGGGCCTCTCCTGGACCTGCCATGTCAGCCTCTGCACTTGGACCAGGACTCAGACTCCCCAGGAGTGATGGAGAGGCCCTGGACTGCATGATACAGAAGAAGCTAGAAAGACAGATGTCCAGATACACACAAAAGATTAAAATGAACAGTGCGACCACTCTCTAACTTGATACTTGTCCTGAGGTTACCACCATCCCTCTTGAGCACCTGTGTTTGCTCTGCCTGCTTTCTGCCCCCCTCACCTCAAGAAGTTGTCCCCAACCTTCTTGAATGATTTTAAAATCCTTAGGAATTATTCACCTTTAGGAATTGATCTGCAGAGGGCATTTCAGGAGAAAGGGTTAAACGCTCTTTCCTACCCCAACCCACTCTGGGGAAGGATGCTGAGTAAACATCTCTTCTCCCAAAGCAGAAAGAAAGATGCTGCTGCCTGTGTCCATATTTCTTCCTGAGGAGACACAATTATCTCCCCCACTTCCCTTTCCGGCGAGCAACAAGACGACACAGCCCCTGATATACTGGCGGCCGGCAGGCGCCCTGTGCTGGATAAGGATGCATCTAAGAGCAGCCACCCCTAAGTCATAGCCCCTCCCCCCCCCGCCCCTCGCCCCCCCGCCCCCCCCCCCCCGCCCCCGTCTCAGGGGAAGAACCTCAATGAGGAAGGCAGAGCCTGAGAAGGCCGGCAAATCCTAGGCACCTCCTAGGCAGCCTGGGACCCAGGACTTGCAGGTCCCGCCAGAGGAGAAGATGACAACCCAGAGCATTGCGGCTTCTGCCTTCCTCCCCTCCCGTTCCAGCCACAGGGAGCCACTCCCAGGCTGTGTTCTCTGCCTGGCATGCCGCCTGGTGACTTCATTCCTTCAACCTTCGTTAAGTATCCACCGTTGGCATATGAAAAAATGTTCAGCATCACTTGTCATCAGGGAAATGCAAATCAAAACTACCATGAGATACCATCTCACACCAGTGAGAATGGCACATATTAAAAAAACTAGCAACAACAAATGTTGGCGAGGGTGTGGAGAAAAAGGAACTCTTCTGCACTGTTGGTGGGAGTGCAAACTGGTCCAACCACGATGGAGAGCTGTGTGGAGATTTCTGGACCTACTAAACATAGAACTTCCATATGATCCAGCAATTCCACTCCTAGGTATTTACCCAAAGGACACAGAAACATCAATTCCAAAGAACACCTGCACCCATATGTTTACAGCAGCACTATTTACAATAGCTAAGCTTTGGAAACAACCCAAATGCCCAAAAATAGATGACTGGATCAAGAAGATGTGGTACATATACACCATGGAATATTACTCAGCATTCAAAAAAGATAAACACATGCAATTTGCAGCAACATGGATGGCGCTGGAAGGGATCATGCTCAGCAAAATAAGCCAGAAAGAAAAAGAAAAATACCGGATGGTCTCACTCATAGCAGGAATCTAGAAAACTTAAATAAGGGACCAGGAAAATGAATAACTTTAAGAAAGTGAAAATCAAAATCAACAAAAAACTATGAACCAGAGACACTTTTAGGGGGGGGGGCGGGAGGGGAGGGATTGGGGTCAGAATGGGGGGGCTGCAATTGTATGGGGAATATAACAATAAAATTTATTATTTTAAAAAAAAAAGTATCCACCGTTGGAACCACGAACAAAAACAAGATGAGATAAACAAGGGTCTGCCTGATATAACAGGGGAAGATTGTTTCACTATATAGTAACCAAGACATAGTATAGTGGGTAGAGAACTATACATGGTGCCAGCAGCACAGGATTGGGTCTGAAAGACAATGAGAGGTATAGCAGGTGGATAAGAAGGCTGAGAGAAGGGTGTGGTAAGCAAAGACAATAGCATGTGCAGTGGCTCAGAGTGATAAACAGCACACCAGTTTGGGGAAATTGGGCAGTTTGTGATTGCTGTATTTTGAAGAGTAGGAAAGCAGTGGTAAGACATAAGACCTCAGGGCCTCATAGCGACAAGGGGTGTGCAAGAGGGCCGCTGCCAGCTGTGAGCAAACACTGGCTCTGGCAGCTGAGTGGAGGATGGCCAGAAGGGGTAAGACAAGCGTAGAGGGGTGAGCAAGTATCATGAGGCCAGGTGAGGACTGAGGCTGGAACCTAAGCAAAGCAGTGAGTGAGGCGAGGAGAGATGAATTTGAGAGATATCTAAGGTCAGTCAACACACCCATTGA
Organism: Talpa occidentalis; assembly: GCF_014898055.3. NCBI lineage: Eukaryota > Metazoa > Chordata > Mammalia > Eulipotyphla > Talpidae > Talpa > Talpa occidentalis. The sequence goes on along the minus strand of NW_023605083.1, from coordinate 78,660,378 downwards.
AATACTACCCAGTGTTCAAAGTCCGACTGAAATACCTCTTCCTCCATGCAGCTTTCCTGATTTCCTCCACACCCACAACAGTAATGTTTACCTTACTCCATGTTCCCAGACCACTGACCTCTCTAGCAAACTGGTAATCATGCTTTGCCCTATGTTAGAGGAGTCTCACTTGCCCCTGTTGCCTGCAAATACTCCCTGAAAGCAGGAAGTGATGCCTTATCTTCGCAGAAGCGAGGCCTATGCCCTGATTTTATTTGAGTCAAACTGAATTGAAATACCAGGAGGCTGTAATTTGGGCACCTGGTAAACATGAGACTGGTCCACACGCAGAGAGGCTGCCCTGTGAGGAAGAAAGGGAACTCCCCAGAACTAGGATCTCCTATGCAGAGACTGGCAATCCTTCATCAGGGCCCCACAGCTGGGTGTGAGGTCAGTGGCTCACTGAACTGGGTGGCTCAGGAACTCACCTTCAGAGTCCACATATTTTATAGACTGACATCTCTTTCCACAGAGGGAAGTCACTTCCCTTGGGCTGTGCAGCAAGTCCACACAGGTAGGGATGGGTTTCTGGTCTAGGAGTCTCCCCCAGAGTATACTGAGACTGTGCTCAGACATGTGGAGTCCCTTTTTTGGGGGCAGCATAATGCCTGTGCCCTACCCTTCCTCTGACAGATCTCCAAGTGATGTGACTTGAGCAGGCACCATCCTACAAAACCCAGAGGTTTTCCAGGTTTTAACAAGTGGCAGAAAGGGAGAAACATCTGGAAAGATGTAGTGATGGGGCAGAGGCCCAAGTCTGGTGAACAGGGGATTTGGAGAGCTCAGACACAATGACACTTTCTTGCATTCCATAAGTACTTATTGAGCACTGACTGTGTACCAACCCCTGGAATTATTCACCCATCTGGGATTTTGTTAAAAACAGACCCTGATTCAGTAGGTCTGAGTTGGAGATTATGTACTTCTGACAAGCTCCCTGGTAATGCTGATGGTGACACTCTGCTAACCATGCTTTGAGGAGTTCCTATATAAAAAAAATATTTAAAATCTAGAAAAAGTTGCTAAGAATTCATTTTATTGATAAGGAAGCTGGGACTTAAAAGGTAAAGAACCAGAGTGGAGTTCTCGTCTCTAGGCACTCCGGTGGGGAGATCAAACACATGTGCTTAGAGAAATCAGAGTCTGCTGGAAGGGTATGCCCCAACTCCTGCACACCCTAAGTCTGATGAGGAAGATAGAACTTTATCCTGAGGGTACCCCCTCTTGGATGATGGGCATGAATCCCTGTCTGGTGGGAGTCCCCCAATCTCATAAGGGAGACATAGCCCTTGCTTTGGAAAACCCCAGTCTGTTGGTAAAAGCATAGCCTCTAGTTTCAGGAGCTGCCTCAATATCCAGCACAGATGCACTGAGCTTCTGGAACTAGAGGGAGGCCCCAAGCATTGGTGGGCAGGCTGTTTAACACTGTAAACACCACACTTTACTGCGGCCATTAGGCCCATAACAGCGGCCCATCCATCCTCACCCGGGTCCTGCGACACCAAGCACTGATGGTGCAATTAGGCAGCAGAGAGTGGGCTATAAATTGTGGGCACAGCCCTGCCTCTGCCAGGCTCAGCTGACAAGCCCCAGCCTGTTGCTCTGCCTCCCAGCACCCAGCAAGGAGTGGTGGTGGGCCACCCCCCTTCAAAACCCCTTCTTGTACAGAGGTTCCCCCTGGAGGTTGTGCCCCTAAGCACCAGAAAGCCTTTTGCCTATTAGGATTGCAAAAAAACTGTAAAACTCCTTGAACAGAGTTTTCTAGTCAAAGACTAGAAATTCAATAGCTCCACCCCATTGCTATTGAGGGTCAAAAAATTCTGGGGCCCCTCCATGCTTCCTTAGTGCCAACCTCTAATAGTTATCATGCTGTGTCTTGGAGGAGACCGGCCTGCTCCCCCTGATCAGAAGATTACCCAGGGCTGGGACCATGTCTTTATCTTGTCCACTGGGCTCAGCATATATGTAGTAGACACTCTGAGTTAGATAATGCATATTCTATTCCATGATAACATGCATTCCCTGACATCTTGGGCGAGATGTGCACTTTCTAATTTGTCCCAGACCTCACCTTATTGTCTTGCTCAGTTCTCATACACCTGACCCATTTCACTCTTTTCTGTTCTCTTCCTGTGGGTCTTCAGGTTGCTCTCTCATACCTGGTTAGAGGGGGTGCAATTTCTCCCCCTGTGTCCTACTATTTTGGATCTTACAAATGAAAGAATAAACTGATGAAAGGAGATGATTGGTTAATGGCTTCCCAGCCTCTCACCTCCTTACTTTTATTATGAGGAAAATCATGATGTTCTTCATTTTTCTTCCATTCTGCAGCAGGGAATACCTTTCCTGACCAATTTCCTTCAATGGTGACAGGAGGTGAGTTGATAAAATATTCAGAATGACCAATGTTAGGGACACCGAAGTGTCACATTACACTTCAGTGGCTTTGTGGTGGAGGGGAATTCAAGGCCCACTACCTGCACTCTGAAGCCACAATCACCAAAGCTTCCCTCCCACCATACCCAAGGTCTAACTGGTGTCTTTGCACCCTATCCTGATCAGCACCTCGGACAGTTCTACCATGCCGGTGATCCTCTGGGCTGCCAAGCAAGCCCAGTCTTTCCCTGTACCACTTTCCTTCCCAGACACCCCTCCCTGCAGTGGGCTGTACCATTCCTTGTGCCAGTTCCTCAAACTCGGCAAGCTCTTCTCCCATCTCAGGTACTTCTGATCCATCCCCTGGGAGTTTTATTGGACTAACTCCTGCTCCTTCTTCAGATTTCAGCTTTAATCTCACTTTATCATAGAGGGCTACCCCAAATTTACAGCTCAAATTAAATCTCTGTATAATGCTATTCCATAGCACCTCATTCCTTCCCTTCATACCACTGACTGTGGTGTAATGATATAGATATTTTTGAGATTACTCATTAGTGTCACCTCTCTTAACAGAACAGGAGTTCTAGGATAGAGTTCAGACCAGTTTTGGTCACCACTGTATACCCAGGCCCTACTGTAAAACCTGGTTACACAATAGTTGAATAAATAAATTACTGATCATCTGCTCTTCAGGAACTGTATTAAAATATAGTTCCTTTCTACAGTAGTTCATGACTTTGTTGACTAGTTAAACTCTAGTTTACCCAGGGTAAGAAGTAAGCCTCCCCTGTCATTTTAAAAAAAAAGTGAATTAATATTCTGAGGCATAAAGCCATTCTATGATTGGGTGGCAGAGCCAGGGCTAGAACCTCCTTCCCAGTCCTGCCTCCCCTCCGTGCAGCCCCTTCCCTCTATGGTTCTGTCATTTCATCTGCCTGCTAATGGCCATGCACATCTCCACTTCCATTATCCCATCAGCCCTGCTTGGGCATCTCTATTCCTGCATTTAACCTCCTGGGGTTTCTGTTTGCTCTGGCTTTACCCCATTGCTGCTTTCCCAAAGCCGGCTGTCTGGGCCTCCTTGCAACTCTGTGGATGATCAGGAAGATTTAATGTGCTGTTTTGGTCTTTGTCTCTGCCAAGCAAACCCTTCCCCTGCTGGGAAACTCATCATCACCAAGCATCAAGCTCAAGCTGCGCTCCACTTAGCTGTTTGCAAATGGTGGTGGGGAGTGGGGGGGCACATGGGTATGTGAATGAGAGGCTTGAGCCCAGTCAGGAGGCCTGGGGCAGGGGGGCTTGTAAGATGACACAAAGCTAAGGAAACTGTTGGAGATGCAGTTGGGGTGTGTAGGCAGGTGAGGAGTATTGGCCAATTGTAAACAATAGACCAAGTATGCAGGTGTGCCCTGCCCACAATCACACCCTTAAGTTGACCATTTTCAAATCGTGAGTGCAGGCATTGGTCAGCACAGGCTTTGGCACAATTCCTGTGGTATATCAGCTCTTACTTTTCTGTGAGTGGATTGATTACCTCACCAGCTGTGAATCCCCAGGACCGCACCTAACTTCCAGGGACCTCACTTTACTCATCTTGAAAATGAGAACCTTGTAAAGCAGCTTTCAGGATGTAATGTGATCGCTCATATACATACCAAGTGAGGGTTCACACATCAGAGGACACACTATAAATATGTTGTCCTCTCTGTAACAAGTGCCTCATCTTGTTTGTTGCCTACTTAGACTACAACTTGTAGTCCCTGCCACAGTGTGTCTCCCCCATTGTGATGGGTGCAGGACTACCAGGGAGACCATTAAGGAGGTCAAATTGAGATGGGATGGTGTTTGATGGTCATGTTAGCACTCCATCCCGGTGCCTCCTGGGCCCCTTGACTTCCCTCCTTGTTCATTTCAGATGTCAGTGTTCTCTGAATTGCAGGCAGAGTAATTTATTCCTCGGTCTGAGTGTCTTCTGCTCCCCCCTGCTGCTGGCTCTTAGTTTTCCTCCCCTCCCATCCTGTGAACATGAAGACAAAAATACCCACAGATGAGATGAAAAGGGAGGAGAAAAAAAAAAGAAAAGAAGGGGGACAATATCCCGCCACTGTCTCAGCCTCCCTAATTGAATGACTCTCCTACCTGACTCTCCTTGTCGGCTCCCATGTTCCTTCATTCCCTCTGACGGCCCTTAAAATCGTCTCCCCCATCTCATCAAATCCCTCCCCCTTCCTCCCTGCTTGTTCTCTAAGCCGCAGATTACTTTTTCATAAAATTCAATTTCTAGCCATTCTCATTACTTACTCACTTAATGTGGCTGGCTGGGGGGAGGGGGAGCCAAGGAGGAGGACAAGGAGGGGAAGATAGTGTTCTGTGTAGCACTTATCCAGCCTAGTTACCGAGGCCCCTCGCTGAGGTGTATTAGAGTCTGATAGGAGCAGATAATGGACTTCTGTCCCACACAGGGAGCTGGCACTGGCGTATTCAGGGATTGCAGTACCATGTCGGAGGGTGGCAAGACTCACAGTTATCTTCAGTGACTCTTCTCCTGCTGAGAGAAGTCCAATGGGGAGTCATTTATTCAACAAATATTTACTGAGAGCCTTTTATAGATCAGGCAGTCTATTAGGTGCTAGAGATTAGTCATAATAAGAGGGGTGCCTCACCCAGATCTGGTGTCATGGGTAAAAATCTGAGTAGGAGTTATGCAAGCTTGAAAGAGAAAACTGGTGTCTTAGTTCGGGCTCCTTGCAAAACAAAGACTTTGAAACAGGTCCTGGGGGCAGATAATTTACTTGGGAGATAATTCCAAGAAGTCAGAGCAAGGAAAAAGGGGCAATGAGGCAGGTAAGGAAGGAAAACCAATAAAAGGCAGATTATTGAGCTAGTTACTTCTATAGAAAACTCAGGATCATCCAAACAACGAAGTAGAATGAAACCCAAAATCATCCTTTTGAAGGAAGGAGGCTGGAGCATACACTCTGTCCCCATTTTTTGAGGGCTTCATTGTGCTGCACTTCCATCTACACATGTGCGGGCTAAGCAGCTTTCTCAGGCTTCAGAGAAAGCCCTGAGTCAGACAAGTAGAGAGATACCACTTTATATGCTTGAGATAAGATCCTGGCAGCATGCCCAGAACTGTCCACCAGAGTTGCACTGAAATCAAGTCAACTGAGGTAATATGGTATGAAGCACAGAAAGTGTCTGCTACAGTCCACCCCATGCGGTACTCATATCTGCTTGTGTCTCAAAATAAGTACACTATGTCGTAGAATTTTCAAGATGTGGATGGCTTTAATCTCTTAAAAAAAAATCAAACAAAACTTGAAGTAGAAAAGTTGGTGGGTCAAGGTAAGTATCAACTACTGCATTGGGTCCTGAGGTTATAATTAATATTTATAATCTAGCTCTTCAATCACTTAATCTATTTCCTTCACCCTCAGTACTTCAGTTGACATAGTTGCTTGCTCCCTGGGGGATATAAGTCCTTTGTTGTCTTGCCTACATCAGGCTGTGGTTCCTGCAATTGCCCATTCACTATCATCAGGCATCATCCCCTGAGATCCAGACATCCCTCATTAGGTACAGCAACCCCAGTTCATTATGAAAATCATGGTCAACTACAACCTTTTCCTTGTCTGCTATTCCACGGAGATGAAGAAAACAAGTGATGAGGCATGCTCACCATGGAATCCTATAGTATCTGTTGGTGAAATGTTCCCCATAGGAAGCAGAGTCTGTACTGCACCAGAGTTGTGCCGAGTCACCTAGAGTTATAGCAACTGAGAGTTTACATTCCCCATGAGTATAATGAGAAATGATGATGAGTGGACCCGACTTTCCTTCCATCCTTCATTTCCCCAAATGTGTGCTCTAGTTATTGGAGACTCCAATTCCATACATTATTCAGTACATTACCATGTCCTGAAGGTCGCCACCCAAACCACACAAGATACTTTTCAAAAATTGGAGCCTTCTCTAAGCCTTTAATAAGCTATCCCAGTATTCAATAAGGCCAACTGCTCCAGGCGGTGTTTTACATAGCAGAATCAGCGAATTATATGTCTCATGACTATGTTGACGTTCTTCACTAAGAAATGGGTCTTGGTCTGAGATGTTTATTGTGGGATTCCATGTTGATAAACTAGGCACTCTTTAATCCCTCAAACTACACTATCAAAGGCATAGAACAACAAATTAAACCTAAGGAGAATAAAGACCACCACTCTGCATCTTTTAGTTGTTTTAGGGTGGCATTAAGTTCTGAAATTTCACCTGGAGAATTTTTGCCTTTCTATCTTGGTGGAGAGGGGGAAATTTTCAGGCAATTCCATTCAGTTTTTCTTACCACAAAAATTCTTACTCCATGGGTAAGGACACCTAAATAATAGTTCTGCCAATGTCTAAACACATCCATTGGAATAATGCACACAGGGTTAAAGAATAAACTGCAAGAATAGCCTCTGCACCTTCTACACCCTCTTGACCACTGTGTTGTATAGTGAACCCAGGCAGGACACTGCCTCTCATCTGGTCTTTGCATAGCTTTGCTCTAACTGGAGAACTCTGATAGCATTGCAGCTCCCCAGCATCGGTGATCATTCAAACACTATATCCATTAACCCTTAAGTGGTCTCAGTAGTCCTCTTTCTATGGTGAATGGCCATGGGACGCTTTGGGAATAAAGTAGGGAGTATTATCGCATGTAGCTGTGGTGGTATTGCAGATTCTTCCTCGAGAGGTAATGGTCTTTCCATCAGTTGATGGGTTCTGTGTCTGACAGCTATCTCATACTAGAAAGTCGGTTAGGAATCATGAGGGCTAATATAAATTATTACATAGAGAGGTTTATTTTCTCTTGTTATACAAGACATGGACTACCTTAGTTAATCACCTATCTATCTAGTCCCTAAGTGTGTTACCCATCACCACACCCCCCGTGACTCAAGGCTTCCTGATTTTCACCCAAGTCTTGCTTCCCACTATAGTAGTTATGTTCACTTTGCCTCTAATGATTAATGCCACTACCAGATCTCTGCCACTCCAGAAACTTTTCATTCCCATTGACACAGGGATCTCAACATCAAGGCATATCTACTGTTAGCCCTGGCCTACCAAGACAACCACCACTGACCTAATTAAAGATGGTGGAGCCTCCCTGATTAGGCATTCCTAACTGGTTCAAAGTGAGTGACCTACTAGACAGGACAGAGATTTAGATGGTGGGTTTCCTGGTCTCACGTTGTAAATCCATTCTAATATACCCTCCTTGGACCCTTCTGATCCCTTCTTCAGTGCTCTGCCAAGGTCATTCTGACAACTTCAAGTTGCCATTCCAGAAGCTCTAGGAGCCCTTGCCAGAAAATTAAATCCTGAATCATGGGAGAGTGTCCCCTTGTCAATAAATTTGTTCCCATTCTATATTCCAGCCATTCCTCGGCCCCTTAAATTCCATTTCCACACATAATTTCCAGTTCCTACTGTCATATACTAACCAGGTCCTTCTGCAAACTTTTCAGTGAATAAGCTATTTCCTCCCATAACTTCTTCTGATGAATGAAAGAAAAAAGAAAAACAAACATGGAACAAGCACCAGACTGGGTAAAAATCAAACAGAGCTAGAAGGCTATTGAGGATCAGATCCCACATACAGATATCCAGGTTTGTTGAGGTTTGCACAGATGTGTCCATAGCAAAAAAAGAAAAGAAACTGCCTGACAAGCCATGCCCAGGATTGAAATTTAACCAATCACTACTTGGCAAACTCTGCATCAATCAGAACTGCACAGACTGAAAACTTCATTCCATAATGAGGGACCCCCTTTGCCTATATAAGCATGCCTCCCCTTAATATTCCTTGGGCATTCAGCTCAAGTGCCCTTGAGTCTATGTCCCCAGAACTGCTGTCTTGAAGTCTGGAATAAATGCTTGTAATATGTATACCAATGATGCTTCCCTTGAGCAAGCCTTAATTCTATTCACTTTTGTTCCTAACTGGGGCCCAAGACACAAGGTATCCCCAAAGGCACCTGCTTCCATGAAGAAAACCATGAACCAGCTTCCAAATCCAGTTCAATATATCACTGTCTTGGATTATTTCTGCATCTTCATTCCAATACCATTCAATTGTTCCTTGCTTTTGATATGACAACATCCATCTTCAGTGTTTCATATGAAGCTCAGAAAATGTCATCGAGCCAACCAGCTCTCTGTTCTGTGTGTAGTAGAGAGATGACTTGGCTAAGAGTAGAGTTAACTCAGGCACTGTGTTAGACACTGGGGGGTAGAAATACACATGGATCATTTCTATTCTCAGGCATTACACATCAAAATAAATAAATATTGTCAGGTCCAGGGGAATTAATCCAATGATAGTATGTTCTGGGTACCTCATTCCCTCAAAAGAAAGTGGTTGTCCCTGCATGAATAGTTAGAAAAATCATCACAGATGAGGGTCATGTGGACCAGGTTCTGAAGACAAAATGAAGACAGGCATTCCTGGCAAAGGTAATTGTTTACACAAAGACATTTTAGGGTGAATCGGTACCATAATTCCAGAGAATTATTAGCAGTTGAACATTATTGGAGTGTAAAGTTTCATGGCTTTTTAGAGGAAAAAAATGGAAACTCAAGATGCATTGGGCCCCATATCAGAGGGAAAATTGTAAGCCACACTGAATGGTCTAGATTATAGGGATGGGCAACAAAGGAGTGGGGAAGAAGAATTTTAGGCAGTAGAGTGCTGGAATATAAATCAAAGGAGTCATCATAATTGCAATAATTGTGTGCATTTATTGAGTACTTCTGTGCTAAAACTGATGCTATGTATTTTACCTACATAACCTCATGTACTCTCCATTCTATATTACTTCCATGTACTCCATCACTAAGGTGAATTATTATTAGCATCCCCATTTTTACAGATTAGGAAACTGACATCCAGGAAGATTATGGAATTAGCCCAAGGTCACACAGCTAATAAGTGGTGAAGCCAGGATTCTAACCAAAGAGGTCTGTCTCCAAAGCTCACACCCTTAACCAAGATGCTAATGCTAACATTCCATATCATTGCTTATGTAATGAGATGTATAATGAGACACATTACTTTGTAACTGTGCTTTAAGTCTTTCCATATTTGGAGGTGGGAAGGAAGAGGTAGGGTGTTTGCACAAAAGGAATTTTCCATAAGTATCTCTGATAAGGGATTGAGACACAGACACGGCATTCTAGATGGTTAAAACCAAAGTGCACTTTAGAGAAAATAAAGGATGTAACTGAGGCTTGGGGGTCACACAGACAGTTGGTGGCAGGCTCTGATGCTGATATTTTTCTTATACTACGAGGGAAAACTAGCAGTGTCCCCGTTGTCTACTCTTACTACTCTACATAACATTATCTTTCTGGAGATACTGGCAAATTGAACTCACTCCCTGGAAGTAAAAGAACAGTTTTGTTCTTTTTCTTTTTAAACAGCAGAGGTCTCAGAAACAAAGGCAGAATCGGCCTGAGAAACTTGATGTGCACACTGCAAAGTCTGAGCCAGTCGGAGTCAATTGAAGGAAAAGCAAAACTTTCTCCAAAGCCATCATTATGGGGGGGGGGGACTTTGACCACAAAAGAAGAGAAGATTAGCAGGTCAAATAGAGAGCTCTGGTCCAAGTCCCAAATGCCAGAGAGGGGGCAAGTGAGCTGTCTGCCCTGGGCAGAAACTATCTACCTTCATGGTCAAGGTCATAGTCAAGCAGACAGGTGCCTAGGGTCCCCATTTGGAACTCTGCACCCAAGCAAGCCATCTCCCCATCACAGACAGACAGACAGGCAGACACGGACGCGCACACACACACACACACACACACACACACACACCATCCTCCCCCTCACCCCCAGGATGCCTAGTATCTTTCTACTGTCTCCGAATGGAAACATTTTTAAGATGGCAAGACATTTAGAATGATGCAAATGCCCAGAAAAGTTAACAAAAATTGTGGATTTTTAATCCTTCCTTGACATTTTGTGCCTAAGTTTGTTATATTTCTACTGTGGGTTCTATATGAAAGGGGAGCTGGTGAAATGGTACAGAGGAAAGAACAATGACTGGAAGCTAGAAAGTTCTGATCCTTTTAGCATTTGCTGTGTGAACTTGGGCTCCTATTTACCCTTTCTGAGTGTCAGTTTGCTGATTTGGTAAAGAAAAAGAAAGATTCCTTGAAGGAGAAGCTTCCTTTGATGTCCCCTCCCAGTAAACATCTATTGTTCCGTGCATTTACTCTGGCTCATGCCTTACTAGGAATGCCTCCCAGCTCTCCTCTACCAACCCAAATAAAGCCCCACCATCTCCAAGACTCTCCCCCTAACTAGTACCACAACTGCATGTTCCTTACTTTGCAGCCCCTAAGCAAGCCTGTGCTGTTTCTCACCTAAGTTGCCTTAGAGTCCTTCTCTTGATGAGTGAATTAGCTCTCCACTTATCTCACTTAGTGGAGCGTGAACTCCCCTACAGCAAGGACCCCTTACTCCAGTTCCTTGACTCCTATAGCAACCAACCCTGGATACTTAATGAATGTCTGAATCATGTCACTCTCCCCATCAACCATCTTCACTGGCTGAAGTTCGGATTCCATGTTGTCTGGAGGACAACATCACTCATTTACTCAGCAAACATTTACTGAATACCTGGCATGGGCTGGGCACTGTTCTAGATGCAGGAGATGTACCAATGAACCAGACATGCCCCTGTCTACAAGGACTTCCTAGTCTAACATGCCAGGTCCTTTACAATTGCTTCAGCCTCGCCCCCTAGTGGGGAGTCAATCATCTCCCAGCTCTCCTCCAGCTAAGATGGTCCATCCCCTTGCCGTCTCTTTCTCCTTGATTTTGCTCATGCTAAACTCCTTTATGGGAACTCCTTTCTACTCCTCACCATCTTTATAACTCCTAGTAAATGAAGAAGAGAAAAAAAAACTGGAAGAATGAGAAAAGGAGAAAAGACGATCAGACGACATGTCCAGTCCAACTGTGAAGGACATAGAAAATCTCTGCCAAATCCCATCCTCTTGGAGGAGGGATTTAGAAACCACTGTCAGTTTGCAGGCCAGTTGGGGACATTCAGGTCACCTCTCATTCATCCCAGAGGTTCCCCACCCCAGGTGCCACTCACTCTCCTCCCTGATCCATCCAACAGCCCACGAGGTGCTAATTCACTCCTGTGTCTACGGCTCTCCTCGGTGATGCAGCCAAGTGAATGCTGAGGTGAATGACTGAATGAGTCAGTGAGTAACAAACATACATACCTTCCATTCCTGGTATTTTTCCTAATTGGATTAAGAACCAAACTCAATTTTCCTTCTTTTCCTCCTACTGCGTGCTACAGATCAGTGCTCCTAGTGATTACACCCCAGCACCTGCTATGCAGGATCACAGGGATGCCAGCAGGAGCATCTGGAGGCCCAGCACTCCTCTTTGGCTCAGCATCCATGGGCCTGGGCCCACGCCCTCCTGACCCTATCTCTTGGATATACACCCATGAGTCAGAAGAATGAAGGCACAGTCTCCAGGGGACAGAAGAGAGGCATCAGACATCTCTTTTGTAGAACATTTATTTCCTCCCTCCTGCCTCCACATCCCTGGCCTCTGTTAAGGAAGATATAAGTACAAAAGTAGCTTTTGGCTGTTGGGGTGGAGGATACCATCAGCATCCCCTATAAATTAGCACTTTCTTCCCCATCTTCCCAAACAAACTTCCCCATTACCACTCATACACAGTGGTAAGAGAATTGGATAAATCCTTCCCCATCAATTAGGAGTTTTCTGGGCCTACATGGGGTGAAGGGGCGAGATCCCATGATAGAAGGACATAAGAGAACCGTATCTCACCAAATTACTCCCAAGGTCAGAGATCTCTCCCCTAGGTCAGAGATCAAGACTCCTCATCTCTTCAGACTTGGGCTTCTGAGAGTGGAGAACTTTTATACTTTCCAGGACAGGATGCCTCATGACAAACTCTGCTTCCCCCACAAGACTGGGGGCAATGTCAGGGGAAGGTCAATTCTCTCTTACAGACTGGTGGCTCCCAGGGCAGTGTCCACCAGACCTGATTAAATGGATATTTCTATAGCCCCTGCAAGTGTGCTGGATACTTTCCTGAACAAAGATAGGCCTGGCCCCAGCCTTGAGGAGTTGTCAATCCAAAAGAGGAAACACAGCATCCCACCCAGACCAGCAGCTGATATTAGGGCTCTTCTCATCTGCTCCTAAAACCACCTAATGGAAATATTGAGAATGGAAGTGCCAGAACAGGGTTAGCATCTGCCTCCTCCGTGCAGGCTTTGGAGCAGAGTTGAGTTGAATCCCAGCTGTCTTGGGTGAGCTCTCTGCGGTTCAGGCCAGCCCCATGACCTCAATTTCTAAACTATAAAATAGAAACAATAAACTAACTCATGAGGATTTTAGAGGCCCCTACAGCATGTCAGGTAAAGTCAATATTGGGTGCTGGCACCAGGCTGGGCAGAGGAGGAGCCATGATTCCTAGCCTGTGGCCATTTCTTTGATGTAACATGTCCATCATGGCCGGTTTCCAGTTACAAGGTGACACCACTGAGAATAAGCTGGGAAGAGATGCGCTGAATCAGCTTTCTGGAGCTATTTTAAACAGACTTCAGCAGATCACTGCTTGAAACACACTAGATGCTCAGAAAGTGAGGAACTCTCTTTACTACCTGGTAAAGCTACATGTTGCCCATCCATCTCTTTTTTTAATTTCCGAGTGAGTCACTCTTAAGAGGGGCACAGACAGGTGGGAGCATGTTTAGAGAAGATGACCTAAGGATGGTATGATAGTAACCAGTTAGTTCACCAAATCATTGCCCATTTGGACTTATCCACACACCACCAGGCCATATCTCCAGTCTCCCTCTGCTCAGGCCAGTGAGGTGTGGGTAAGAGTGATGTGCACCACTTGCAGGCATGAGCCATAAAAACCAGGCCATCCTCCACGCTCTGCCTTTTCCATTCACTAGCTAAATGGAGAGCTCTCAAAAGCCCTACGGAGGGTAGAGGGGCCAGATTCCATGATGGAAAGAGATAGGGAAGTGGAATCACCACACAAAATGCTACCTGTTGAACACCTGCGCCGTGTCGTTTAACTGCGCGACTGCAAGGTCAGCTCCTGTGATGTGAGTGAAGCCACGGAGATTTGAGCCCAGAATGTGCAATAGTTGCCCTCTCTGACTCACTGCACAGGTAGACTTGAAGCCCCCCAGATGGATAACTGTGGAATCCTTGGCCTGGAGAAGAGGAGGCTCAGGGAAGAACACCAAACATCATCCTCAAATACTTTGCATGTAATCATGGGGCAGGGTGTCTTGTGTGACCTCAGAGAACAGCTGCAGGGCCAATGAGAGGAAAGCGGCAGTGGTACAGGTCAGGAAGACATGGACAGGACACCTGAGATAGGGAGCATCTCTCACTGGGGGTATACAAACGGGTGGCGTTGCTGTAAAAGCAACTGGAGCAATACCAGTGGCTCAGTCTCAGCTCTTATTTTAAGCAATTGAAAGACCTTGGTTTCTATGATTTTGTGACCTGTCATTCCCAACTAAGACCAGCCGTGTTGACTCTCTTATAAGGCAAAAAGCCCTCAGGACATGAATCCTAATTTCCCCTCAGATCCACCATAGTTCCCCTGCCCCAGCATCCATGGGGCCCATGTTCAAATATGGGGATCAGACTCAGTGTTTGAGGAAGACCTGGTTCTAAGGAAAGTTGGATTTTAGCTCCCCAGTCTACATTCTAAGCCTGGGGGCATGGTGTGGGGGCAAGGGAAAATAAACAATCTGGGGTGGGGATGTATGAAGGTAGGAACAGACAGATCTGGAAAGCAATTAAACCTGGAGGAAAGGAAAACTGTTTGATCCAAAGTGTCCAGAAAAAGGCAACAGCCTTCATTTCTCTCAGCTTTGTGCAAAGATGAACAGCACCTTCTCATGAGGAAAAACTTTGACTCGGCTTTCCAGGAGCTTTGTGACAGGAGAGTCTGAACTGTGTTCTCCATAAGCATACACATGTGTACACACACACACACAGCAAATTGAACCTCCCCACTTGAGTTCTATGAATGGGAGTGGAGACAAGTTCTCAACCTCAATCTTCACTTATGCTACTCCCACTCAAGACACATACACACACACACACACACACACACACACACACCCTACCGTCTCTGCTCTGGCCTGAGAAAGGAGCCTGCTATCTCCTCAAATATTTCTCAGAACCAGGTTTTCAAAAGTACCCTGAGATTTCTAGGGAAATCTGGAGGTTGGGCCTGGGAAGTGGCAGGGAGGAAAGATGCAGAGAAAAAAGGCTTGGGGCATTATCCCGTAAGAGTCAATAAAATGGATAAAATCCTGAGGTCTCCAGGCCCCTCTCACCTCCACCCAAGGCTCCCATCACCACGCGCACCATATTAGGGCCAAATTGAATTAAAATAATTAATTTTTGGTCACACTTTTAATTTGGTGTTGGAAGTAAGAGAGCTAATGGAGATTAAACGAGGCTCTGACTCCAGAGACCAGTCCAGAAACTGTCCAGGGAGGCCGGTGGAAAAGAGAATGAACCGCCAGGACAAAGAGGCTAAGATGAACGTGTGAGGCGTGTGACCCACACATGTGTCCATGTGTGTTTATGTATGTAGTCAGGCTTGTGTGCCTGTGTGCTCTTATTACATATGGGAATCTGCCTGTGATCATGTGGGCAAACGTGTCCTTATGTATACAAGGTCACCCACATGTGTCTGAAGCTTTGCTCTCAGAAGTGTCTTTGTCAGGGGCAGGTGGTGGCAGCGACATGGGGCTCCCTCCTCGTGCTGGGTGTTGA
This sequence comes from Talpa occidentalis, assembly GCF_014898055.3. Taxonomy (NCBI): domain Eukaryota; kingdom Metazoa; phylum Chordata; class Mammalia; order Eulipotyphla; family Talpidae; genus Talpa; species Talpa occidentalis. The sequence continues at coordinate 78,645,093 of NW_023605083.1, read as the reverse complement.
GTCCCTGCTGCTGCCATAACCTCCACTCCCGGTTGCCGCAGTCATCTGTGCCTGGCCCGGTCCTGGGGTGTACCCCGCACGGCTCCTGCTGGTGTCCCTGGAGCATGGGAGGCTGCTGGGCTGAGGGCAGTGTCTGGCAGATGCTGTATGTCTCACCCTGTGGCGGGGAGGCTGCAGCCAACAAGGGCACCAAGCCCAGAGTCCGGAGTATCTACTTTGCATCCGACCACGACGCAGAAGGCTCCCAGGGCCACGTTCTCTTTGGTAGAAAGCTGCATGACTCAGTGGTAACGGTCATCCAGGAGAGAAACAGCAGCTTTTTGGTCAAGGTTGACTTCCTGAAGACCCTACACAGGTTTGAGATTACCTTCACTCTGCCCCGGTGCACAGGCTGAGCAAGGACATCTGAGAGGCACCGATCCCCAGCATACATCTCAAGCTCCTCAGCATCAGGCCCATCCCAGAAGGTTACAGCATCAAGTGTGAGTGCTTAGCACACAAGAGGGGAGTCCGTAAGGAGGAGATGCTGCTTGCCTGCGAAGGTGGCACCGGCCCCTGCGTGCGAGTGATGGTGCAGGCGCGCGTTATGGACAAGCACCAGGGCACACCCATGCTGCTGGACGGTGTCAAGTGTGTGGGCGTTGAGCTAGAATACGGCTCGGACCACAGCAACTGGCACGGCTTTTACTGAGGCCCGTGTCCCCGCCCGCCTTGGGGCCCCTCAGTCTTAAACCCCACCTCGTCCCCTCGCTCCTCGCGATGGCGATGGCTGCCTTCCTACATGCTGGTGTGGCTTCCTCCCCGCTCTCTGGGGGAGGTGTGAGGTGGAGTGTCCAGGAGCCTCCTAGCCAGGGCCTTACCCATGCCTCACCTCTGCCTTCATTTGTGCCTCCCCTCCCCTGCCTCTCCATGTGCCTCAGTCTCCTGCCTGAAGAAATGGGTTGCGCCCCAAGGAGGCTATCTGAAGAGGGTGGGGGAGGAAGGCAGGCCCACCCCAAGCCACAGGGTCTCCAGCCAGGGCCTGAGAGAAGAGGGAGCTGGCTGTGAGGTTGCTGCCCCTATTGCTGCTGCTGCTGTCTCTCTTCTGCCCCCTCCCTCTTTCCCATGCTGCCCACGGTGAGTAGGAAGGAGGTGCAGTCCCCTGCCCTCCCCCTCAGGTCTGTGTTACTTGGTTTTTCAATGATTAGGATAATCATTGCAGCGGGGGGCAGAGTGAAGGTAACCTCAAACCTGTGTAGGGTCTTCAGGAAGTCAACCTTGACCAAAAAGCTGCTGTTGCTCTCCTGGTTAGGATAAACCCTAAAGAAATAAAATGTTGAGTGGCTGAAAAAAAGAAAAGTGTCTTTGTATGGGTGCGCTTGTGTGTGCCTGAGTGTCACACACTGCTTTACTTCCTAGGTAGGCAAAGTTGTTTGAACTTTGTGGCATCCTAGCAGGGCTGACTTGGAAGCGACTCTCAAAACTATCTTCGAATCCACCTGCTGCTTGAGGTTCTACTTTGACCGCATTTTTCCCAAGAGACTCCACAACATCAGCAGAAAACCTGCGTGTGGGTGCTCATCACCACCCATGGTGGCCTGCATTTTAGGAAGTGATTTTTACCCACAGTGCTAGACCTGCTTCTGGGTCACACAGAGCAAGGCCAGTCCCTCTCCCCCACCTCTGCATCTCCTCAAGATGTGACTACTTCCTTCTGAGTAATCCCTCCTCTGAACTAGACCTCCCAAGGTCCCCCTGCAGGGCTCTACATGCCATAACATTTGCACCTGGCACCAAGCACTCAATCATGCACCAAAGCAAGAGGGAGATGGCCTGGATGAGGGATAGCACTAACATCACAGAGTCCTCAGGTTTCCTCTGCTCCAGTCATGGTCAGACTTCAAGTGCATCAGGACCATCTGGTGGGATTTACTAAAACAGATTCCCAGGCTCTTCCCCAGGCACCTGGATGCTGAAGGCCCACAGAGGGCACAGGTCCTCTGGATTGCCAATAAGCAGCTAGCTGGCTCTAGTGGAGGAGCCCATCAGCCATCATTTAGGAAACTGAATGCCCAATGCCCTCATTTTACAGATAGGGAGACTGAAGCCCAGAGAGAAAGAGGGATGCTCAGACTGAGTTAGAACATGGCCAGAATGGGTGTCCCTGGTGCTCGATCCCGCCACCACTCCTGGAGTAATTGACAGAGATGGCATTCCCTTTCTCCCTGGAGCTAATACCCCCCACCAGCTCTAAGGAAGGATATTCAGGTCTGGGAAAGAAGCATCTTTCCTCAAAGCTGCTGTTTCCATCTGCTCGCACACTTTTCTCTGGCCCAGGGGTCAGCGAGAAAGACAGTGGGTTCGGCAGCTTCACATCCCCCAAATGAAGTATTTCTGGCCCTGGAGGAGCTGAGATTCATGGAGGCCACTGCTGTATTGGAGAGAAATTCCCATGAGGGAGTAAGAAATGGATTGGGGTCAAGTCCTCACTGAGGATGCCCAGGCTGGGGACGAGCCAGGAGAGGAAAGGCCAGCCTGGAGTTTCCCAGCATGAGACAACATCAGACATGCAGGGTCTAGTGGCAGCTGAAGGCCTCCCCACCCCATGGAATCCAGAGCAACTTCCATAAAGGCTGGCCCCATCCGTCTGCCACACTGACCTTCCAGAGGAGCTAGAGGCCTGTGGTCCTCTGTCCAATCTAAGCTTCAAACAGAGTGACCAGAGAGGACAACTCAGGACCTAGAATCACATAGTTTTTCAGGGCAAAGTCCAGTCTCCTAACTCCTGGCCTGTGACCTTTCTACTGTGCCACTCTCACGCTTTGCTACAAGAAGCCAGCACCAGCTAGAATTATCCCTCATGGCTAGATGATAAATAACAAGCATTATGTTCCACTAGATCTTCTCCAACAAGGTTCCAGCAAAAGCAAAGTGCATGAGACCAGGTTGGGAAAAGAGTTTCAACAACAATGATCTTCTTCATTATCTACAACCATTGTCACCCTGCCCTCAGCATCAAGAAAGTTTCAGCATCAAGACACACGCCTTTAAAACTCAGAATCCTGTGGACCCTGGACACAAGAGAATAAAAAGGAAGAAAAGAGAGTCACACTTCTTTTTAGTTTCCTTCCTGATTTCATTCACTCTGAGGTCTGATCACTCTTAAACCAGGAGACAGGGTCACACTCCATTTCCATGGCTGTTTTGAGGGTGAGACTCTGGAGAGGAGGGGGAGGTATTCCTGACTGCCTCTGAAAAGTGGCTCCCATTAACATCACCCACTGCCTCCAATGGTAACAGCCCAGCCAGACCCCACTAACACTCAGCCTCACTGCTCTGGACACAGAGTGTCTACCAGTCCCACAGGAGATCTGGGAGCCACGGCGCCTGATGGAAGAGCGAGTGGCAAGGGAAGTGAGGGTTGGGGAAAGCCCAGTCCCCTTGCCACATAGCAGAGAGGCAGTGGAGGCCAGACCCCAGGCTGGGAGGATCTTTCCATTTCTCCAGCTGCTGGGAAGGGCCTATGTACAAAGTGCTGGGAGAACTGGTGATTTCATGGGAACTTTTGGAATCTGAACTGAATATCAATGATCTGTCCAACCTCAAGGCCAACTGTGTGCTTGGAACAAACAACTCACTTTCCCAGGGTTCTACTTCCCTCGCTTTTCCCCCTGCCCCTCTGGTGGATACGGAGAAGAAGACAAAAAGAGGACCAGGGTAGCAAGGGTTTCTTACTGTCTTAAACTGGGGCCCAGAGCCTCCCCTGGTGGTGCAGGAGGTTGAGCGCAGTGCTGTGAAGCTGTCCACAGCCTCTGCAGCGCCGGTTCCATCCCTGCCAGCTGGCGAGGGTCCCACATGGCGCGGCAGACCTCTCCTAACCCGCTGCTCCCCTCAGCAGTGTATTTCATCAGTCTGCCTGTTCTGCTGCCTGCTCTGTCTCTGGTGAATCCTCTCACCCTCCCACGCATCTGGCCTGTACCCCAGCTCTTGTATAAATAAATAAATCTTAAAAAAAATTCTGAAATTTAAAATAAATAAATAAATGAATGAAGTGGGGCCCAAAGTCCAGGCACTGCCCTCAACTCACCGTGCACTTGACCCTGGCCACTTACCCTGGAATCCCGTGCCCCATGGCAATAGGAGCTCCCATTCCTGACACTTGCAAGCCCCTGATGGCTGGCATCCTGCTCCTCCCTGCACAGGCACCTTTCTCTCCCTCTGCCTTCCAGTCTCTGCTCCAGGACAAACAGTGTTACATAAGGCATGTGGTCGGAAGGCTGACCACACCCAGGGATGAAGGCAGGCGCCTTGAGAAAGTAGCTTGGTATCTGAGCCCTGAAAGGCACAAGGGATTTGCCTACAAAGAAAATTGGGAAGGAGTGTCCCAGGAATAGATGGAAGCTTGACTTACTCACCCAAGGACTAAAGAGAGGCCCCAGGGCAGGGACCCTGCAGATGGGCCAGAGGGCCAGGCCCGCTGTTCAGGGCCATTACCACCATGGCGAGGGGGTAGGGCTATACCCTGAGTTACTGGAAGCAACGGAAGGGTCTAAACAAGGGAGGATAGGAGCAGATGAGCATCTTTAAGAGCCCACTCTGGCTGCAGGGTGGAGCAAGTGTGAACATAAAAGACCTGTTAGCAAGCCACAATAGCAATCCTGGAGAGAGAGAAAGTTCTGGCCTGTTCCCTGGTGGTCATGGCGGAGAGGAAGAGGAATGGAGGAACCAAGACACTTCCAGGAATCAATGGACCCTGGGGCTTCTCAGAGGTGGGGAGGAAGGAGTATCTGGATGAGGTATGGGGTTCAGAGACACTAGCGGGGCTCTCCAAGCCGGGACCCCTTGGATACCAAAGCTCCCACCTTTCTGCTTAAGCTCAGTCAAGCTCCTTAACTACTGTGAGCCTCAGGGGCCTTGTCTATAAAAAGGGAAAAATACCTCATAAGGTGGTGTGATGATTTAAATTAAATTGTATTGGTATGAACAGTGCTCAGCACCTAATACTTCACAAAATTGCTTTTCTCACCCTCCTTCCTATGTGGAATTCAGAAGCTTGCATTGCAAGTTCAGTCTTTTCTTCCCTCTGGGGCATATAGCGTGGAAGTGAAGGTCACCTGTCCCCATAACCCCATGTCTTCTGCTAAGTACAACTCTCCTTGAAAGCGTGAACTATGCTTTTTCATCTTGTACCCTCCTGGAACCTCTATATTGTTAGAAAATGTGTCTCCCTGCTTTGGCTCATGGCCCCTTTACACTAGGTTGGACCCAGCCATCAGAGTGAGTCACCCTGTTAAAATCTAAGTCAGAACAGGACTGTGCTCTGTGCAAACCCTCCAAGGACTCCATCTCACTTGGGGTGAAAACCAAAGTCATAACAATGGCCTGCCAGGGCCGACCTGCTCTGGTGCTTGTCATCATCACTTACCACTCTCCCCTACACCGGTTCTGCTCCAGCCACACTGGCCTCCTTGCCATTCCTCACACCTTTCAGTCCTGCTCCTGCCTCAGGACCTTTGCACATGCACAATCTTCACATGCCTGTACCACAGACACCCCCAATCTCCCTTCCAGCTTTACACTTTCCTTCATAATAGGTATCATCATTAATAATGCTATTTTTAAAACTTACTTTGCTTCTCCTCTAAAATGTCAATTCCTCGAGGTCAGGGATTTTTGGCTGTTTTATTATTATTATTACTATTATTGATTTTGTTCAATGCTGCATTCCTCAGGACCTAAAACAGTTGTCTGGCCCATACTGAACGTTTGAAAAATGAGGGTGAAGGGAGGGAAGAAGGAAAGTTTCTTCTCCTCTAAGTCCCTGGTTGCCTTCTGAGCCACAGGACATCTCGTCTCAGACAGAGGCAGCTGTCATGTCACCGCTGGGTAGACAAGAGGCCCACAGTGCATTCCGAGTGCTCAAGGCTCACAACTAACTCAGCGAGACTTTCTGACTCACAGAAATGAGGCAAGTTTCCATGCACAGTGACCCTGGCAAGAGGCTGATAGGAATGATGAACTCACTGTAATTTCCACCGCCCTCCACCTCTGCCCCAGAGTAAGAAGATGCACTAGTGCAGAATCCAGAACATCTTAGTATGTTCCTGGCACCTGGAACCAGCCTGAAAGTGCCAGATGCTGTAGGGAGGCCCCACTAGGGGCAATGTTTACCAGCTGGGAACCTAGGGGACTTGTTAACCCTCCGTTTTCCCACCATTAAACTGCTGGTGATAATGGTCCCTGTCTGTCCCAGCTCACACACAGGGTTTTTGCAAAGCTCACATATGTATGAAAATGTAAACGCCTCTGCAATTATTTGTCTGGTCCCACAACTTTCCTCCATCCAAACTGATTATTAGTTCATGATGCAGAGAATAAACACACCTTTTACCCCTTCACTTGCAAGCCTATTTAGAACTCCATATTTTACCAAAGGAAAACTCAACTCTTGCTTGTTTTATGTCTACTTTTTTGACTCTCTCCTTTTTCTTAATCAGTTCAAATTTATTTCTCTCTAATTTGGACATTGTGTGTGTATGTGTGTGTGTGTACACACTCCTCCATTTCTCTGCCCCTTTGAGTATCTGCTTCTCTTCCTCTGCTTCACTCTGTCCATTTTTTGTGCCTTTTCCATTCATTTCCTTCTTTGTCTTCTCTGTCTTCTCAGTCTCTGTTACGTCTCCATCTCTCTGCTCCACTGACTATCTCTGTGTGTCTATCTCTCTGTATCTGAATGTGCCTCTCTGTCCTATTATCTCTCCCTTTTTTGCTCCCTCTCCCTTCCTCCCCCTTGGTCCTTGTCTCTGTGAGGATTTATATGACACACTGACAGCAGTAGCCATTTGAAAGGCTGTGAGCAGATATAAGAACTTAATAGTATGGGGCCTTCAGGAAAATGAACTGGATCCTCCTGAGAGCTCCTCTGCTCAGGGAAACACAGGCCTTCTCCCTTCTCCTCCTGAAGGAGAGAGGCAGCCCTTTAGACAGTGCCCTGCTGTGCTCAGTGAAGACCTTCGCATCTCCTGGCTCCCCATTCCAACTGCAGAGTTCTAGTTGGACTCCACTTCTAACTAACACTAACTAACTCTGGACTCAGAGTCAGGATATCTGGGCCTCAGCCCTTGTTGATGAAGACCCTGGGCTTCCTTTGGTCCCATTGTGAGAATGGTCCCATTCTGAGCTTCCTTTTCCCATCTGGAAAATAGCTACAATACTCTAGGATTCTAAGAAACCTGGGATATCCCACTGTAGGAGAATCAGGTGACCCTAGATGAAACCACATACTGATGACAGGAAGGGTTGTGGTTCAGAGCTCTAGCAGAGGAGGTGTCAGAGGAAGTGATAGAGTCTCACAGGGGAGGTGCGAGACGGTGACTCAACATCTAGGGCTGGAAAGCAGGCTCCGGGGGCACAAACAGCCAAGATGTCTCCTTCACTCGCCCTGTGGCTGGGGCCTGGGACTCCACTAAGACCACTTAATTTCCCCCCTGCACTTGACCCATCCAACCCCCACACAGCTGATCAGGTTTGGTGTGGAATGGGAGTACCTCTAATCCTCCTCAGGCAGCAGCCAAGAGCTAGAGAAAGTCGGGGAGAGACAAGGTGGAGAGCATGAGCACCTGATTCCCAGAGTTGGTGGGAAGAGATTAAAAGGACAATAGCAAGGGAGAGAAATAAAGCATTATGGAGCATCTGTTCTGCATTTGCTCGGTGCAAAGTGCTGGAACTGGGCCTTACTCAGAGAGGTTAAATAACTTGGCTGAGGTTGGCCAGCTCATAAATGATCATGAAGAGTTGGAACACACGTCTGCCTAGTTCCCAAAGCTTGTGCATTTTCTGTAGTCAGGGAAATTTTAATGGAAGAGAGAACCACAACAAAGGGAAGAAACCTTGCAGGCACATTTTTCCTACTATACATTTCCCTTGCAGTCATCCTTGTCTCTGAATAATGGTTAGAAGTATTGGGTTTGCTTGGCCTGAAGGAGAGAATTAGAAAACTATTTTGAGGGAGGATCTAAGCTGCTGTTTTCAGGTATTGAAGGATTTACATCAGGGGGACATAAAGATGTCACCTAATTCCACAAAACAGCGAGCTTGAACCCAGACTACAACAAGAGGGACTTGGAGCAAACCAGAAAAAGGACTTCCTACCCATCAGCGCACTGTACAGGTTTGAATTCTCCCTTGTAAATTTCATGAATAAAGAAGGGGTTCCCTGCCTGAAATGCACTGAAAGGTGCTATGGACACAAGAAAATCCTTTGTGCCAAATGATCTGTTGGCAATTTGTGGGAAAAGGCACACCACACGTGTAGGAAAAGGCACACCACATACATTCAGACTCATAGACATGCTTCTTGGAGGTTTGGATGCATAAGCTTCTCCCTAAATAGGCTCTGCAGTCCACCTGCGACTAGACTCTCTAGGACCCACTCTGAACTCCCTCTGCAAGACAGGATTTCAAAGGGAGGGGCTCTGGAGTGGGCTGATCTGCAGTGGTGCCCCCTTATAAGGACAGGCAGGAAGCCAGAGCAGACATCACTATCGCCTCATCGCCCCAGGCAGCTACTTCTGAGCCCTCTGCCTTCCTGGAAGCCAAGTCAGGAAATTAACAGGGAGCCAAGATGTCTCTAGACACCTGCAGGAAATTCAAACCTGGAGCAGGTGGGGGGTGGCTCAGAAGAGCAAAGTATGATGGGAGGGGCTCCCTACATAGGCAGTGAGCACAGGTTGAGGGGTGGAAGGGGGGAACCAGTGTCACAGCCCATTTTAAGAGGGACCAGTGTCACAGATAACCAGCCCAGGCTGCCTTGGAATGGGACTGGGAGGGACACATCCAGCCTGTTCTGGAGCTCATGCTCCACCCAACAACAGGAGGCCTCAGATCAGGGGACCCCTGACAGCAACTAGTGATTTATTCTGCAGAGGCCTTCGCCTAATATCCCCCAGGGGATGCAGATAGTGGGGACAAAAATGATGAGGCTTCTCCTTTGAAGCAGGAGCTGAAAAGAGGCTGTATGCTCCCAAAGCAAGTGCAGGTTTCCTAGCTTGTCAAACCTGGGCATAAGCTCACACTTGTCACAAGTTCTATGATCTTGTGTCTCAGTTACTTCATCAATATAATGGGCATAATAATTACAATCTGCATTGGCTAAGGCAGGTCAACTGTGCTAATAAATAATCCCCCAAATGGAGTAATTCAAAGACATTATTGTTTGTTCATTGTCTAGTAAGAGAGGAGGGTGTGTTAGGGGGAAAAGGATGTCCTAAAGCTAATTCCATACAGGCTTTGTGGACTCCACCCCCACTCCAGGCCAAAGCCAAAGACACTGGGAACTCCAAATCCCATCACCACCAAAGGGAAGGTGGCTGGGACCTGAGGGTGGGGTTAAGCAGCCAGCTTGGTATAAAGCCAGACACGTGGGCTTTGGGGGGGGGTCCCCCATTTTGGCTCTCCGCCAGCTCGCAGCGTCTGGCCAGCTCTGAGAGTGACTTTGGGTTTCCAGTTTGGCGGATCGGGTAGGACGCATTAAAGACTTTATTTCCCTATTTTCTCCCTGAGTTGTCATTTTCCTTATTTCCTTTTCCCTTGTAAATAAACCTTTTATTAACCTTTTGTGTGTGCCTGCAGTGGAGTATTAATAAGTCCCTTTTAAGCGCGCGGGTGAGGACCCACAGCCAGGCAACCCATTCAATATCGGGGCTGCCTGTATGGAATTAGCTTTAGGACATCCTTTTCCACCTAACAGGTGGGGACAAGGAAAACTGTGCTCCCTACATTCATTCAAGGACCCAGGCTCTTCTTTTTAGACCATCCTGGGGCTTTGGGACCTTCTCCATCAGGGTTTCTCAGTCTCAGCACTATTGACATTCGAGCTGGATAATCCTTTATTGTGAGGGATAACACTCTGCGTTATGATATGCTAAGCAATATCCCTGGCCTCTACAAACTAGAAACCAGTAGCATTCCCCCAAGTTGTGACAGTGAAAAATGGCTCTATATATTGTCAAGCATCGCCAGGGGGAGGGGGAGCAAAATCACCCTGATTGAGAACCACTGCAGCTAGCCAACAGAGGAGGAAAGAGAACACAGGGGTCCTCAACAGAAGGTTTCCTGGCCAGCCTGGAAGGAGCAGTGTGCATTACATCACCCACATTCTATTGGCCAGATCAGGGTCACATGGCCCCACTGCAGGGAGGGCTGGGAAGTGTAGTCCACAGTGTCCAGGAGGAACAGGAAATAGTCTGGGGAGCATGCAGTCTTGAGTCTGCTATACTGCGCCTTTGATGAGCTGAGGATTTTGTGTAAATAAAATGCATGACATAGTAGGATCTCAACAAATACTAACCACCAATACTCGTGGAAGATTTTCATGCACTCCCCACCATGCTCCACCCTTAGATGTATCACATTGGATCCACATTTGCTGACAAGGAAGCTAAGGTGCAGGGAGGGCAAGTCACTCTTCTGAGGTCATAGAGCTCTAGCACCCCTATCTCGAACTCTCTGCTATTCTCTCTGCTAAATATTAGTCTCCTGCCCCAAACCCCCTCAGCATGCTGTCACTCAACAAATCACAGAATCACAAAACACCTTCTTTATACAGAGGAAGAGACTGAGGCCCCAGCAGTGACTATACAGGTCACTCACTACAAAGTGGCAGAGCCAGAAAAGGAACCAGGCCCATGGGCTGCAGATGAGCACTCTCCCTGGGTTGGGTCAGGCCTCCTGCCCTTGTTTAGAGACACCAGCAGAAATCTCTGCTCTTTGCCCTCCATCCCCACCTGATCTGCTGGGTGGCCACTAATCTGCTGGGTGGCCTTTAGAAATCCATTCTGCAAGGGTTAATTGTGTGTGTGAGCTTGACTAGGTCAGAGCCTTGCAGATCTTTGCTTACAAACATCATGCTGGGTGTCTGTGAGGGTGGTTCTGGATGAGACTGGCATGTGAATAAAGCAGAGTCCCCTCCCCAATGTGGCAGCCACATCCAGTCCACTGGAGACTGAACATGGCAAAAAGGTGAGGTAAGGGGGAATTTATTCTGCTTGACTGCGGAGGTGGGCATCATTCTTCCACCCTGCAGCTCTTACTCCACCAGCTCTCTTGGGTCTCTGGTTGACCCACTATATGTCTCAGACATCTCAGCCTCCATAAATCACATGAGTCAATTCCTTACAAGATATTATATGTAATCATATATGAATATATAATTTTTATATTTATATATAATTTTAACATACATAAAAATACAAATATATAATGCACATATAACTAGATTATATGTACATATGCTATTCTATTATATATATTTATCCTATTGCATATGTGTTATATGTGCATCTTGTTATACATATCTATGCATATCCTAGTATATGTGTATAGATCCTACTGGCTCTGTTTCTTTGGAGAACCCTGACTAATACACCTTTCTAAGCCTCAGATTTCTCTTCTGGTTGAGGTTTAACAACCTCCTGTAAAACTCATTCCCATCTACGATCCCATTTAGCCCCACAGTCAGCAGAGGGAAGGGGGGCAGTAAAGCCTCCATTCTGTGCAGTTTCCTGTCCACACTGCCAGGAAGAGGTGGAGCCAGGGCTCAAACCCACTCCTGCCTCATGCCAGACTTGAGCCTTCCTCGCCCACTCTAACATTCTGGAGTTCCGCCATGCTGTGGCCCCAAGTCACCCACAGCCAAGGTCACCAACATGGGGCCCTCTGCCCCCAGAAAGCCAGAGGTGAGAGGCCCCTCTGTCCTGAGGAATGGTTTCACAAGCTTGGGGCACGTAGAGGGAAAAGATACTGGCCTTGCTCTCAAGAGCATATATTCGCTCCTTTCTCCCTCCTCTGCACAGCCATCAGACTCTAAGCAGTGTGGCCCAAGCCAATTAGGAAGGACTCAGAGGTGCGAATGAAGGCCTCCGCCAGGCATGGCCCTGAGGAGACTGAGTGCCAGTCATGTACCCCATCCTTGCTCAGGAATTACCCTCCCACGTGTGTGTGCTGCTGCTGCAGACCTGCACCTCAGGGGCTCACTCCCTCTCCTCCCACCTTCACTATCCAGATGGAGGGGGCGGGGAGAAAAAACTAGCAGGCAACTATAAATCGGAGATATTCAGCAGGGGAGGAGGAGGAAGAGAGATTAAAACAGGGGCAGGAAGAGCACAAGAGACTATAGTGACTAAGGTGACTTGGTGGTTTGAATTTTATAGGGACTATATCTGAGAGGAGAAAGTAAACTGTAAAAAAATGAATATTGTTGTAAAATATAGAGAGAAACTTGAAAGATATTCTACATGAATTATGAAAAAATAAATGACTAAATACAATGACTCTGCATCTACCTCCCTCCCTCCGTTTTCATTGCTAACCCTTAGTTGAGGCCCCCTTTGTCTCTTTCTGAATGACCTCCTAACTTGTTCCCAGACTACACTTTCACCCTTTCAACCCATCCTCTTCCTTGCTCTCAGAATGATCTTTCCATCAGCACAACCATGTCACTCCCCTGCTTGAAATCCTCTGTGGCTCCCGGATACTGTCAGGACAAAATCTGGACAACTCAATTGGACCCACAGGACACTCCTCCTCTCCAGTGTAACCTCATCTCAATCTTGCTCTTGCCTGTGCTCAATGCTGTACAACTCAAATTACTCATGGCTTCCCCGAACACATCATTGTTTCAAATATTCCTTGACAATGCTTAAGTTGCTTTCTCTACCTAAATAGAAGTCCCTAGGTGGTGCATAGCAAACTCGTCTTCATCCTTCAGAACACTGCTCAGATATTACCTTTACTCTGAAGACTTTCCTTACCACCTCCTCCCTCAACAGCACTAATTGAAATAATACTTAACATTTATGGTTGCTTACTATATGCCAGGGGTTGTCCAACATGTCTAATTATATTTAATTATCCAAATAAGGAGTAGAGTAACACTTTTTAAATAGTTCCTTCCTCTTAAACCTAGATGGGTTTTTTGAATGCTTTGACCAACAGAATGCAGCAGAACTAGACTAGGTTATGAGACCAAATCACTTCTACTTGGCCTCTTGCTCTCCCTCCATTTCCTCCCAGGGTGAGAACCCGCCAGGCTCTGAGTGGTTCTGGTTGACAGTCTTAACTGAGCCAAGCCTTGGAGTCACACATTGAGTAAGAAGCCTCCAGATGATTACAGCCCCATGAATCACATCCTCCCTAGACATTCAAGTGTTCCAGCTGAGACCAAAGAAGTCATGGAGCAGAGGCAGCCATCCCTACTGTGCCCTGTCCAAATTTCTGACCATAGAATATGCCAACACATGATAAAATAATAATGGTTTATGTCACTGAGTTTGGGGGGGTTGTTATATAGCAATAAAGGCACAACTCTGTTACAGTCCAGCCCGTTTTATAGATCAGAAAGCTGAGCAGGTATGTAACGTGCACAGGTCCTAAGCCAGGAGGGAACTGAGCCAAGAGTTAAACACAGAAAATCAAGTTCCAGAGTCTGCGTTTTATCCACACTCTCACAGTCAATATCACAACATGGTGAAACTTTGTCTGTGCCCACTTTCAGACTGGACTCTTCAGGGCTGGCACTGCGTCCCCTTCTTGTCTCAATTCCCAGCACTCAGTACTCAGTTCCTGGAACAGAGCCGATGCTGAGGACAGGTTTGTTAAAGTGACCAGAAGGTCACAGGGAAGGCTGGGCAGTGGGGAGGTGCTGAGCCTATGTTGGCACTGTTTCCCTATAGAGCTCCTCTAGCACCGTCCTGATGACCCCCAGGCTCTCGCCTCCCCTGAGCCTCTGACTCATTATCTGTTTTAATTGAAGATTTTCTGCACTGTCTGCTCCCTGCGCCCTGGTCGCCCAGCTGACAGCTTCATTTAAAATGATTGCAGCCGGCACCTCTCAGCCCATCAGGGCCCTGGGGCATGCGGCATTGCTGACTCCACCCCCTGCCACCTCACCACCCCACACACAGGACAGCTCAGCTTAGACTCAAGTGTTTGAATCTGCACTAGTTATGACCATGGGCCTCTCCTCTCCAGGGTCTGGAGGGAAGGACACTCTCTCAAGTCTAAGTTCCCCAAACAGATGGATCCATCTCTTTCCATCTCTTGGGGACTCCCTGCAGGGAAGAAGGAGGTGGGAGCCAGGAGTCGGTAAAGATGGCTGAGTGCGGACCTTGGCCTTGGGGAATTCACTCCACTGGACTGTAAAACCTCTGGGGGGCTGCTTTTTCAAGAAGAGAATTTGTCCCTCAGCCCCACTGGCCCCTGCTTGCTCACTAAATGGCCTTGGGCCTTCGATGGCTCATGGTGGGCCTCAAACATGGGTCTGGACACCCTTCAGCTGAGAGATAAGACAGGCACAGCCAGGGTCAGCTCATCAGATAAAAAGATGAAATAGTAAAAGAACTAATATTCCTTAACATTTTTCTAATCCCGGACATTCTTCCATGTGCTTGACCTGCATGAATTCATGTATTCATCCCCACAACTCTAGTAGGTAGGCACTGTGGTTATTCCCATTTTGCTGATAAGGAGAGGCAGAGAGAGGTCAAATAACTTGATCAAGGTTTTGCACTTACCAAGGAAAGGAGGCAGGAGCCAAATTCATGCAGGCTAGATCCGGGGTCCTGACCACTTAACCCTCTCACACCAATGTTAAGTGCTTAGCAGAGCATGCGGTGCACACAGTTTCCAGAGAGGAGAGGAGATAGAACACACAAACCTCAGGGGCCACAGAGGAAGACCTCGACCCCCTCCTCCAGAGCAGTAGGGGGTTTTGCTGAGCCCCTGCCACATGAGGATGAGGAAGGTGGGGAAGCCGGCGAACTCGAGTTCCGGGTTGTCCTTTTGTCCTTACTCTTACAAGAGAAAGGATCCAAGAGTTATTTACTGCAGAGATTTCATGGAGATGTTCCCCTCCCTTACTGTACATCCTTTAAAGGTGAAATAAAAATATCTAAAGGGGAAAAAAAGCTTTTTATTCGGTATCATAAAAGCCATTGGCAGACGTTCCCCTGGAAGGGGAAAAAACCAGCATAAAATCCCGCAGTGATATTGTTCTAGAAAAACCCTCATAGTCAGCCGGAGTCTGGAGGGTATAACCAGGTGAGGGGCTGCTAACAGGGGTCCCACACAGGGCTCTGGGCTCCACCAGATAGGGCCACTGCTGCGCCCCCAGAGCCTGCAAAGAGCTTAGCGTGGAAGCTTAATAAATGCCTGTTACATTCAAAAGTGGATAAGCAAGCGATCACAGGAGTGAATGACTCCCCAGATCTTGCCCAACTGTCCCCAGCAGGAGGGCAGACAGTGGACTGGAGTGTCATGGCGCCCAGCACTGGCCCCCTTGAGACAGACTTCCCAGCATGTCACCAGCACCCTCTCCCACGTCTGCGCCTTCACACATCTGTTCTTCTGCCAGAAGGGGTTTTAACTCAGGCCCCCTACCTCCATTTACCTATCCAATATCAGTTCCTTACACTCTCACTTCCAGCCTTGACCTCTGTGAGCCTCCTTCTCCTCCCCATGGGGTCCATGCTCCTCCGTGTGCTCCTCCAGGCTCTCTGCACAGGCTACTGTAGGTGCCTGTGTCTTTTTACCCCCAAGAAAAAGTGCATATCTTTAGACAGGAGTCCTATTAGGAAATGTTCGGTAAGTGTATCTCAGATGAATGAATGAATGAATAATGAATGACATTTGCATAATAAAATACACTTTTACAAAGCACTTTTCCATACCTCCTCACATGAAAGACATCGTAAATCTCATTTTTACAGATAATACTCAGAGAAAACCTAAGATAAAAGAAATATGGGTGTCCTTGAATATAGGTCTGTATCTTTTGCTTTTCTGCTGTACCAAGTTGAAATTTACAAACTATCATTATTGCCCAACACATACACACACACACAAATGCACACATAAACACATAAATGTAAGTCCACACAGACACAGACAGATAGGCATATGTACACCCAGGTACATGAGTATATGTAGGTTCACATGTGTGGATGCATGCGTACATATATGCACTCGCACACATACACTAGCACACTAACAAAGCAGATAGGAACGGCCTAAAAGGAATAACAGACTTAAGAAGAGGAGGAAGTCCCAAAGCCTCCCTCAATGCCTTCCATCACCATCAGGCTTCGCCTTTGATTTTCAACTTTTAATTTTCACAACATCAGTTACTACATCAAAGCAATTTTACTGCAGGTGCCCTGGACCAGGCTGTTTCTAGCAGCCCTGATTCCAAATTCCCCTTCCCACTGAGCCTGGGTTGCCGATGGCATTTCACTTCTCATTAAATTCCACATGGGGAGCATGGGCAAACAGGGCAAATGGTAGTGAAACCCCCTCTCACCTCTGTTTCCAAGTCTTGCTCACTTCTGTTTAAATGCTGCTTAAGGAGTTATGTTTGGATTTCTGGTTAGACACAAGTGAGAAAATCTCCTTTCCTGCCTAGTCCACTGGGTTTTGGGGAAGATAAAATGAGAGGCTGAATGTGGACAGGCTGTGCAAACTCGAAAGTGCTGGGCACACATGACAAGTCATTCTTTATCTTGCTTCCCCCCAGCACTGCACTAAAATGACTCAGGGATTTTGTTAAAACATAAACAAGACAAAGAGAAATGGAGAGGAGGCAACAGCATCAAAATTTTCATTGCTGAGTAGCAGATGGGTGAATAATAACTGACTTAGGAGGCGAGAAAAGGCTGAAACCTAAGCGGCCGTGGGGAAGCCCAGGACCTGGCTGGTTCCCAGTACAAATTCCAGAAAGTCTCAAGGACTGCAAATACCAGCTGCTTCTGAAAGCAGGGCTTCAAGTCAGGCTAAAAATAGAAGTATTGACTGAAAGTCTGCATATGAAGCAGGCGGACCCTCCAGATACCATCCCCGTTTCCCAGCATGGGAAAGCAGGGCAACGGATCTGAACGGCTCTAAATCCAGAACACAAAGCTTCACGGAGTGCCAGGTGCTGAATTGAGGCAGTAAGTAAAAGTCTCCAGGCGCCCTGCTCCCGCTTGTCTTCCTGCACCTAGGCAGCCTGGCTTCCACCAGCCAGGCTGGAGCTCAGAGGGCTCCTCACTGATGAAACAGTACAGCCCAAAACCAGATCAAGAGCTAGTGTCCCTAAATGTCCTTCATCCTGACCACCCTTCACTCACTGGCCATATACCAGGCCCGAGCACATGCTGCTTCCAGACAGTCAGGTCATCCAATTTGAAAAATAGAGTACCCAAGACACAAAAAAAAAAAAAAAACGGGAGGGAGCTCAGATCAGAGAGAAGCAACTCAGGAAGAACAGAATATCTCAAAACCCTACAATTATCCTGGAGAAATAAGAAAAGACATTGCAGCTGCTAAAAAATAACGTTGAAGTGGTTTTTGTTTTTGTTTTTTTTAAAAAGAGCATCCAGAAAATAAATTTTAAATCCTTGAAATTAAAAAGAGGGAGAGAAAATTCCACTGGAGGGTTGGTAGGTAAACTTGAAGAACTCTCCTGGAAAGTAGGACAAAAAGGATAAAAATGAAAAATAGGAGAAAAACAATTTAAAGATTCAAAAATCAGTCCAGGAGATCCAACATCTAACAGGTGATCCAGAACGAGAGTGAGAGATTGGAGGGAAGACA
Organism: Talpa occidentalis; assembly: GCF_014898055.3. Classification (NCBI taxonomy): domain Eukaryota; kingdom Metazoa; phylum Chordata; class Mammalia; order Eulipotyphla; family Talpidae; genus Talpa; species Talpa occidentalis. Next base: position 78,627,489 of record NW_023605083.1, on the reverse strand, counting down.
ATTATCACACAAGGAACTAAAGCAAATGTCTCAGCATTAAAGGGTATGAGTTCCCAGATTAATGGGCCCCCTGATACCAAAGCCCTTCAGCAGGAAATTTCAGAACACTGAGGATGAAGGCATTAAAGCCACCAGGGAGGAAAGGAAAAAATCTGGTCACATGCAAAATCCGGAAGCTACATGGCATCAAGCTTCTCATAAGCAATCTCAGACATGTTAGGTCCCATGCCCCACCAAGACAAAGGCATGAACCAGGAAACAATAGAGGGATAGGATCCAGAGATGATCTGTAGACAGGAGAGGAGCAGAGGGGTCTTCCGAGTGGTGGGATTTCAGCCACACCTGTGCAGGAGAGGGCAGGAGAGGGCTCCCCAGGGGGATCTCCAGGCAAAACAAAGCAAATAGCCTATTAATCCCTCAGACACAAGCCCACATCTGCTTTCAGTGTTGGGGACTCCAGGCTCAGCAGAAGGACACTTCTGGAGTGCTTTCTTTTTAGACCCCAAGATGCCAAATTTCCTCACCTACCACCCCATTAAAGGAAAGCAGTGTGTAGCTCATCCTAAATCACAGCTGGTTGTCATGGAAATGATTATATGTCTAAGCAAAACAAATACCTTGGGTACCCATTTCTCTCTAAAAGTGGGCAAGGAAGCTATTAAAGTATTGCTTGCTTGGATAAGATGTGGGAGACATTATACCAGGGTTCAGAGAAGATGTTTACTCATTTATTCAGAATTACCAACATCAGAGTGAGGTTGCCTGGTGGAGATGGACAAAAGCCTGCAGGAGAAGCTTAGGTGCAAACTTCACTGCCAGCAAAAAGGGAGACCTGGGATAGATGTTATGGTGTTGATGCCTTTTATCTGTTTGTTTGTTTTCTTCTTTGCTTTTTGAAAAGAGAATTTTAATCCTGAAAATTCAAAAAGTCCTAGACTTCAAAATGAGGTAGAAAATGAGAGATTATGGAGAACAAGCCTCTTTTACTCTACAGAGTAATGCCACAGCAGGTGAGCACAAGCACCAGAACCAGAACCCAGGTCTCTCAACATTCCTCTCCACATGCTTCCAGAACCTTCTCAGGGTCACCTATCTTTCACTCATGCATTCTACAAAAATAGAATCAAAATATTTGTGCCAGATGCTGAGGGGACTGAGATTAAGACACAATCTAGTGACAAAAAAAAAACTTGTAAACAGTAAACAGGCACGTATAAAATAATGAGATGAGAGGTGTGATACAGATTCCTAAACGGCGAGTGGAAAAGGAGAGCAAGACAGCCTTTGGGGTCAGGGAAGACACCCCTCACAGGGCCTTAAAAGGTAAGTTTTCCAGGGGCCTCCCTGGTGGCTCAAGGGGTTAAGCACAACACTGTGAAGCTATCCACAGCCTCTGCAGCACGAGTTCAATCCCTGATCAGCCAGGGAGCTACCCACTTGGCACAGCAGACCTCTTCTGTCTTGCTGACTGTTCCTCTCAGCAGTGTATTTCAGTCAGTCTGCCTGTTCTGTTCCCCACTCTGTCTCTGGTGAATCCTCTCAGCCCCCGCACCTCTGGCCTGTACCCCAGCTCTTGTATGCATAAATAAATAAATCTTTTTAAAAAGGTGGGTTTTCCAAAAGGATGATGGTGTTTGAAAGGGTCTCCAAACGGAAGACACGGCTTGCAAAATTAGGCTGGTCATTCCGTTCGGCTGGAATATGTCAGAGTTGTGAGTGAAAGATGGAAACGCAAGCCCAGCCAGACCTTGGGCTTGCCCTCTCTCACAGAGTCCCTGCTGGGGAAGCTGCACTAACAGTAGTGGAAGGCAGTGTATCTGCAAGGCAGCTCGCAGAATAGGTGGGCCGCGAACACGGAACCAAATGGGGAAGATAGGGAGGGAGGGGAAGGAAGTTGGTGTGCAAAAATGAAAAATGATGTAAAAAATATATAAAATTAAAAAAATAATAATTAAGAAAAATTTAAAAGAAGAAGAAGGGACAGGAGAAGCACTCTGCTCACCCTTTCCCCTACCTTCAGGTCTTGGCTCCTAAACCATCTATTCCCCCATCACCCCACCCCACCCCACCCCCAACCATGGGTCCCAGCCTGCAAGGTAATTATAAAGAAGTTAAACTGAATTACACACGCAGGGTTTATTTTGTGTTTTTCTGCTTCTGCCACTGCCAATTATGGTGCAATTAGACTGCCTTCATTAGCAAATGAGATTAGAATTAACATTGTTAATTACTCGTTCTGTTAAATGGGAAGCAAACGGGTGGGGGGGAGGGCATGGGGGGGAGGTGGGGTGTTCGAGGGAGAAAATGCACAGCAGGGGGAGGTTTGCAGCTCCCCAGGGCTCCAGGGCCCATGGGAACTAGGAGAGGAAATCTTGTCAAGACACAGGTGGGGTGGGACTGGATGGATAAGCTGGGTCAGAAAACTAGCACTTTACTCCTTACTCACACTTGCTAACATTCATTTTGTAGAGCACTTAACACACATTATTGACTTAGTCCTTGCAACCTTGTGTGAGGTAGTTCTTGGCACTTTGAGAAAAGTGAGGCTCAGAGAAGTTAGGTGACTTTCCCAAAGCCAAACAGCAATAGCAGGTGGTGGAGTCAGGTACTTCTCCATTCCTGATGGCCAGCACCTTTGGTTCTCATGAGAAGCAGGAGCCCACGTGCACATAATAATATATGTAGGAATAGTTTTAAGTCAGCTCATTTGATACTCAAATTGCCCCATGAAGGAAACAGAAAACCAGTAGTTTCATTTTTTCTGATGAAGAAATTGAGACTCTGAGAGCTTAGATTCAGTCAGGGATTGATTTACCATGGCCCGCAGAACAAACCTGGCCTGCTACATGTTTTGGTAAATAAGACTTTATTGTAACACAGTTGTGCCCATTTATTTGCATGTTATCTATGATTTGCTTTCAAACTAAAATTAGAGTTGAACAGTAATTCCTTGATTGAAACAACGCAAAATCACATGGTACATACACGAAGGAATTGAACCCAGTTCTTCTGATCCCAAGCCAACCAGACTCTTCAGCAAAATTTGTCTAGAAGGAAAGGGGCAATCACAGTTAAGGGAGGCTTCCAATGAGCTCAGAGACCCCATTAATTGCCCCAGAGAAGAAAATCATAGCAATGGACATGATTTCATTCTGACTTCAGAAAATTGATCAGATTGGCTACTCACAGAGACAAACAAAAGAAAATTCAGTTATGAGTGGTTTTTTAAAATAAGGAGTTTATTATTTGTTATAACAGGAAGTCTAAAACAAGGCTAATTTTGCTCAATTCAGCTGAATCTTGGGATACCATCCAGGACCAGGTTCTTTCTATCTTTCTATTTTCCTTTCCTCAGAATAGTCACTAGTTCCCTCTCCACCTCTAAACGACTGCCAAGGCCCTAGGCATCACGGCCTCATCCAACAATGTCCAAAGGTAGTAGGGCCAGGGTAGCTGCTGCTAGCAAGTCAGTTTTTTGGGTCTCAGAAAGGCTTTCTCAAAAGATACTCCTTCCCCACCATCCATCTTCTCACTTCAGTCACCAGAATTGCATGGCATGGCCATGCCTAAACCATCCCTAGCAAACTAAGTGGGATCGGCACACTTGGCCCAGATTAATCGGTATTCACTCCTATGGCAGGGAATGCCCCCGCCTCTCCTGAAAAGTATGGCTGCTAGTATCTGAGTCCTGATAATAAGAAAGATATGAGGGAGAGGCATAGCTATTGGGAAGGCAATAGACAGAAACTTTGGGGTTCCTGTCCCAGTTGGTCATCTGGAAAGTCCTAACCCCTGAGGTTGAGGAAGCAGACATAGTACACCCTGCTCATCTCTCTTTTTTAATTCCTTATTGTTGTCTCTTTTTGCTAAGGGGAAGGGGAAGCTAAGGGAAAGGGTTCCTCTCCCCAGTGGCCTGACCTCTAATTTGCCTACAGCATAAGCACACATCCCTCTGAAACCCTTTGACCTTTGGTCTTCTCTTCACTTCACCCGCATCCCAGCCCAGAAGGGCAAAGGTTTCCTGGCTGTTCTCTCACCTACATTTCAGTGACCTTACAAGTCACTAAGAAATGGAGGCCTGAGTGGTCCCAGCCAATGGGCTAGACCAACAGGTCATCCTTCTTGAGAGGTACTCAAAACTGTGACCACCTATGCCAGCGTGACCTCCAAAATGGCAGTGCAGATGGTTGAGGTCAACCTGGGCAAGTCCTGGTGCATGAAACTCTCCCTGTCCAGACTGGCAATTCATACCCTGTGCTTCCAGATTGCCAATACACTTGCTTTCTCTCTCTCTCTCTCTCTCTCTCTCTCTCTCTCTCTCTCTCACACACACACACACACACACACACACACACATTCACAATTTATTTTAGACGATGGGCATCTGGATTCATGAACCTTTATAAGGACATCCTTCCTGCCATCTGGGCAGCATCCGTGAGACAGAGAGGTTACCCAGGCATTTAAAGAAGGTTCAGGGAGAAGGCTGTCAGGCAAGGTGGGTCCCATCTGGGTACCACCTGTCATGCAAAGGCTCAGGGCTAATTCCACAAGGCCACATGGTCTTTGTTAAGGAAGAAGAGTTATGGAGTGTGTGAGGGGGCTGCTGTACATGGAGTCAGCAGGAAAAACCTGAGTCTCTTCCCTCCCATCATCTGTATTGATAGCACACTGGAGCTGAGTCATCAGAGATGACCGGCCTGGGTTTGCATTTCAGGCCGTGCTGCTGATAGGTTCAGTCTGGAGGAAATCTCCATTGTGCAAGAGAGGGGAGGTATGTCTCTCCACCTTCGGTCAGTCGGGCAATGTATTCTCCTGTAGCAGAGTACACTGCTGGGGAGTGTATTCTGGGAGGCCCAGTGTATAGTGGGAGGCCCTCTCTTTCTCTCTCTCTCTCTCTCTCTCTCTCTCTCTCTCTCTCTCTCAGCTGTTTGTATGGAAACAACTTTTCAGCCTCTAGCAATTTCTCTAGTCCCCAGGGTTTGGGCCCAAAGGAGACCATTTCCCTCCCCTGTACTGTCACATCCCGATTACTGTTGGATATTCCTCAAAAAGCCTCTGGGTGGTTTCTAAAGTATTAAGCTTCTCCAGCTGCCTCTTGGAGAGTGTGGCATGTCTCTGTGCCATCCTCCTTGCTCTGAGTTCTTAGAGCTCAAAAAACAGGCATTTGGATGATTGATGAGGCTCCCAAGATCCATGCCCTCTCCCCTTCTTGCAATCTTAGTCCTCAAGACTCACTCCTCCCAACAAAGATTTCTCCCCAGTCCCTCCTGATACATGCCATGGACTTCACCCCAAACCTGAGGTCTGGCAGCTGGTGACCCCAAAGGGAAAATCTAACTCATCCCAAGGGGGAACGACTATCCCTGTGGGTTTGCCAGACAGAACAGATCACAAAGTACAGAAAAAGAAGAGGTTTAAATGACCTCTCTCATCCTAGTCCAGATTTGTAAAGGCCAGTTCTCTGGAGAAGAGGTTTATATCCTGGAGTCTCCAGGGGCAGGTGTGGACTAGGATGCAAGAACGGGTCTGTTGGAAACCTACCCGGGGCCCTGTCTTCTTTCATGGGTGGCTGCACTCAGGCTCAGTTTCCTTCATAGCTGTGACTCCCCACTCTGCCTCTAGACCTGAAACTTCCCATGGGCCCCAAGTTAGTAGATTCCAGGCAGATATTTTATAACCAACTCCTCCCAAGGGCTACTACTCAGGTCCAGACTGCCTGGAGCCAAGGAGTCTACGTTTTTGCCCCTACAGACAGGCAGAGAGCCTGCAGTGGAGTGCAGATGTCTCCCTAAGGTATGCAAGCCCCTTCAGTGTCCAGCACAACGCCTGGGTCCAGATGCCTAGGGTGATGGGAGGAGGGAGGATCAAGGCCTTTTCCTTCTGTTGTTCATCCAGATTTGTACATGTCCCCTTCCCAAACAGAGCCTCTTCCAAATGCCATGGAGCATTTGTCCAGCTGGTGCTGGACAGGTCGCTGAAGATGTCCAATCTGACCCAGTAGAAAGGTGAGGGAAAGGGAGAAAAGTGGGAGATAGGAATTGCTCGAGCACCTAAAACATGCCAGGCGCTTTACATAAGAGAATCTGAGTGATCATTGGTCTGACAGTCTGAGGATCGTTTCCTTATCTGTAAAATGGAAAGAAGAATACAAGTGTGGGAAGGCTTCGATGACAAGGATTGGGAATTACAGCTAAAGTCAAGGGGACCTGGGGTAGCCCAGTTTGGGAAGAGGCTAGCCCTGCAAGTATTTGAAACAGAATGGGGGGCCCAGAAAGGTGAATAGGGCCAAATACCAGAAGGCTCTGAATGTCAAGACAGGAAAATTTTTCAAACATCCAAAGAAATTAAAACCAGCAGAAAATGGAATTTGCTGTCTTCTTGGTTAAGAAAATATTCCAGTCCCAGGCAAATGAATCTAAATGACTAAAGACATTCCAAGGCATGAGCAGGAATTGGGGAGCTGGGACCAGATGGTGTGTTACCTCTGAACCACTAACAAATCCGTTTCCTATAGGTGGCCTGAATAAAATGTCAGCTCCAGGCCAGATCCCATCCACCTGACATTCCTGTTAATAACAAAGCCTAATTAGCATGGCTTTTAAGCATCCATTACATTAATTTAACACGAAAATCTAATGGAGCTTTATTAGAATTTTTTTTTTCAGCAGAATTAACCCTGCGGGTTTCTTACACATGTTTTCATTAGGGGCTGTGAGCAGTGGAGGTAGTTAGAGAATTAGAATTAGCCCTTGCAGTTTTCTCTCTAATCTTGTTTCTCTTCCCCTGAATATGTAGGTCTTTGTTTACCACGCAAGCCTTCTGCCACCATACCAGTTGTTCCCATGAAGGATCAGAATGATGGCGGGAGATTCAAGCTCCAAGACTTGAACAGGTGCCTCTTTGATTCAAATACATCCCATCCTATTTTAAAGAATGCTGTTGTAGAGCCTTTGGGATGGGATGCAATTCAAGACCCTGAAGAACTTCAGAATACCAGGACAGGATCCCTAGATAGAGAAGCATTCACTTTTGGGTGGTTTCACCCAAGTCCTATTCACCACTCTCCACGTAAGGGGGTGGCAATGCAGCCCAGTTCTCACCTAAAACAAACAGGCAAAAGCCTCTGGGGCGGAAACTCTTCAAGAATAAAAAGACAAACCTAATTTTAAGCATGCCTTTTGCTCATTCAGCCCTGCCTGCTGGGCCTATTGCCCCACCCCATGTGAGAAATGCCACGGGGAAACCTCTGGGAACCCCAGTGTACCAGAACGCACAGTTGTCAAAACCACCACCATAAAGACATCCAATATCATTTGGTTCTGCTACCTGAAAGCAAGAGAGGCCTGGAAACTAGAAGCCGATGTGGTAGGTGGAGAGCTAAAGCAGGGCTTCTCTGTCTTCACCGTGCGCACAGGTCTCCTGGGGATCCTGACAAAATGCAGATCCTGACTCACTGGGTCTGGGGTGAGGCCTGATTTCGAATAAACTCCTGGTGATGCCCACGACCCTAGTCCATGGACCACACTTTGAGCAGCAGTTGTAATGCCATTGTTATCATCCTCGTCATTTCCAGTCAGTTGTTGCTCTTGCCCTGTAGCAAATCCCCAGACAGCAAATAGCCCGGGGCAGTGAGGGGTGAGAGGTCAGAGCCAGATGGGCTAGGGTTTGAATGCTGACTCTGCCACTTCTCTACAGAATTTTGGATAACTTGCTCAGCCTCTCTGATTAAATATGAGGGTCATTCTGCAGTTTCAGATAGTCTGTGGACGCTACCAGGCTGACTCACAATGTAAAGGCAGGCAGGAGCCACAGCGGAGGCTCAGCACAGCTCTCCAGGCCAACTCAGACTCCTTTCAGATCAAGACAACCCAGCAAGACAGTGCCAGGGCTGGTATGGGGTGGGCCGTGGGGAGGAGGGGAGGGGCATAGAAAGCAGGTGGTGAGGAAGTGGAAGAGGGAGGAATTGGTTGGGTCAGACAGAGAATATTGAAATTAAAAGAAAGTGCAAATTATATGCAAATGACATATCTCTTTCTAACAATAATGTGATTAGATAAAGATACCTTTCCATAGGGACAAAATCCAGCTCTGCAGGCTACCTTCAAAGGGGTCCTGACCTTAGCATCCATCCCACTGCTCCCCAAGCTCCAGTCATCAAAATGGGAAAGAAATCATCACAGGAACTTAGCAACCATGTGATCCAACCTCTACCCCCATTGAACAGGTAGAGAAATTGAAACCCTGAGAGATTAAGCAACTTGCCAAGATCACACAGCTGGTAGTTGGCTGGGCAGTGCCCTAGTCTGGGGGGCTTGTTTGTGACTGTTACTGTATCCAATGGTGACAGGGGGTGGGGGAAGCACTAACACCCTTTAGAAGGCACCAGGTTGAAGGAGGCAGGAAGAGCATGACAAGACGCTGTCACAGGGCCAACTAAGACAAAGCCCTTTTCTTGGGCCAAGCAGCCGAGACAGGGCCAAGCAGTCCTGACAGATGTCAGGACTCTTGCTCCCCAATTAGTGTCAGCATTTTTCTTTAACCCAGCCCCCGACAGGTGGCAAATCTGGCAGCTGTAGGGAATGCTGCTCTTCACCAGCTCCTTGAGGATTTTGGCAAGACCAACAACTGCAGATGTTGGGGGTAGGGGTAGGAAAAGCATATAGACTGGCATGACCCAACCCCATCTCTGCCTCACCCTGGCTGTGTGACCTTAGGTACATGTCTCCCCTCTCTGGTCTTCAAGCTGCTTGACTATAAAATGGAGACAGAAACTCTACCACATCGGAAACCTGTGCAGCTTTTGCAAACATAAAAGTTGGAGGCGCCTGGCACAAACAGGCCCTCAACACATGTGACTCCCTGTCCCCTTCCCTGTCACCTGGTGACAGATATAGACCAGCCCGAGGGGATTTTCTTTTCTGTACAGAGAGAAATTTAGTCCTTGAATAATTCACAAGTCATTTTACTCTTAGGCACCTAGAATCACATTTTCCTAGATATTTTTTTTAATGAGGATTAAAGTTTACTCAAACCAAGATCAAAATGACTTTGTTTTTCTGAGCTTACAATAACAGATAATTTTTGGGAATGGAATGTAAAAAAAAAATGAAGACTTAGAAATTACTAAATCAACTGGTCAGTAATGGACTTGCACCATTTACTCGTTGGGTGGTGTAGGAAGTAAAAGGGACAAGAAGTCTCAGTGAGGCCACCTGCAGGACCTCAGACACTGAAGAGGAAACATTGGCCAGAGGCCACATGGCTGATTGGTGGCCCAGGGCAGTGAGAACCAGCGCCCTCCCACTGTGCTGTCTGTGGCAGATGGGAGGAGCTGTGGGGGCCCAGTGGTCACTCCGTGCCTCCCAGCTTCTCCCTGGCTTGGCCCCTTCTACACCGTGCAGGCTAGGAGCTCACCCCTCCCCTTCACAGGTCCCCTCATATGCTCTGTTGGTCCTCTATGAGCACAAGTCTTCAAAGGTTTGGTGCATTTCTTATTTATCTCTTGTATATACCTCAGTGCACAGTGCCCTTTAAAGATAGCCATCTCCCCCCATGCCAGTCTGGCACATGCCCTGTGTCTCTTAGAGAGATGGGGTGCCACAGTCACACTGGCCCAGGGTCCATCTGGAGTAAACACAGACAGAGTATCTCTTAGACATGGCCAGAAAGCCCTGCCTGTGGGGGTCAAAAGAAATTTCTCTGGGTCTGGTGTTATTGCTTACTTGCTATGTACACTGAATTCTCACTGGCCTCTTCATCTTAGCTACAAAATGCAGGAGTTGCAAGAGATGACCCCAAGTCCCTTCTGGATCTGACATCCCAAGCCTTTCACCACAAAGGGAAGCAGAGAAGGAGAGGGGCCGAGCGCTGCAGGTCCTGAACCCTGGGCAAGGGTCACACAGTACTCGGGTGAGGGGAGTAGAGCTGACAGACCTGCTTATGTTCCAAGTCATTCAGGGAGTAATGTGGGGGTGGGGGGGGGAAGGAGGGAGGAAAGGGAAGTGCCACACTGGTTTAATTGCACAGAAGCCAGTTGGAGATTTAGAGCCAAGAGTTAGCTTAATGGAAGGAATGGTGCTTATTTGGGTGGTTATGCAAATTGATTGCTGCAAAGACTTCTGGGAAAAGTGATTATCTGGCTGTGTGGAGAAACGGGATTAAGAATAAGAAGAGAGAAGATTCCAAGTCTGCAATTCTCATCCATCCCCTAGAAACTGCTTTCCCCAGCCGTGCAAAGCAGAACAAGCTCTTCCCACATCACAGAGATGTACACAGAGTTCTGGAGGGCTTAGGAAAATGCTCAGGTTCACACAGCAAGTCAGAGGTAAAAAGCCCACTGAGATCTGCTCTGTCCTGATGACATTAGAAGAACCTGCCTCATTCTCCAGGGAAGGAGACCACCTTATCCCACAGACCTGGTTACAGGAGCTGCTATTTGCTCATCCCTGGAGGAGGGGGGGAATAGCCTTCAGGATGGCCCCTGGGATCCTTACCTCCTAGATCATCCCCTTATATGGTCCCCTCCCACACTAACCAACAGATATAACAAAAAGACAATGCGTGACTTTGAGACTGGGACATTGAAGACATTGCCACGTCCATCTTGTTCCACATTGTTCTCACTCTGGAGAAATCAGCCATCACCTGAGGACACTCAAGTAGCCTATGAGGAGGTCTGTGTGGTGAGGAACTGAGGGCTCCCATCCACCCCAGCACAAACTTGCCAGGCATGTGAGTAAGCTGAATGGGGCGTCTGGGTCTGGGGGCGCAGATCCTCCAGCCCCAGTCCCAATTACTACAGCCCTGGGCCAGCGTCTTGACTATAACTTCATGAGAAATCTGGAGCCAGTTTTCTCTTAGAAAATAATAATTATTATTTTTATTAATAATATAATTATTATATATAATAATGTAACAAGTGTTTGGTGTTTTGTCAAGCCACTGAGTTTTGCGGTAATTTGTTATGCATCAATAGATAACTAATACAAGAAGGAAGACACCAAAGCAGCAGAGACCCGTGCCCCCACCCCAAGGTGAGGCTCATGAATCCCCCATGACCTGAAGGAGCTCCAGGGCCTGGGCTGGGAGTCTGGATTTCTAGACTCAGCTTCCAGCGAAGAGAGAGTGGTAGCTGCAGCCACAGAACAATCTGTACTCCATCAGCACGAAATTAGTCATTCTCTAGGGTACCCAGGCCCCCCAGAGCCTGTCCAGAGCCTGCCTCCTCAGTCTCAAGCCGCTCCCACCAAGCCCTGCAGTCACAACTCCCACCCCTACCCCCACATCCCCCCACCATTCCTACTGTCCTCTCACATTAGACCTCTCACCATTTCCTGAAGAGAAAAAAAAAACCATTTCAGAACTCCACACCTTTGCATATGCTGTTCCCTCAGTCTGGAATATGCTCTTCCCTTTAGTCACCTGACAAACTCCTGCTTGAAAACTTAGTGTAAAGTCTGCCCCTCTGGGACGAACCCAACTGTCTCTGACAACAAGCTGAGTCCCTCTGGCCCTGGCACATGCGATATGTAGTCTTTCCCTCCAGTCTTCATTCTCTGAGAGCAGAGCCACGTCCTCTTTATCCCTAGACCTTTATTTTCGGGGACAGTGGGCCTGCTCTGAAGTTGTTCTCAAATCAGCTGTTTTGTTGAATTAATGAATGAGTAAGTGTAAAAGTGTAACCTGAAGCAATCCATTCATGCTCTCTGGGACAGGAATCAGCCCTATCCCCCCTTCCTAATCACCTCACAGCCCGTCATGACAATCCAGTGGGACAAAGGACACAAACTATGAAGTGAGGAGGGCCTTCCTTAATTCTGCCAGTCTGCCATCACCACCACTGTCCTCGGCTACCCTCCTGCTAACCTGGGTTTGAGGGAAATTCACAGCACCTCCTGAGAAAAGACAAAAAATCAGCCCCCCCTGTTTGTTTCTCACTCTGCTTGGAGCAATTATGCTCCATGCACCACCTTAACTCCACAGCACGTAGAAGCCTTCCTTCCACAGTCTTCTCTCCCTCCTTTCTTTATCCCCTCTCTCTTTTCAACAAGTAAACTTGAGAAATGGTAAACGTTTTTCCCATTATTCAAATGGCATGGAAATTACCTACTTGGCATTCCTCTTTGACATGGAGCCTTTAATTAGCCACTGGCTCCCTAGTCCCCGGGTATTTCTCCAGCTCTGCAGTTCCCTCACTTCCTCACCCCCTCCCTCCATTAGCATCCTAATCAGGGATGCCCAGATTTCCAGGGAAGAGAGAGAGAAAAAGGGCTGTGGAGGGCAGGAGCTTGGGTTCTGCTCTCGGTTCCACCACCCTCCATCCCCATCTTACAAGTGAGTAAACTGAGGTCTGGAAAGTTAAATGACTTGCCCATGGTCACAATCACAATGACACACCCAAAAATCTAGGTCTCTGGCCCTCAAACCAATGATAAAAGAGTAGTTACTGCTCAAGGAGCAGCTCCTCAGGCAGGTCCTTTACACGCATTCTCTGATCCTCATACAATCTATGAAGTGCCATGTTCCTGTTTAACAGAGAACACCGTGGTGCAGACTTGCACTGAGGTCACTTGACTTGCAAGTAGCAAAGCCAGAAGGCCACAGATCTCCCACATTCTGTTTCCATGGAGATTGCCCCCCATTGCCCACCCATCCCTGACCCCCTGTATGGGAGGTCACGCACATGTGCAGCTATCACTAACAACAGCCAGCGGAGGTCCAGACAGCCTGAGCCACTGCCCCAGACTTTTACAGCTGCATCTCTGTGAATGGGGGAGGCGCATGCAGGCATCTTATACTATAATTCCCAGCATGCCATGCTGAAGGAGGCCAGCTAGGAAGGAGTGAGGTGTATATATACATTGAGGTGGAACAAAGGAGAGGGGGAGAGACACATGGAGGAGATTCTTGGAGAAGAGACAAGTGGGTGAGACACACACAGAGCAGCTGCTCCTGGGACTTAAGAGTTTGGGCAGAGACAATGGTAATAGTTATCTTGACCTCATAGTAGATTATATGGTACATTTTGAATTTGGGTGTTTCCTTCTGTCCCAGCAATCTGGGACCTGCCTAATGCCTTTCTTGTGGCTCCCAATCAGTGGCAAACTTTGACATTCATCTACCCCGCTTTGCGATAAGCCTGTTTGGGCATTTGCCGGTGAGGGAATGGGTGATTTTGGGACATTGATCACGAGTCAATTATTTGGAATCCTTTCTTTTCTCTCTCTCTCTCCCTGATACAGGATTTGTATCATTCTAGGCAGGAAGGCAGGCAGGGATGTCATGGTGCTTTAGTGTCAGGGACTCAAGCTCCATCTCCCTCCTGGGTCCATGGTCACTCTCTTAAATCCACCTCACTGCCCAACACTCTGTGCTGGTTGCTCCAGCACTCTGTCCCAGTTTCTCTTCTCAGAAACCCATCAGCCCAAGCACTAGCCTGTGATAACACTGCCAGGGTGATGGAGACAAGGACTGAGGGCGTGGTACAGACCGGAGATAAGAAATGATGGGTCCCCAGCTGACTCCTTCCTCTCTAGAAGTCTTGACTGATATTTCTGGCTGTAAGAACTCAGTCCCAAGCAGGGTGCCTAATCAGGCAAAACTAATTAATCTCCAAGGAGGATTGCCTGGCTTCCTCCTGCAGGGTTGGGCACCGTGTTCTGGGAATGTGTCTGTTCCTCCAGCAAGGGCAGAGAGCAGGACTGGGTGCATTCCTCTCTCATGGACCACTCCCACTCCAATCTTCTTCAGAGAGGGGATGAAATGGAATCTCAGATCCCCTCTCCTAAATTTCCCTGGACCCACAAAGTGATGGGTAATTTTGTGGGTCAACTTGACTGGATTCCCAGATATTTAGTTCAATATTATTCTGGGTGTGTCTGCAACAGTGTTTCTGGTTGAAGGAGACATCCCGCAGGGAAGGATGAGGGAGAGGGCTCAGAGGGAGCGAGGGAGGAGCACAGCGGACTGAGGTGATGGTGCACAGGTGCATTGGTGAAGGAAACTCTATGGGGACTACACCTGAGGGGATGGGGGTGGGGGAGAGCAAACATTGTATAAAAATGAACAATGATATAAAAAAAATTTTAAAATAAATTAATTAAAAATGAAGTTAACAATTTTTTAATATTGTTTTAACTTTTTTACATCATTGCTCATTTTTAAACAATATTAGCTTCCCCTCAACCCCTCAGGTGGAGTCCCCATAGAGTTTCCTTCCCCAATGCACCCAAACACAATCATCACAGCCCCCTGCGCCCCTCCCTCCCTCTGATCCCTCTCCTTCCTCCTCTTCTGCAGTATGTCTCTGATTTATAATTGTCTGTTTTTGCTTTGTTGTGTTTTGTGCTGTTATTATTTTTTACACTTATGTCTTTTTTGGTTCCCCTGTATTCCTGCTATAAGCGAAACCATCTGATATTTTTCTTTTTCCTTCTGTCTTATTTCACTGAGCATAATTCCTTCTAGTTCCATCCACGTTGCTGCAAATGGCGTGAGTCTATCTTTTTTGATTGCTGAATAATATTCCATTGTGTATATACGCCACATCTTCTTGATCCAGGCGTCTATTTTTGGGCATTTGTGTTGTTTCCAGGTTTTACCTATTGTAAATAGTGCTGCAATAAACATAGGGGTACAGGAGCTCTTTTGAATCAATGTTTTTGTGTCCTTTGGATAGATCCGTAGGAGTAGAATTGCCGGGTCGTATGGTAGCTCCATTTTTAGTAGACTGAGGAACCTCCACACAGCTTTCCATAGTGGTTGGACCAGTTCACACTCCCACCAGCAATGCAGGAGAGTTCCTTTTTCACCACATCCTCGCCAACATTTATTGTTGCTGTTTTTTTTTGATATGTGCCTTTCTTACTGGTGTAAGGTGGTATCTCAATGTGGTTTTAATTTGTATTTCCCTGATGATAGGGATATTGAACATTTTTTCATATGCCTGTTGGCCATTTGCATTTCCCCTTTGGCAAAATGTGTTTTAAGTTCTAAATATGAGGTTAATATTTGAAAGTTAATATTGCCCACCTGATATGGTGGGCAATCATCCAATCAGTTGAAGGCCTGACTTAAACAAGAAGGCTGGGTTAGAGAAATACCTCCAGCCTGACTTCTTGAGATGAAACATTGGACTTTATGATCTGCAGGCTCAAAACATTGGCTTTTCTTGGATTTTTTTTAAAGATTTATTCATTTATTTATACAAGAACTGGGGTACAGGCCAGATGCATGGGAGGGTGAGAGGATTCACCAGAGACAGAGCGGGGAACAGAACAGACAGAATGACGAAATACACTGCTGAGGAGAGCAGCGGGTGCAACAGGAGAGGTCTGCTGTGCCATGTGGGACCCTCGCCAGCCGGCTGGGATCAAACCAGCACTGCAGAGGCTGCGGACAGCTTTACAGCATTGCGCTCAACCACCTGCGCCACAAAAGGAGGCCCTTTTCTTGGATCTTAAGCCTGTTTGTTTTCAGACTGGAACTTACATCAGCAGCTCGCCTGGATTTTAGGCCTTTTGATTCTAACTGGAAATATAACATTGGCTCCTGGTTCTCCAGCTTGCTGATTGCAAATCTTGGGACTTTTCAGCCTCCATAATCACAAGAGCCAATTCCTTCCAATAAATAAATACAATTACATTTTCGATATAATTATTAATTATATTGCTGTATTAAACATATGTGAATGTATAATTTCCTCAGAACATTGACTAATCCACACACCCATTTGAGGTTAGAGCAAATTGGAGCTACCATGCCTGTCCTGTTTTCTATACTTTCTCAGCTGGGGGGCTGCCCTTGTCACTTCATCTGCTAAGTCTAGTTTCCTCACCTGCAAAATAGATGGGACAGGTAGAAATATTGAATTCAATGAGACTATCTAAATAAAGATTTGGCTCATAGTAGGCACTCAATTAATCTTGGTTTCCCTTCACCTATCTCTACCCAGGATAAAGTCCAATGAATTGGTGGCAGCAAACAGTGGCCATAGCCTTCTGGCAGTAAAAGGTATCTGTGACTCATATTCACTGCAGGTAGCATACAAAGGGACCTATAAATGACCCCCAATGCCTCTTCCACACCAAACCAGGGATTAATTAAATATTTCTGTGATGTCCTCCATCTTCTATGGCCTGTTGGGGTCTTCCTCCCACCTCAATTCTTACTCATCAAGGGGTAGGCTTCGTAAGGAGCCACTCTTGCTATAATCCCAGCCCCGCACACACATCTGGTATGACAGGGACATCCACCCTCTAGAGTTGATCAAGAGTCTGTCCCTATACTTCCCAAGGCTGTCGCGGATCCTATATTCTCTGGGTTAAGAAAGAATCAGGGTGAATGAGAAGAAGACACCATCAATACATGTTGGAGGAAGGGCCTCTGACCCATCATGATGAACACTGATGGTGTTTAGAAGGTCCTTTAAAATGTTAACACATCCCTGCCCGCTCTCTGGGAAAGGTACTCAGGGGAGGGTTCTTTGGCCCTGTTCCTGCCACCAACTAGAAGGAGAGCCAAGGCCTGAATGCCTCCATCTGTGATAGCAATTAAATGACTTCATAGTCCCCTCTAGTCTGATGCATTTGGTAATGCAAGTGGTGGACACACTGGCACCAGCCCCCACATCTCCTTCCCCTTAACACCCAACCTCCCTCTTAGGAAATCCCCAACTGTGTGCATTAGGGGCAAGGGTAAAATGTCACCTCTGGTTGATGTCCTGACCAGGCTGGCCTACAGTGGACAGGTTTGTGTACTCTTCCCAGTTTCCTGCCCCATGGAAGCCTCTGTGTTCCCACAGTCCCCAAGACTGGCTTCCCTACCTCATTTGGATTGAGGGAGGCCCCTTGAATGTAAATAGGATCCCCTTTTTGTTAAGTTACCCAGAATTGTCTTCCATTGCTGCAAACAGCGATGTACTCTGACTGATACATAAGCCATGCGCATGCCCTGAACACCTATGCTTTTTCCTTAAGATGCCACACTGCCCTCACCCTGGGGCTTTTACTGTCCTGTCTTTTAACATCATCAGTTACCTGTCTCTTCCTTGTCTTTCCCTTCTCAAGGAAGGAAAAGAAGGAAGTGACAAATGCACAGTGAACAAAACTATTGAGAAATATAACCTTGAAAATAGTCCCCTCCAAAAGGAAATCATAACTAACCAAACTATACTGCTTTGCATTAGACTGCATTCATTTAACAGTCCTGTGCTAGTGCATGATGGGTGCCAGGCACTGTGCTAGGCACAGGGGGCACAGATAATTAAAGACAAGTCTTCCCTGGAACAGCCCACAGCCTCTCTCTACCATTAAAATCAAAGTATCTCAGCTGCATAGAGTCCTCATGTTTTATGAGATTTTGCATTATTTGAATTTGACAGTGTGATATAAAGATATTAATAAAGTCTTACTTGATATGCAAAATTTGAAAGGCTGTGTATCCCAAACATTTTTTTAGCATGAAGAATGTTGAAGCTGGCAGGTCCAGTGAGTTGTAAACTGTGTTTGCAAGCTCACCACACAGCAGTGCCATTTTAGCTAACAAACAGAAACACCTACCAACCTTTGTCAGGATTTGTCTTAAATTATGCAATTTTTGAATTATACAAGGTCTTCTGGAGAGTGTGCCTCACATATGATGCGGTAAGTGTTCAGAGATCCAACTGTGGAATCAGAATGCAGGGAGTGTGATCTTAGACAGGCACTGAGCCTCTCTGTGCCTCAGTTTTCTCATATATGCAATCAAGATAACATCGACTACCTTTAAATACGTTCTTCCATACAACATGGCTGCAGTATTTGCAGCAGCTCCCTAGGCTGTGGGTTGGCAGGAAAGGGTCCCGCACACTATGAGGGATGTGAACTGCCACCCAAAGCAGAAGCAGCCGAGCAACACTCTGCATGACTCAGGCCACTGGGTTCACTGGAATCACAGCTCCTAGAGACTTTCACAAGGTAGGGTCCTCCCATTCCAGTGATATCATTGTCTATCATGCTTGGGGGCTAGACACAAGTTTGACAGCCTCTGCACTCTCATTTTAGGGAACTCACAGACACTCTAGATTCTTTTTAAAGCAAACCCAACATTAAAAGGCCACATCCTCATGCAGAGGAAAAAACAGAGTAGGTGCCCGGGTATCCCAGAACCACATCCCTGGCGAGCCCCTGGGTGTCCCAAAAACTCCCTCTCCCAAGTGTTAATATTTTTCTAATCCAATCTAATGTGATAAAAATGACCCTACAACTTGCCCCGGAGAAACATGAGGGAGATCCACCTAACCCAGCCTGGAGGACCAGTGAGCCTTCACAAAACTGTCTTAAGTAAAGCCAAGGAGCCCCATGATGGGGTGGGGTGGGGTGGGGGTACAGCAGATCAGAAGTGGGACAGCTCGCACAATGGTGTCAAAAGAGACAGCACTTGGCACAGTCAAGGAATTGCTGGTAGCTCCCTCTAAACTAGGAAGAGTTCACCCAAGGTATAATTCACTCACTTCCAGATGAAATGGGTCTGGGGTGAGTGAGTGAGGCTCAGAGAGACCCTCTCAGTAGGGTTTGTGGACTTCGGGCTGTGGCTGCCTTTGGCAGCCTGGTGAAGTCTATAAGCTCCTGTCTTTAACAACTTAAAGTATATAGAATTGCAAAGGAAACCAATTATAGAAAAGTAGTTACTATCAAAAGATTTTGTAAAGCAAATGTGTGTTATATAAATATATGTGCCTCTTTATCAGTGCCTTAAAAGACAAGATATAGTGGTGCTAAACAAAAATTGTTTTTCAAGATATTAAAACAACTGTAATCAGATATGAAAATGCATATGGTTCCTTTTGGTGACTGATCCCAAGTACTGCTAATTCTACTGTGGTGTGTTGCTCACATTCTTAATAAAGGGAAATACTCTAAGGGTGGTGAAAATAAAGATGTAACTTTTTTGCCTCTGTGTTCACGGACCCCCAGAATTCTTCCATGTTGCGCATGGATCTCAGGCTGCCAGGAGAGGAAGCCCCGCCTTACACAAAAAGCTGACTTTGCTCTCAAAGCACGGTGGTTAAGAGCACAGAAGTCAGAATGCTTGAACTATTACTGCTGCAGGACTTTGGGTAGAAACTCAGCATCGAGTACCTCAGTTTCCTCATAATTGTGAGGATGTGATGAGTTGGCACACATCAGGCCATCGTGCCTGGCACATAGTAGGTAGCCCATAATTAAGGGTTAGTGGTTTTCATTCTTATTCTCAGCCCCCAAAGACAATGGGGAGAGAAACTCACAGATGGGGACCTTATTTACTAACCGAAGTCATGTTAATAAGCACAATTAGCACAGTTATTTCAATTCTGAGGTTTGCTTGACTATAAAAGCCTCACATTTGTCCTTCCAGGATTTTCTCTGCTAATTACAACCACTGCCGTCCATCGCAGCTGCCACACAACGCCTGTGTTGGCTGCATCTAAAGCAGTTGTTAAGGCAGTATAATGGGGCGCGCTGACTAATTGGCCATCATGCCCAGGATAAATGGAGTCAGGCAGTGGAGGCCAGCCAGGACTGGCCCTCAGACCCCAAGCTGCACAGTCCCAGCAAGTTTCCAGGTGCCCCACCTGTGCTCCCAAGCACAGAAAAGTAGTTACTACTGGACCAGTCCGTGAAAGGGTGTGGGATAAGAATGCTAAACTAGTAGGTCCTGGACACCCTGGCAGGGCCAAGCCCCACCCCCATCTTATTGTGCGACCATGACTTGGTCCTGAACGTCCCTGGATTGCACTTTAACCATCTATCAAATTTGGCTGAGGAGGAACGTGTCTAGATGTTCTCGAGGGTCCTTCCAGCTCCCACCCACTCTAGTTGGGTTATCCAGGGAAGGGTCTCCTTTGAGTCCCCTGGGGGACTCTGCCTCAGTCCCTTGTGGGTATCATGGGCTGCCTAATGGCGAGAAAGTGGGCAGAGGGACTGTTGGCAGACTGATGCTCACCAAGCAGCCCATTAGGGAACCCTACACTCCCCAACTCGCTTGCAGTAAGAGGAGACCACATGCCTAGCTCTGGCCAATAGGCTGTGGCAGAAGGGATGTGTGCCACTTCCGGAGTGAAGTACAGAAGAGATGGTACGTGACTGCTTGGCTGCCTCTTCCTCAGCTGTGGCTAAGAAGGCCTTGTGGCGAGAAGGTGGAACTGAGTGATATGGAGGCAGCCCAGAGTACCAAATGCCACTTGATGGACTTGCACAGCTGACTTTGCAGAGGTCAACCTTAGTTGTGTTATGCCTGTAAGACTTTCAGGCCATTGATCAAGGGACAGACCAAAACAAAACAAAACAAACCCTTAAAATCTGTGGCTATAGGCTATGGGCGATGGAGGGGCAGGGGATGGGTGAGAACAGAGGCGACCCAGTGAACTAGAATGGAGGATTTTGGGGGCTTTGGTGGTGGGAGTGGTATGGCAACATACATTTGTAGAGGTGTGAACATACCCCTAAAACATACGCAGCACTGTAAACCAACATTACCTCAATCAACACAATAAAAATAAATTGGATTTTTTTAAAAGCTTTCCAGGCTATTGTTACCATGGCATAACTTGGCCTCTCTTGCCTCATATTTTCCCAAAAGTATTAAATGATGGACTTGTTAAATAAAGGACTTAGGAGGTAACTGCTTCACAGTGCTAATAAGAAAAGAGGTGTGTAGTTGTCCTCAGTATCCACAGGGGACTGGTTCCAGGGCCCCCCTTATATACAGCGACGTAGTATTTGCATATAACCTACACACTTGCTCCTGTATACTTTAAATCATCTCTAGATCATTTACAATACCTAATGCAATGTAAATAGTTGTTATGCTGTATTGTTTAGGGAATGAATGACAATGAAAAAGAGTCTGAACACATTCAGCACAGCCGCCACGATTGTGGGGCTAATTACATACTATGCGTTTTTGATCCGCAGTTGGTTGAATCCACAGATGTGGAACTTGGAGAACTGAGGGCCGACTGCCTTCACAGAAAGTGGACTCCCGAACAGTGAGGCTGCTCGACAATGCGGTGAGTGCTGCTCCCAAAGCCTCTTCACAATGCGCCCCTAACCCTTCGAGTGGAGACTGAAAACCAGGCTTAATAAGCCAGCAGTCCCCATGGTGGGGACAGGGTGCCCAGTAGGACATTGTCATCTCCCTGGTAAGTCACAAAGAGAAAAAAATGGGTCTGTACTAGAGCCATGCAGTGAAGTTCAAAATTAAGATGTTTGTGGGTTTTACTCTGAGGTGCCTCTCTCAGAGAATATTAAGTTGGGTTTTCCCCTTCCTGGCAGATGATTTTCACAGTGGGAGGTTTCCCTTCCCCTTCTTCTAGAGAAGATTCCCAGAACAACGTGAGAAAGAAATGGATCCCTTCTGTCACTACAGGGTAAAGGTAACCTATGGAAGTCAGGTTTCATTAAAAAAACAAATTACAAACCTTTTGAGCTAGGCTATTCCTATCCTAAGTTAAAGACCCCAGCCTCCATCGTGAGTCTGCAATAGCATTGAATTCCAGTCACAGGAAAGTTAAAGGTACAGAACAGTCTGGGGTGGGGGTGGGCTGGGGGGATGGGGGGTTCTCCCCTTCCACCCCAAAGGAATGCTGGGTCAGCCTCTGCTGGGCCATAGAGGCTCAACCTACCTGGGGGTGGGGGGTCTTTGACTTCTTGGGGATGCTAGGTGAGCAGGCCTCCTGCCTCCCTTCCCCTCTGCCCCAGCCTGTGCTTCCTGCCCCCACAGCAGAGTTGTGAGCAAGCTCTCCCCACACAGAAAATAAACAAACAAACAAACAAACAAACAAACAAACAAATAAATAGCCTGACTTTGCATTTGAAGGACAAATGCCAAGTTTCCTATCCAAGGCCCTCTCCCAACCCCGCCCCCCAGCCCTGTAGATCACCTCCACATGACCAGGCTGTCAGGCCTGCCACCCCAAGCTCTGCTTGGCTGTGATAAACACAAGACAACACATTTCAGACACCCTCAGGCCCTGCAGTGTAGGGGGAGGCGGGTGGAAAAATCCATCCAAGCCATTCTGGGATTTATGTTTGAAACTGTTTTCCTTTGTCAGGAGAGAAAAAGAACAGATGTTCACAAAGGTGAACCGTGTAAATCAGAGCAGATGTTTTGGTGCATCATGCCTTTGGTGGTAACATGGCTGGTGTTAGTTTTTACCCTAATATCTAGGTGTGCACATTGACATCTCCCCACCATTTGACCACCTCCCTCTGACTTCCCTATATCATAGATCACTGTGAATCAGCCTCACGCCTTCTCCCGGAAGTCTTCCCAGATTTTGCTCATCTATTTTCCAGCCCTTCATCTCAAGCTCTGGCTTTTCTCAGGCCCCAGTTAGTTTAGATCATTCTATAATTGTCATGGAATTGTTTATTCCATGATCATTGGCCCCATCAGTGCCCCGCCCCCATCAAACCAGGATTCCCCTAGGGCAGGGCACATCTCCCCCATCAATCCAAGTGCTCCTAAGGACAAAGAGCCTGCCTCCTCAACTCTATCTCTTTGGTGGGTCAGTTCACCCTGCTTTCGAAGGCAGGGGAGGCAATGTGACTACAGCTTCTAAACAAGGGAAGACATGGTGAAGTCTGGAAGTGCATGCAAAATGTTTGTACATATTTGCAATTTTCTGGAAAGCAGGTCCATAGCTTGCAAGTGATCCTCACGTGGATCCGTTCAACATCAAAGGGAGATCTTTAGATGCACTGAACACCGAAAAGATTGCAGTGCCACCCTACCTGCACCCACCACATGTGATTCAAAGTAAAAACAGCATCATCTACTCAAACACAAAGCTCCCACGAGGCACATCATCAGAGCTAAACGGCTCCTTTTTGCTGGTGCCCTTAGTTCATGCTAAATCTCATAGGGTGACCCAGGCATTAGGCCTGCTATATAGGAAAGGTTAAAAACCTTTAGTCCAAGGGGAGGGTGAAAAAACCACTGGTAATTGAAGATGGAGAAATAGAACATGCCACATGGACCCACGCAGCAGGCAGGTTGGTGGGGAATTAGGTCTGCCCCCTCTGCATCCTCAGCCTGGCCAGGGGTGAGGAGGTAGAGCTATTTTCATGTTTTCTGAACTGGAATGAGACACAGACGGTGGAGTTCTGTAATATCAGCTGAGCTTTTCTGGACTTGGGGACTATACCAAACAGCTCGTCCCACCCTACTTCCAGCTCCCTGAAACTAGAAATCACCTTACGTGCTCCACTGAAGGAAGGACTTAAGGACTCCCCAAAACCCCTCCACCACCTTTGAAAAGCCATCTGCCCCAAATCTGGTGAACCCCATAAACCCAAACCCATTTCAATCTATAACACTTCCAACTACCCCTACACACAGCCCTGGATACCAAACCCCTCAAAGTAGAAGGTTAAAATTAAGGCTAAGGACCTGCTTCCTAACCTTCCAGAGTTCAGAGAGCAGCAGGAAACAGGTACATTGCATAAAGAAGGGCAATGGGAATGCTAGTTGCAGGTCCCTGCTCTTCTACCCTGGCCCTCACTCTCACCTCCATAAGGGCTTGGCCACCTGAGGGCTGAGCACGTGTGTGTCTTGGGCTGGTGGTGTCAATTCTACCAGTCCTGGGCTATTACGATTCATCTCAGAGTCTTTTCTTCACCTTGGGTAATTAGTCTGGTCTTCTCTTTTTTTTTTTTAAATATTTTATTTATTCATTTACACAAGAATCTGGGTACAGGCCAGATGCTTGGGAGGGTGAGAGGATTCACCAGAGACAGAGTGGGGAACAGAACAGGCAGACTGATGAAATACACTGCTGAGGGGAGCAGCGGGCACGACAGGAGAGGTCTGCCGCACCATGTGGGACCCTCGCCAGCCAGCCGGGATCGAACCGGCGCTGCAGAGGCTGCGGACAGCTTCACAGCGCTGCACTCAACCGCCTGCGCCACCAGGGGAGGCCCTATTCTGGTCTTCTTAAGGCCCCAAGACATCAGCCAAAATTGGTACTTGCTTCATGGTAAAACCTTTGATTTCTTGGGAGAATGAATAAACCTATAGCCCAGTCCCTGCTGGTGGGTGGGGGAAGAGGGGTGCAGGCCAAGAGTAGGCTCAAAAGGTTAAGCTCTCAGATCCTAATCTGGCTCAGTGGAGAACATGCTGGTGAAATCTTGCTGGGCAGGAGGCAGACAGGACCTTGAGGACATGGCAGTCATGATCTCCTTTGAACTCTGAGGTCTCCAAAGGAAGGGAGGGAAATGCCAAAAAGTGGAAAGGAGGTAAGAGGAAACTGAGGTTTAGCTAGGCACACAGATAACTGCATTGAATCCTCACAGCCCTATAAAGTCAGTACTATTATTATCCCCTTCTTACAGATGAGAACACTGGGGTTCAGAGATCACAAATGACCCACCCAAGATCACACAGCAAAGAAATGACAGGGCCAAGACTCAAACTCCAAAGCACATAGTCTTTCATGGGATCATCCCACTGATGAGAAAGCCCCACTATACAGTCTGGTGGGTCCTTCCGTCACAGAACCAGGTGAGCCATCACACCCAAGCTGTGCTGACATAGGCCCCCCCCCCACACACACACACACCCACCACCTGTCCTGATCCCAGGAGATTCTTGGAGTCCGGCCACCCTTTGTTCCCCTCATCTCTGAGCCAGACACCTAGGCAGCCAGCATCAGTCACTTCAAGCTCCTCTGGGAAGTTCAGTCATCTTTGGGCTAGACAGCAAGTCTCTCCCTGCTGCCCCAGCTCTGCCATGCCAGGCTGTGCCCACAGTCCTGCTAGGCTCCTGGCCCCCAGCTTCCTGCCTCATGAGCGTCTCGTGTAATGAAGTGTGCAATTTAATTGCATCCCCTAATGGTAGGCCTCAGCCACCAGGAGACAGGTGCAGAGGCGGAGGGGAGGGCAGGGAGTTGGAGGGGCAAGGGCTCCATCCCTCTCTTGTGCCTGCAGGGGAAGGGGGGAGGGGAGACTGCAGATTTAAAGATCAGGAGAATAAGGGAAGCTGGGGTGGGGAAGGGTACATCGCTTTCTGGGCCCACAGCATCAGACTGTTGGGAGGAGCTGTCCAGCCACCAGATCCTTCAGACAGATCATTCTGAAATAGCTCTGTACTCAGCATTGGCTCCTCTAACCTCTGTTGAAAGGAGATCACTGCAGAGCTAGTCAAGTAGAGAAGATTCAGTGGAAAGTGCAGTGCCCCAAAAGGCAGGAACCCTGGGTTTTACCACCAACCTGCTGTATGACCTTGGTCAATCATGGCCCCTCTCTGGCTCTCAGTTTCCTTATGTGCAAAAGGAGATTTGGGGTCTAATCTCTTATTTATGCAACAAGTAGTGATTGCTAACTAGGTACCAGTCACTGTATGAGGTCCCAGGGGATGGACCAGGAGATCATGAGACACAGAGCCTGCTCTCAGGGAGCTTGCAGTCTAGTAAAGGAGCTAAGATTTCTAACACTAACAGCTGACAGTCACCGAGCACCTACCGCTCACCAGGCAAATGCCTGGTGAGATAAATATTACTATTATCCCCATTTTACAGATGAAGAAACTAGAACTCAGAGAGGTTCTGGAATTTTCTCATAATCACACAGCTAGTGACTGGCAGGGCCAGGGTAAGTGCGAAGATAATATACTGTGAGCATTCACGGGATGTAAGGCTTCCTGGAAGAGATGGCTTCTGATCTGAGCTTTTAAAAGACAGGGGCAATGTGCAGGCACTGGGGGAAGGAGAAGAAAAACTACTAGCTGAAAATACCAACAGCAGTTGACCCCCCAGCCCTGCCAACACCACCAACCATGCAGGCAAACCCAGGCCAGCCTCTGAACAGCAGCAGGGATAGAGGACACAAAAAGGATGGGTGGCAAAGTGGGAGGGGGAAGGTGGGGAGCATAAAAACACTTTCCAAACCAAGCTCTGGCTAAGCTTCTAGAAACGAGATAAGAAAAAAATGCAAGGGGAAGCAGTGCAGTTGCCAACAGACTAGGGTGGGCAAAAAGGGGCTGAGGAGGGCAGACTGCACCTGGAGGAAGGGAGGACAATCTCCACTCTGTGCTCCCAGCACCCTAAGAATTAAAACCCCAATCATGACCCAAGCATACATGGAACATTGTGCAGTCATAAGCCATAATCTTGGGAAGGATATTTATTGACGTGGAAAAACGTTCACATATATTTCAAGTGAAAAGGCAGGTTGCAAAATAATATGTTAGGTATGATGCCTTTCTTGTAGAGGGAAAATATCTTTATGTAAGTCTGGAAAGATATACACCCAAGATTTCAACTATGCTTATCTCTAAGATGTAGACTGAGGATGACTTTTACCTTCCTTACACTTAACCTATATTTTCTAAATCTTCTGCAATAACTTGCATTATCTGTGAACTTTTCAAGAGCTTTTTTTTTAATAAGGTAAAAACATCAAAATTTTAACAGAGTGGCGTGGGCAGGAGATAAAAGGTGGGCCAGCCACAGGATGCAGGAAGTGGGAGAGGATGGAGGTGGGAGAGCTCAGCCAGGGTGGGGTGAAGATGAAGATGAGGGAGCTTTTCCAGGATGGGGTGGGGAGGACAGAGGAATAGCTCAGCCAGGATGGAGGTAAGGGGAAGGGGGTTCAGCCAGGATGGGGGTGGAGAGAAGAGGAGAGGTTTCTTCCCTGACAGGACAATGCATTTACTATGAAGACTAACTTAGGGGGGGTCCCCTCCTCCTCCATCTCCTGCAATCCAGTTTCCTCAGGACCCAAATGCCTTCCCAGTGCATAGAAG
Organism: Talpa occidentalis; assembly: GCF_014898055.3. Classification (NCBI taxonomy): domain Eukaryota; kingdom Metazoa; phylum Chordata; class Mammalia; order Eulipotyphla; family Talpidae; genus Talpa; species Talpa occidentalis. The sequence continues at coordinate 78,600,723 of NW_023605083.1, read as the reverse complement.
CAAAGGGGCCCACTGGAAGTCCACGGCAGCCTGACAGAAATCAGTGAGGAGAAGGTGGAGCAGCTCAGCATCCTGTGAGAGATGCGCTTTGGAGGGTGACGCTGGGGCTTTTCCAGAGGAAGGAAGGCCTCAGACAAGTGGAGTGGCCACAGAACGAGGGGAGAGGCTACCTGGAGCTGATCCAGGTGACTACAATGACAGCCTTACCCCAGTGCTATACCCCAATGACAGCCTTTGAGCTCGTGGTCCAGGAGCCCTGGGGAGCTCTTGATCTGATGGGAGGAGGAGGAGTCCAATGAGCTTCAGGCTGCGGAGGGAGTGGAAAGCCAGTGGGCTTCCCGGCCTGAGCCAAAATCATGGAGGCAACAGCCTGGTCTCTTACATGGCTGCCATTCTCTTTGACCCCATCTATTTTCCCTCCACCATCATCAGTGAAACCCTTAACACAGCCAGGACTCCAAAACTGGACAGCAATCCGAGCTCCAAACACGTCCACAGACTGCCTTCAAAGGTGGAGAGCTTCTTGTCCCTGGAGGTATTTCAACAAGAACCAGGCCACCATCCTGGCCTGCTCCGTGTTATGTATGCATCAGAAAGAGAGCCAGACCTCTGAGGTGCCCCCATTCCTAGATTTTCTCAGTCATTGAAATTGGAGTGACAGGGAATAGTAGAAAGAGATGTTGGTGAAGGCATTCCCCACGCTCCTCCCCAGTCCTCCCCGCCAGCATCTGAAGGATAAACTTGTCTGTGGGTGTGCCTGGCAGGCACTCTGGGATCTGGAATAGGTTTCTTCCCTGCTTCAGAAGAAGTGGGTGTCTGGTCTGCCATACTGGAGGCCACTCGGGTTCAGGTCCAGGAGCAGAAAACTGCCAGGAATAAAAGGAAGTTGAAGTTCACAAGGCCAGAGGGAACTTTGCAAATTGTAATGTTGGACCCATTATTCTATTAGGCTTTCAGAAGTGGATCCGGTGAGAGCACAGACCCTCCCTGAGCATTTAGCAGTATGCAGAATCAGCAGGAGACGCCAGCATTGTTGTTTATAGGCACAGGAAAATCAACAAAGACAAAAAGAGAAAGCTATAAAAAGGTGGGTAGGTCATGTAAAGTGAACAACAAATCCTAATTGTAGTCACACTTACTATTTACCATTTTCCCCTCATATGCAACCTAATAACTATTGTATTTGTTGTTAAATGGGGAGGATTTATAGAGAAGCAGACCAGGACTCGTTAAAGGAAGTTTCCTAGCACTTCGGGCTACTCAACAGTGTGAAGTGTTGCTCAGGGAGGCTATGAGCATCCTGTTCTGCAATATTCAAGCCCAGGCCATCTGCAACAGAGGCTGGCTGGTCCCTCCCATTCACTTCTCAGATTCACTCACCACCCTCGCCTGCTGTCACCAGGAGGCTGACCAGCATGGACCCCATCACGGCCTGATTCCCTGCGTCTCTGCTTGAGTCCAGCCAATGGGCACCCCGGCCAGGCATGGGAGAGAGGAGAGTTTCCTGCAAGGGCCTTCTTGGGTCTCAGGACAGAAGGTCAAAGCCCCCAGCCCTGGAGCAACCTGTGCCACAGCACGACTACCTCTGGCTTCTGGTTTTTGCTCCCTTCTCTCACCCCACAATCCACACTGGGGCACAGGCAGGTAGTAGCTGTTCTGAACTACCCCGTGTGGTTTCCCACATCCTGCCCACACCTTTGTAAATTGCTCCTTTGTTAAAACCCTCCTGGAATTGCCCTAATGTGAGTGTGCCATCTGTTTCCTGCTGGGATCCTAGCTGATACAGGGGGCTCCTAATCAGATAAAACAATTAAGCTATATGGCCTCTCTACATCATACAGTTAATTCAGCAGTTCCATGAAACGTGAGTTAGATTCACTTTGTCATGGGTTTTATTTCATTATAGTACTAAACTTTATGTTGTCAGCCATTATCAGATGCGACTTATGGCTCACAACTTTTGAAACCATTGCCGCTCACGCCTGCTCATCTACAAATAGGGAACTAAGGCCCCCTAGAACCTTACCTAAGGTCAGAGCCAAACACAGGGACCCAGAAACCCCAGTATCCCACCCCAGGGTGCCTTCCCTGAGCAGAGCAACCTAACTGGCCCCAGGCATCCTTCACAGTCCCTCTCTACATCTGAGGCAGGCACCCCTTGTCTCCCTTCTCTCCCGACTCCCCTTCCCTCCCCATTCCCTGGTGGGAAAGGTCCTAGGGGAAAATGATGAGGTTTTTATAGCATTCCGTGGTAAGCACTTAATAACTCTCTAGGCTATAGATCTGCACTTCACATGGGCTAGGGATAATTCACAGTAAAATATGACTTTTCATTTATCACATTGACGTGTAATAAATACTTCCAGTGAAGCTTTGGGCACACAAGGGGGGGGCGGGGCTGGCTACCATCAGATGAGGCCCCATGACTGAGTGTTGGGGTTCAAGTTCATGCCAGGGGCCTGTAGGGGCTGAGCAAGTCCAAGTCTCAGGGGTCTAGAAACCTGGCACCAGGGATACTCATGATGTAGTGAGAATCTCTTTCAGGATAATCAGCCAAGTATAGCAGCAAAGCCCCCCACCCCCCGCCACCAAGCCGACCACCATTTCTGGAAAATTCAGTCCCTCCCACCTAGAACCAATCTCTACCAAACGTTTGTGGAGCCTGAACCCAATAGTGCAGGCAACTGACCTCTCCCTCCACTTTCTGGCTCTTTCTGACTTGCCTTAAAAAGCATCCACGTCCACCTCTTCCACCACCCCTTCCCATAACCACTGACACTGTGCTAGGTTGCTTTCCAATTTTGTTCAATCAGATAATTATAACAGCTCCATTTCTTCTGCGTCTACCCTGGGTCAGGGGCATTTGCTCATTTAATTCTCAAAACCACCCAAGGCCCGATCATCACTCATGACTCACAGGGGAGAGCACTGACACTCAGAGGATTGAGTGAGTTGCCCAAGATCAAATTGTGATAACACAAGAACAGCAGACCTCAACCCACATCTGGCCAAATACAAGTCCATTGTCTTCATTGCCCTATGTCTCAGGTTGGGTTACCCAGAAACAAGGATCTGAGTTCAAGTGCCTATTTATTTAGGAAGAAACATGGATATGAGCTCGAGTGACTTTTTATTTAGGAGGCAACCTCAGAAGCCTCAATAAGAAAGCAGGGAAGTCAAAAGCCAACAAAGGTGCAGGGCAGCCGAGGGAACTCTGGGCATGGTAGAGATGCACCTCAGGGAAATCCTGCCCAATGAATGAGAGAAGTTTGGCTTTGAATCTACCAGCTTCTGTCAACCACTAGTTGGATGGCATTCACCCAACTGGGATGACCAAGAAGATTCCAGTAGCCAGTAGCAGCCATAGAAATGGTGCACAGAAATGGTGAGTCTCTAAGGGGTCGGGGCAGAGCACCCACAGCTTTTACCTCTGCTCAGGCCTTAGTCTAGACCCCTGTCACTTACCTGCTGGTCTCTCTTTCCTGGTCTTGTCCCATCGGACACATTGCCCAGCTCCAATGGCCATATGTGACCAGGCATTGGCAGGCCTGTGGAAGGAGAGGAAGAAGTGTCTTAGAGGTCTCCAGGATGGTGAGACTGCATGGAACACTCACCACCGCCACCATGAGGGGCGCTCTAGCCTATCTTCAAGGTCTGATTTACAGACAATGACCTGGGCTTGGACAACCACAGAGACAGGGATGGTGGCCCAGGGACCATCAGCTGGCTCTGACTGTGCTACATCTGCACAGCCAGCCAGGGCTCTGAGATGCCGTTCAAGATGTGTCTACCTGGAAAGCTGACTTTCCAAATCATGATGCCCTATGATCAGAAGGGAAAATTTACTAAAGACTGTACATATCTCAGTTCACATCCTTGCTCTGCCATTTGCCACTATGTGACCCAGTGCAGGTCACAATTTTACTAAGCTTCAGTTTTTTTACCTGTAAAATTGACAAAATAATCCATGCCACACAAAGTGCCTGAAAGGGATTAGATAAACTTGGGCAAAGTCCACAGTGACCAATACTTGATAAACACTCATTTCTCTCATCTGACTTTCTTTCTGCCTGGCCTGTAGTGTCAAAGGCCACTTCCTGTCATCTGGACCCAAAGACCCCATATTAAGATGGAATCTTTAAATTCTAACCCCAAGAGCCCAAAGAAGAAGAAATCTTGGAAATCCTGAGAGGGGTGGCTGAGCATCCTACTTCCCTGAAAACTTTTGAGACAGCAGCAATCGCTGCCCACTCCCCTGCAGCTCTCTACACTCCCCCGCTTGGCTGGCCACCACAGACAGGGCCAGATGAAGCCCACCACTGGTGTTGTCAGAGTCCATAAATTCAGGTATTCTCTCCAGTCCTGAGTGATCCTCGCAACCTCACTGTGCTATGTTCTATGTTCATAGGGCAGGTCTATGTGAACCCATTTCTCAGGTGAGGAAGCCAAAGCTCCAAGGGGGATGATAACCACTTTGCAGGTTTATGGCAGAATGGTGAGCTGGGCCATAGAACTGTCTCCCTGACTTGACCCATGGACCACACTGCCTTTAACATGACTGGATAAGATGGGAGAATTTATGCCTCAAAGTGAATGAGTATTTGCTTCCTGTAGCCAGAGATCCTCCCAACCCCTGCTTCCCACTCCAGATTTGAAGCAAAGAGCAATAAACAATTTGTGACATTTCTCGCCTGTCGGAGTAGATTTCTTGCTTATAGAGAATATATGGGTTTCTGAATAATTAAGTACAACACTCAGCTTCCAGGGCCCAAGACTCCAAAAGGCACAGAGAAGCTGAGGTAGAAATTTTCCATCAGCAACCAAGTCAGGCAGGGTTCAAGAAGTTTGCTTCTCCCATCTGAGGTCCAGAACAAACCTGGGCTCCACCTAGCCCGGGCTGGGAGAGCCACCAGACATGATCTGAGCCCAGCACTTCATTTTCAAGCAAGAGATCTGAGGGTTAGAGACCCTTGCCCAGGCCCACCCAAAACCCAAAACCCTGGGAAAATGGTAATGGGCCTACATCTGGGAACAAATGTCCAGATTTTAATTCAGCTCTGCATCTTTCCAGTTGTATGACCCTAGGCAAGTCACTTTATCTGAGTCTTAGATTTTCTCTTCTGTCAGTGAAAATAAACCTTACACAGGTTGATTACCCCTATACTACAGATGGGTTGTGGGGGTGAAGAATCTTACAGCTATTGGTGAGTTACACATAGATAGTCAAAGAAGGGCTTCAGAAACCTCCTGTCTCTGGGTTCCACCATCATACTCTCTTCTTTCTCTCTTCCTCCTCCCATTCCTGTTGCCTCCAAGAAAAGACTGAGGAACACATTAAAGATGCAGCTGGAAAATGAGGTCAAACTAGAACCAAGCTACTGACTTCAGAGAGTCATCAGAACTTGACAGAGAGGCAACTAGTAACAGGGCCTCCTGAAGGTCAGCAAGCCGGCCACATCTTAAGACCCTAACATTTATTGACAGCTTACCATTTGTCAGTTCTGTGCTGAGCCCCTAACATGTCTCAGTCAGTACTTGGAACAACTCTTAAGATAAGGTACTATTATTTTCATTTATGGATTGAAGAAGCTGAGGCCCAGAGGAGTTAAGTTACTTGCCTGAGGTTACATAGCTAGTAGGTGGTGAAGCTAGGAGTCAGACACAGCAGTTTGCCCCCAAGCCCACACTCTAAGCCCTCTGCTTTTCTGTCTCCTTGGAGCATTACAGGAGTTCTCTCTGGACCCCAGGGACTCTAGGCAGGCCCAAAACAGCAGAGAAGGTGTGTGGGTATCCAAAACTATCATTTACAGGAGATGGTTGAAAAAGGAAAAAACAAAAAACAAAAAACTTTCCCACCTTTGTCCCTGCTTAGACATGGAAAAGGGCAAGGGAAGAAGAAGAAAGTGGAATAAATTTTCTGTTTTAGCTTCCCAGAACCATGAAAGCAGTTGCATAGATCACCACAGAGCCAGGAAACTAAAGTTAAGACAGACAGGAGAACCAACCCTCATTTTTCACATCCCCCTGCTGTCCATAATAAATGCCCCCTATTGAAGTCCAGTGCATAGCACCCACTTCTGTGGCAAACACACAGCCCCACTGCTGCCCTTTGCTCTGGGAATAGGGCTTCTAACCCTGAGGGCTTCTCCCCGCCACCACCCAAAGGTGGTCACTGAAAAACTCCAAGAAATGGTAGTTAGGAATTTCAGGGGCAAAAGTAGGACCCCCCCCCCCCCAAGGGTTCAAATTAAAATTACCACCCTCCCCAAATACAAAGCTCCACCCCTCGAGCCCCTGCCTGCCCTTGAGGTCACACTCACCCTGGGGCCTGGGCTGCCTGGAAAGGGCTCCTGCTGCCAAAGCGTTCATCTCTAACTCAGAAGAGCCAACACAGGAGTGAATATTAGCAATGTTCTCCCCCAGCAAACTCACTGACACAGAGTAGAAGGCCTGAGGACCCCACAAGACTCATTGGGAGTAAAGCTTGAATGAGAACTGAATCCCCATGGCTCTTAATCCAGTTCTCTTTCACCAACCATCCCTCCCGCCTCCAGACTGAGCTATGTTACCACAATCTCCCACTTCATATGTGATCCCTGCAGCTGGGAGCTGATGTGCTGCAGGGCCTGCCAACTGCCAGAGCACCTCCACACTGGGGCTAAAGGGCAAAGGTCAAGAGAGGCAGCCTGGGGCCTCAGTGGTGGTACAGGGGTTAAGTCACAGCGTTATCAAGCTATCCCAGTCACTGCAACAAGAGTTCTATCCCTGGCCAGGAACTGACCCACATGGTGCGGCAGACCTCTCCTGTCTCGCCTGCTGCTCCCCTCAGTCCCATAGATTTCAGTAAATCTGTTATAGGGCAGGGAGAGGGGCAACCCAGAGCCCCCAAACCTGTCTGCTCTAAATAGGTTCTGCCATCTGCTGCTCAAGACAAAACACATAAGACCTTTAATGGAAAGGATCTTTAATACAATTAGTGAACAATACAGTAAAGTCCAAGAATATAGTTTCTAAATGAAGCACCCACAGTTACACATTCCCTCATGGGTAAAAGTCCACCCAAATGGGATTGGCCCAGAGCAAGGCCTGAAAGCCTGCCACAAGTCTAAAGCACCTTTCAGTGGGCAGGGACCCACAGAAAAGGATCAGAAACAACCAGACAAGTCTGGGAGGAAAAAGAGCAAAATCAAAATCAAGATAAAAGCTGCCATTGTTATCCTCTCCACGGCTCTCTCACCCACATCTGTTTCAACCAGTCCAGGACCAAAAGGCAAGAGCAGTTTCTTCACATGTCTCTCTGCTCCATGTGCCTCCTCCGGGTCTCCTTCTTGCTCTCCATCCACCTTCCCTCCTTCTCCAGTCTGCTCTCCAGCTTCTTCTCCTCTCTGCTCCACTCTGCCCTCCTTTGGGTGGAGCAGGGAACCTGGAACTTCCCCTTTTCCTGGGGACCACCCTGTTACAGATCCACCTGTTCTGCTCCTCATTCTGTCTCTGGTGAATTCTCTCTCCCCCCCCCAACCCCCGTACCTCTGGCCTACACCCCAGTTCTTGTATGCATAATTTTTTTTAAAAAAAAAGAGAGAAAAAGGTGGCCCAACACAACAAAATCAATTCAGAATGTTTGTACCAGATAGACCTGGCTTCAAATCCCAACTTAGCCATTATATTAATTTTTGTTTACTGTGCAAAAATTACCCCAAAACTACTTAGCAGTTTAAAATAACATGGAGGTCAGGAATTTGGAAACAGCCAAACTGGTTCCCCTGCCAGCCATGGTTTCTCATCAGACTGCAATCAAGTTGTCAGCTGGGGTCTACAGTCTCATCTGATGGTCTGATTGGGAAAGAATGCATTCTCAAGCTACTCGTGTGACTGTTGGCAGGATTCCGTTCTTTACAGGCTGTGGTAATAAGGACCTCAGTTCCTAGCTTGGATTTTGCTTCATCAAAATATGCAAGCCAGGAGGGCAATAAAAAGAATGATGACACTATCTTCGGTAACCTAATCATAAAAGTGACCTCTTATCACCCATGCTATATTCTTTTGCTTAGAATCAAATCATTCAGTTCAACCCACACTCAAGGGGAGAGAATTGCACGAGTGCAAGTCAATACCAGATATGAACATCAGGAAGTAGGGATCACCAGGACCATCTCACAAGTCTGCCTAGTAGTACTGTGTGTTCTAGGCCACATTTTTTAAACTCTCTGAGTTGTCAGTTTCCTCCTCTGTAACCATAGGGGTGGGGATGTTGTGTTTAGCATTGAGCACATAGAAAGTGCTCAAGAAATGGTGCTTATTCTTCTACAAGTTATTAATAGACTGAAGGCCTAAGAGAGATGTTGAGCTAATGAGCAGTCAGGCTTACACAGGGAGACAGATGGTCTGGGCACAGGGTAGGGACAGAGGACAAAGAGTGTGACCTTCCTAGTCTGAAGGAATTTGCTTGAGAAGTAGGGAAAATTATATACTTAGTTGGATTCTAAAAGTAACATGACAGGGAGCATCTGAGACATGGAGTAAGAGAGAATAACAGCTGCTGGTCCAGGAACCCTGAGTGGGCCACACAGAGTTCCCATTCACATCACAGCTCAGGAGGAAGGCTGGGACTTCCTCCCTCGGAGGTGGGGATTTTAGGTTCCAAGATGCTGCCCCCCTCCACAGGGACCCGAGGAGAACCAGTGCTGCAGACAGCAATGACTGTCTGACCAATCATACGGGATATTCCTAAGTCACAGGTTTGCAACACAGGGGAGCCTGCATGCACCACCAGCCAGTGCTTAGTGAAAAGTGGCAGAGAGCAAGAAATTTCATGAAGAGGTCTGCTTCACCCTGTTTTTAAAAATCTGTCTGATTAAGACTGAAGCCAGTTACTGTGGGTCATAAGCCATAGAGAAAGAAAAGAATAGAATCCTGGAGTATCCAAGCTAAATGACTTTAGAGGGTTACACAAGGGCACCAAGGAGCCATGAGCCCTCTAAAATTATTTACAAACTCTCATGTGTGGCTCTGTATTTTGTGGAGGGAGAAAAATCTACCACCCCAAACAGATTAGGAACAGAGATCTAGTCCAGCTCACCTATTTTATAGATGAAGAGACTGAGCCCCAGGTGGTAGCAGGGACTCCCCTAGCTGGTACAGCAGCAGACCAGCATGAGGACCCACCTTTCTTAGGCAGACATGAAGTCCACCCTTCACTCACAGAACCTCAGGCTCTGAATCCTCCTAATAAAGGAGCAACATCTCTGAATGATATTTAATTATTCTGCAGGAGAATTGCTTTAATGGGCTGCATAAAACTTAAAGGATTTTTAATAAAATCTCCCAAGCTCTGGGGGCTCCAGGCCCCTCCCCATGCTCCCCTTTGTTATTTCTCCTGATCCCATGAAGATATAACATTTGTCACTGTTTCATTAGAAGCTGCGGTGCTCTGTGTTATTTATGAGCTTGCTATTTATTGAAAATTGTATTTTTGAGGGGGAAGAAGGAGGGGATGAAGTTTATCACAGAGAAGCCTTGGCAAGAAAATTAGTGACATTTCAAAGTCCCCAAATCCCTGCTCCCATAAAGAGTGAACGAATTCAGTCCCAGATGTCAAAGGACGACTCCAAGTCTTATTCCAGGCGGGGGCTGTCCTGGTACTCTTTGATGCCTTGATTGTCCTTAGGAAAAGACAAAGGTTTTTATTATCCCCTCCTGGACCTGAACTATGTCTGTCTTCTTATTAAAACAAAATTGTTTTTATTCAAAGTAATATATGCACAAGGTTAAATAGAGTACCCAGCTACACTACTTCCTACTCCCAGCTCTGTTCCCTCTAGGCAGCCATGTCAAACTTTTTTAAATGTCTCTTCTTATAGTTACCTCCATTTTTCTAGATAATATGATTCTGCTGATATTTCTTGATTCATCAATTTTAGACACAATCTATTGACTTAGGAGTGTAATAGATGAGGATTTATCTCCCTCATACCACCTCCACCACCTCCTGCCATATCTCTATTTTTAGTTCTTCCATTGGTTACTTCTCTGATCTTTCATCCTCTAGAAACATCACCTATACTTTTATATTGATAATATTTACATTACATCTATTCTATAACTACAGGTCTTTCAGACTGATGTTGAGTTGAAAACCACTGAAAAGCACCCACATCCTTGTGTACCTATGTAGCTAGTCACTGTACTCAAGGATTGTACTACTATTACATTTTCTTTCAGGTACAACTATGTGTGTGTGTGTTTATCAAGTTGCCTTTCTTTTTTATTTTTATTGAAATACATTGGTTTGTAACACTATATTGTTTCAAGGGTACAGTACTATAATTCAACATCTGTACACATGCTACATTATGGTCACCACCAGAAGACTAGTTTCCATTCTCCACCATATGATGGACCCCATTTTACCTAACATATCCCTCTTTCCCTTCCCTTCTAGTAACCATCATTTTGTTCTTATAGTCTAAGAATTTGTTTTTGTTTTGTCTGTTTTGTTGTTTGTTCATTTGTTGAGTTGCTCTTCCCCTTAGGAATGAAGTCATACAGTATTTGTCTTTCTCCATCTGAATTATTTCATTTAACATAATAACCTCAAGTTTCATCCATGTTGTCGCAAATGGCAAGATTTCATCTATTTTTATAGCTGAGCAGTATTCCATTTGTGTGTTCTTTATACATTAATGGACATTTAGGTTGTTTCCAAATCTTGTTTATTATAAATAATGTTGCAATGAACAGAGGACTGATTGTATCTCTTTGAGTTAGTGTTTTTGAATTGTTCAGATAAATATCCAGAAGTGGAAATGACTGGATCATATGGTACTTCTAGTCTTAATTTTTTTAGGAATTACCACAGTTTTCTATAGGACTGCACCAGTTTGCAGTCTTACCAACAGTGTTCAAGGGTTCCCTTTTCTCCCTATGTTCCCCAACAATTGTTGTTTCATGTCTTTTTGATAATAACCATCTTCACAGGTGTGAAGTGATATCTCACTGATTTGCATTTTCCTGATAATAAATAGTGAAGAACATCTTTTCATAAGCCTATTGGTCATCTGTATGTCTTTTCTAATGAAGTGTCTATTCAGATCTCTGTTCACTTTTTAATCAGGTTGTTTATTTTTGTTGTTGTTGTTGTTTCAGAGTTGTATTAGTTCTTTATATATTTTGGATATTAACCCCTCATCAGGTATATGATTTGCAAATATCTTCTCCCATACAAGAGGTTACCTTTTTATTTTTATGATGGTTTATTTTGATGTGCAGAAACTTTTTATGTTATGTAGGCTCATTCATTTATTTTTGCTTTTATTTCCCTTGCCCTTGAGTTAAGTCCACAAAGACATCACTCTGGTCAATGTCAAAGAGCTTACTGCCTATATTTTCTTCTATATGTTTTATTGTTTCTAGTCTTACATTCAAATATTCATCTATTTTGAGTTAACTTTTGTGTATAGTTAAGATAGTGGTCTAGTTTCCTTCTTTTGCGTATCACTGTCCAGTTTTCCCAGGACTATTTATTGAAGAGATTTCCTTTCCTCCATTATATGCTCTTGACTGTTTTATAATAAATCATTTGTATATATATATATATGGATTTATTTTTGGACTCCAATTCTGTTCTATTATCTGTGTTCTGATTTTTATCCCAATACCACACTGTTTTGATTATTATTGCTTCATAGCATAGTTTAAAATCCAGGAGTATAATATTTCCTTTCTTGTTTTACTCAGGATTACTTTTAGCTATTTGGGGTCTTTGTGGTTCCAAATAAACTTTAGAATTTTTTTTAAGAAAATTAGTATATATATATTAAGGGTTGGAGAACTATATAATAAAGACAGGAGACTCACAAACCATAAAAGACATATTTGACTTTATAAAATTACAACATTACAACATTTCTATTGCAAAAAAGTAAATATTGCCATATATGTAAGATATTCTATTACAAGCTAATTTTTTTACATTAATAGAAAAAAAAAGAAATTTAATTTTATACATAAACAGTGATATACAAACCGTGAAGCAACCAAAGCATGCAGTTTGTGCACCCTTTTGATAGGAAGCAATAAATTTTTTATTTTTTCCTTTTTTTTGAATTTTTAAATTTTTAATATATTTTTTACATCACTTTCCATTTTTGTACAATATGTGCTTTCTCATCTCGGTTATAGTCCCCATGAAATTCCTACTACCAATTCACCTCTGTACCATCACTGTAGTCCCTTGTGCTCTTCCCACCCTTGTTTTGATCCTACTCCCTTCTCCGTACCCCAAGCACCCCACAAAATGCCTCTGTTTTATAGTTTCCTGTTGATTTTGATTTTATTATAATTACTTTTTTCCTGATCCCTTATTCGAATCCTCTACATTCCTCCTATAAGTGAAACCATCCAGTATTTTTCCTTTTCTTTCTGGCTTATTTCACTGAGCCTGATCCCTTCCAGCTCTATCCATGTTGCTGTGAATGGCATGAGTTTATCTTTTTTGATTGGTGAGTAATACTCCATTGTGTATGTACCTCATCTTCTTGATCCAGTCATCTATTTTTGGACATTTGGGCTGTTTACATATCTTACCTATTGTAAATAGTGCTGCAATAAACATAGAGGTGCAGGTGTCCTTTTGAATTAATGTTTTTGTGTCCTTTGGGTAGATACCTAGGAGTGGAATTCCTGGAGCATATGGAAGTTCCATTTTAGAATTTTTAAATTCTATTTCTGTGAAGAATATAATTGGATTTTGATCTGACTGCATTGAATCTGTATATTGCTTTAGATGAGGTAGCCATTTTAACAATATTAATTCTTCCAATCCAGGAGCATGGAATATATTTCCATTTCTTTGTATCTTATTTCTTTCCAACAGTGTCTTATAGTTGTCAGTATACAGGTCTTTCACTTCCTTGTTTAAATTTACTCTTAGGTATTTTATTCTTTCTTAGGTGATTGTAAATGGGATTGCTTTCTTTATTTCTCTTTTGCTAATTCATAGCTTGCATATAAAAATGCAAAAAATTTTAGTATATTGACTTTGTAGCCTGCCACTTTACTGCATTCATTTATTATGTCTAATAAATTTTTAGTGGCATATTTGGGATTTCTATGTAGATTATCATTTTATCTGCAAATAGTAATAGTTTTACTTCTTCTTTTCCAAATAGCATATGTTTTATTTCCTTGTCTTGCCTAATTTCTCTGGCTGGGACTTCCAATTTTGTGTTAAGTAGCAGTGGCAAGAGTGGACATCCTAGTTTTATTCTTAATCTTAGAGGAAAAGCTTTCAGTTTTTCAACATTGAGCATGATGTTAGCTATGGTTTTGCCAAATATCGCTTTATTATGTTCAGGTACGTTCCTTCTATACTCATTATACCAGGAGTTTTTATTCATAAATAATGTTGAATCTTGTCAAATGTTTTTTGGTCACCTATCAAGATCATCATAAGATTTTTATCTTTTTTTAATTGATGTTATAGCACATTAATTGATTTGTGTACGTTGAACTATGTACATATACAAAGAAAAGTATACATTACATCTAAAGATGTGTTAATGTGTTAAAGTACATACAATATTGTGCTTAGAAAAAGACTATTCACTAAGGAGTCAGGTGTGTTATGTGTACAATTATGTGTATGTGAGTGTATATTTACAAGTTTCAAGTAGCCTTTACTTTAATCTTTTTTCTACTTGTCATTATCACATTCCCAATTCTTTTTCAATGTCTTTATAAAGCGGATTCTATTCAGTCCCCCTTTTCACTGGGGACCACAACCCCTCCCCACTGAGGCCCTTGGTCGTCCTGCTGAAATCTGGACTGTTTGTTCTCCAAGCATGACCTCTTACCCTGGACTATTCCTTGCTTTACTGAGTTCTATCCATAGATTCTTACTTTCCCAATCATCTCCCCTTCCTGGTTTACTCCCTCACATATTGTAACACATTCTCAAGTTTCTTCCTTAAAAAGGATTTATTGAGGGAAATTTTATGAGTCCTTGCAATTTGAGTGATGGGTTGGTTGGCTATAGAAATCCTGGGTTGAAAATCACTTCTTTCGGAAATTTGAAAGCAACCAATGCTGCTGATGACAATCTAATGCCAGTCTGATTCTTGTTCCTTTATAAGTGATCTGACTTCCCTCTTGAAAATCTTTAGAATATTCCTTCCTTCTGTTGCTCTACTGATTCACAATGATGTGCAAGTTTAAGTAGATTCTTTTTACTAGTTGTATTGGGCACTGTACCCTTTTTTATTTCATTAGTTGGAACTTACATGTAAAATTTGTAGCTTGCGTATTGCAAACTGCACAGGTATATCTATTAAGATACATTTCTAGTACCCAAATTCCTTCACACCACCTGAGAGTTGATAGCTTTCCAAAACTATCACTATTCTCTGCTCTATCACCATAGGTTAGTTTACTTTTCTTGAGTTTCATATAAATGGACTTTTACATTACGTACTTTTCTGTGTCTGGCTTCTTTTGCTTTACATTTTGTCTCTGACATTCACCCATGTTATTCCATGAAAAGAGTGGTTGGCCATTTTTCATTGCTGTGTAAAATTCCATTGTGTGCCTATACTACAACTTATTTAAACAAGTGGTATAGACATTTGAAATTGTCCCCAGTTTTGAGTGACTTTGAACAATCTTCCATGTCATTTTTATATGGCTCTTGGAACCTCTACTTCTAGAGGTAAAAATCGCAGAGTGTGCATATAATTAGCTTTTTTAGATGATACCAAACAGCTTTCCAAAGTGGTTGCTTAAGTTCAAACAGTGGCAATGTCCGAGAGTTCCAGTTGTTCAACATTTTGGCCAATACTTTCAGACCTCTCATTGTAGGGGCGTAGTGCTATTGTATGATGGTTTTAATTAGTGTTTCCCTGATGATGATAATATTGAGTACCTTTGAATATGTTTATTAATCATCTTGTATTTATTTTATTGACTTATTTTATTGATGTATTTTGTAAATCTTTTGTCCATTTGTTAAAGCAAAAATTTCATTATGAATTTTTGGGATTTCCTTATATCCTCTAGATTCAACTCCTTTGTTGGGTATACTTATTATAAATACTTCTCTAAGTCTTTGGCTTGTCTTTTCACTATTTTAATATTGTCTCTACTGAAGAGTTCTTAATTTTGACAAGGTTTAAATTTAGTAACATTTTCTTTTCTGATCAGTGGTTTTTGAATTCTGCTTAAGAAATCTTTGCCCAAACCAAAAACATGAAGCTATTCTTCCTCGTTTTTTTTTTTTTTCCTAAAAATTTTACTCTTTTACTTTTTACATTTAGGTGAGTTCATTTTTGTGTATGGTGTAAGATCAGAATTAAGGATAATTTCTTTTTTATATGGCTATCCAACTGGTTGAGTATTTATCGGTCCTTTTAATACATAGATTAAGATCTTCCAACTTTAGGAAATCCTCTAGCACCATCTCTTAATAATCCCCTCTCTGTTTTCTGTTTTGGAGCTCCTGTCACTCAGTTACCTGGAGGGTTCCTCTGGATCAGTTTTTTTTTTTTCCTCTCATGTTTGTCTTTTTCACTTTTTCTTTTACTTTCTGAGTAATGACCTCAACTTTGTCTTCCATGCCTTGTGTTAAATTTTGTTTCAACATTTTTGTGTCCATATTTTTTTTATTTCTATGTGTTTAATCTTATTTTCTAATTGTTCTTTTTCTACTCTGCCCTCCTGATTGTGAATGGCAGCCACTGTTGTATGTCCCTTGGTGGATCCTTCCCATTCCCTGCAGAGCCTTCTGTGCCATAGTGGAGGGCTGAGACACCTAGCCTTGGTTGAAGTTCCAGAAGGGATCCACACCTCCATTATTCCTGCTTTTGATGTCATCTTTCTTTTCATTCTTTCTCATTGCCTAAAGTCAGATTCCCTGGGGAAGTGAAGACTGGAAAGAAATTTATACACAGGACACTTCTGGGAGTGTCCCCAAGATCAACCCTGAGGGAGGGTAAAGGAGATAGAAATGGGTTGAGAGAGGAGATGAATTACAATGCAGTTGCAACAAAGGCTTCAGCTGATCCCCAAGACAGCTCTGAAGTTGGACTGGTCCTCTAGAATCATCCTACCTTGAGGAAAGGGAGCAGGAATTTTGTCCTCCCCATCCCATTGTTCTGTTGTTGAGTATAGGTTTTGCTGGGGAGCAGGATATGCTCTTGGGCTAAGTAGCTCTCTTCAGATGAGGGAAATAATGGAAGGACTCAGCTGAGACCTATCGGCTGCTCGCCCTCCCGGCAGTGGGGGAAGGAGTTCCCCCTGCATTTATGGGACCCAGTCCTACACATACTCACTCCTTCAGGATACATATTGCCTGCGTCCCCCAATATCTAGGATACATAGTCCCGTTCCCTTCTAGGGTACATAGTCCCGTTCCTTTTCCAGGAGGTGCCAAGCTTCACCAGTCAGATTATGTATTAACTTTATCCTAGTTATCAGTCTGGTGACCAAAGAAGAGATAGGAGCAGATGCTGTCCAAAGCCACCGCATCATCTTTCCCAAGAGGGAGAGCGGGAGACAACTGGCCAAGTTCTCTGGAGCAGGCCCTAAAGGACAAGGGGATCCGAAGATTCAAACTATTTGAGTGCATTGATGAAGATGGTCCCATAGCAAGTCTCAGTGCCCCACTCCTTCGGTCATGGTTCTGACTTTGATTTGAAATAGCTGAAGGGGTTTGATATTGAGTTTTTCCTGCCCTTCAATTCCAAGATCATCATAGAGGCTGCTTCCCTGGACCTCTCCTGGGACTAATTTTCTTAGGTTGACTTAGGTGAACTCTGAGACAGAGATTTATGTTCAGAAAGTTTACCGGGAATTTCTTTGAGATTGACACCCTTGGGGGAGTGTCAATGCCCTCCCTGTGAAGGCTCAAGAAATACCTCTGCAGATAAACAAGCTGAGTCTAATGCTCATTACAGTGAGGAAGGTCAGACACCAAGGAGACCCATGGGAAGTCTCATTAAGACAGTGTTAAAAAGCACTTATTATAGAATTTTCATGTTAGCTGATTTGGGGAACTTTGCTCTGAACTGGTTGTTCTTAGGAAGCAAGGCTAATTCTATGATCAGGTGTCTTAATAAATCTTATCTAGCAGGAAGAAAGGCTAAAGTGAGGCTAAAGCCGTAGTTGGTAAAGAAGCAATATTCATCACATTAGTCCGAATAGGGGGATATTTGGCATTTTGTGGTTTGGACAGTGAGCGTGCTCTGTCTTTGCTGAGACAGAGTTGTTTTGGGTTTTGCCTCCTTTCACTCCTTATCACAGAGGTCTTATCCCGTGTTCTGTAAGACTATTTTACAGGACTAAGTATGAGAGCAGAGCCTGGCCATAATCCTGGCTTCCTCAGAGCTGCTTGTCTCTTCCTCAGGAGTGAAGGAAGCAGGAATGGGTGAAGGGAGGAACTGAACTGTGATGAAGCCATAGGAAAGGGCTGAGCAGATCCTGCAGAGAGCCGGGGAGCTGAGAGGGCCAGTCATTGCTGTCCAACTCTGAGAAGGCACTGAACCCTCAGACCTCCCTCCCCTCACTGAGCAGTAACTGGGTGCAGACCAGCCCAAAGCTCTTGTTTGGCTGAAGCAATTCCAGAGAACAACTCTGCTATTGCTGTTCTCATTGAGAGCCATCAACTGGGGGAATGATGATTCCTCGCTGAAGCAGCACAGCATCCCACATCACTATACCACTGTCCTTAGCCTCTCTCTCTCTCTCTCTCTCTCTCTCTCACACACACACACACACACACTTAGACACATATATACTTACGCATCCATACTCACTACACTCACTTAGACACACGCCTGCCCCACGTGAAACCAGATCCCTAAAACTCCCTCCCTGCTCTCGACCTTACTGTGGGGAAATGAAGTTGACATCGTGCTGTTCCCCTCAAGCTGTGTAACACCCTCCCACCTACCACAGGAAGTAAAGGGTGGGATAGAGAGGGAGAGGGTGGGAAAGGGGGGTGAATGACAAGACTCTGCCCAGGACCAAAGATGGCAGGTATATCTAAAACTAGCACCTTTGCACCAAAACCTCCCACTACAACCCCCAGCTCAGGCCTGTCTTCTGCATCCCTCCTGGGAGCAAAATAATGTAAAATATCCTTGGAGTAGCTAATCTGCACTACAAAGAGAAGTTGAGGGGAGAGACATAGGCTAGAAGGGAGGATTGAAAATGCTCAGGGGGCCCCATTAATAAAAACAATAATTCAGCTTCTTCCTGAGCAATCCTGAACAAAGAGGAGAAATTGCTGAGTCCCTACCTAAGTGGGCAAGGAGTGGACAGGAGAGGTGAAACTGGGACAGGTTAACAGACTGGGCTAGAACCACTAATGTGCATTTGAGTTTTTCCAGAGAAACTTAAAAGTCTGCAGTTTTAACAAACACTCCCATGGGGCTAAAACCAAAATTTCCTGCCTGCTTCCCTTGAAAGGTCTCCCAAAAGGAGCTACAAGAGGGGAGATGACCAGAGTCTTGGATTCAGTGAGTGGCTCCCTGCACCTCCCAGATTCGTCTGCACAAAGAAAGGGATAGGCAACACTGCAATCACCAATTACGTGTCAGGCCATCAGCTGATGACAGGGTAGCCAAAGCAAAGTTGACTTCTTTATTTCCCCACAATAAGGTCTAGTGCAGGGAGAGAGTTTCAGGGATCTGGTTTCACATAGGGCATGTGTGTGTCTGTATGAGTGTAGTATGTGTGTGTGTGTGTGTGTATGCGTAAGTATGTATGCTAGCTCTTCACACCTGATCTCCTATGATCTCCAACAGCCCTGTGATAATGTTAATAATAAAATAATTAGCATATATGGGAGCTCATTATATACCAGATGCTGTGCTTTATCTCGTTGACCTGCACAACAAAACTGAGAGGTAGACCTGTTAACAGTCCTGTTTCTCTTTGGTACCAGCTTTGTTGAGATGTAACTCACATATTGCACAATTCATCAAAGTGCAGATATGACTCAATGGTTTTTAGTATAGTCTCAGAATTGTGCAACTATCACTACAATCAATTTTAGAATATTTTTTATCATCTGGACATATAATAGCTGGTCTTTTGTGCCTGACTTTAACTTAGCATAATGTTTTCAAGGTTCATACATGTTGTAGCATGTGCCAATACTTCATTCCTTTTTATTGCTGACCAGCATTTCATTGCACTGATACACTGTGTTTTGGCTACCCTGTCATCAGCTGATGGCCATTTGGGTTGTTTCCACATTTTGGCAATTATGAATAATGTGGCTGTGAATATTTGTGTGCAGTTTGTGTGTGGATAAATGTTTTCACTTCTCTTGTGTACATAAGTAAGAGTGCACCTGCAGAATCATATGGTAACTCATGTTTAGCTTCTTACGGCTGTCAAACTGTCTTCCAAAGGAGCTGCACTATTTTACATTCTCACCGTAAGTGCATGAGGGTTCCTACTTCTCCACATCCTCGCCAACACTTCTTATCATCTGTCTTTTTTTATTATATTCATCCTGCTGTTGTTAAGTGGTATCTCATTATGGATTCAATTTGCCTTTCCTTAATAACTAATAAGGTTGAACACCTTATCATGTGCATATTGGCCATTTGTACATCTTCTTTAGAGAAATGTCTATTCAGATCCTTTGCCATTTCTAGTCGGTTATTTGTGTTTTCATTATTATGTTATAAGGATTATTCACATCTCCTAAATACAAGTCATTTATCAGATTTATGACTTGAAAATACTTTCTCCAATTCTGTGGATTGTCTTTTCATTTTCTTGATAGTGTCCTCTGAAGACAAAGGTTTTTCATTTTAATGTGCCTATGTTATCTACTTTTTCTTTTGTTTCTTACCATAACCCATTTTATGTATGAAAAAAACTGAGAAGGAGTTTTAGCAACTTGCCCAAGAACACGTAATAGTAACAAACAAAGCTAAAATTCAAACCCAGGACTGCAGAAGCCAAAGCTAACTTTGAGCAGCTGAGGAAGTCACCAAGAGCAGGGACTGTGTCTCCTGCGGTTCTGCCTGAATTGGTACAGGTTCCTGAGCCCTGGGAGAATGCTCGTTCCTACCCGCTGCCCATAGGGTGGGGCGTGGTCATAGCAACTGGTCCTGGCAACAGAATGGCGGCTCCCTGTCCCAAGCGCTGATTCCTCAACCACCACTCAGCATGTCTGCCCCACAGGCCTAAAGACAGAATCTCTGCCCGCGGGAAGTTTCTGTACAGCATGACCTGTGTTAAGTGGATGGATAAAGGGTAACTCTCACTCTAGGACCCTTCAACTTACCAGAGATCAGGAGCTCAGCCAAGAGTATTAAGATTCTTACAAAGTCCTTCATGCTCCAGTTTAATATTTCCCACATATCACCTCATTTTTCTCTATAAATATTCATTCCTTCAACTAATCTGTAACAGCATTGAACTGAAAAACTGAAAGATAAGGTGTTTTTCTCTTTAGGTCACCCTGGGAAAGACGGAAAATTGTCTCTGCTCTACAGATGAGGACACAGAGTTACCAGAATATGACTGGACCAAGGTGACAAAGCCAGATAGTGGTGATCAAATAGAGCCCAAGGCCCAACATCTGGGCTCTGTCTACCCCACAATGAATATCCAGTCAATGGGTTCAAACTCAAGGCTATCTCTGCTTCTGTTCCCCATCTAACAATTGGACTTGTCGATTAGAGAAATGTTATCAAGACTGAAAACACCAAGACAAGTGGGTCTCAGAGCAACTATCCCTTCTACCTGTTCTGCTGAAACAAAATGATAGCCCCACAGCTTCAGAAAGAAGCTACTACCAGGTGCTGATATGGCAATCCAGCTTCCTGTCTAGGAAGATAGGGTCCATGCCCATCCTTTAATTGTTATTATTTTATGACTAATTTTCCAGTCAAATCCTTTATTTGTGCAAGAGCCCATCCAGCCTTGAGCGTATTCTTCTTGTCTTTGAATTTTATGTCTCTCTCTTTTTTTAAACAAGATTTATTTATTTATTTATTTATACAGGCGCTGGGTACAGTCAGAAGTGCGGGAGGGTGAGAGAATCCACCAGAGCCAGAGCGGGGAGCAGAGCAGGCAGAAGGACCCAAGTACACTGCTGAGGGGAGCAGCGGGCGGCAGGAGAGGTCTACGCGCGATGTGGGACCCTCGCCGGCTGCCGGCAATCGAACCGATGCTGCAAGAGGCTGCGAACAGCTTCGCAGACCAGCGCTCAATCGCTGCGCCACCGGGGAGGCCCTTATGTCTCTTTTTAATTAAAAAAAAATAAGAAGGCACAAATTAGGTCGCCACCAAAGACTTCCCTTCGCAAAGAGCAGATCTACAGTTATTAACCCTAGCACTGCCAACAATGGGTTAACTTCTTCCAGGTTGATCCCTTCTCTAAAGAGTTTTTTCTCTCAAGTGGTTTGGGATCCAATGTCCTGAAAGTCCCTTCCAGCTCTAACTTGCTAAGGATGGGATGATAGCCAAGTTGCACAATGACCTCCACAATGACCAAGGGCATACTCCACCTGTTCATGAAGATGACAAGCTCATTTATTGAGCACCTGTTGTGTGTCAGAAACCTCATTTTTAATATTCCATCACCATTGTGAAGGAGTAGCCAGAGGAATTCCTGTTAAATATAAGTCAGATCATATCATCTCTGCATAAAACCCTCTGAGGGTTTCCTTCTCACTTGGAGTCAAAAGACGAAATTCTGACAATGACCTACAAGGTCCTACATGATCTGCCATCTCTCCACCTCTTCTGCTCCTCCTCTATCCTGAGCTCCCTCCTTTTCAGCCACACTGGCCTCCTCACTGTTCCATGGATGTACCAGGCAGGCTCTCACCTCTGCACTTTGCTCTTGCCTGGAATTCCCTTCTAGACCAGTAGTATTTTTTGCCAAAAGACATTTGACCCTATTTTTGGTTGTCACAGCTGGGAAGAGAGTACTACTGGCAAGTAGATATAGACCAGGATGTTTCTAAACATCTGACCCTGCACAGGATAGCCCTGCAACAAAGAATCACCCCATCCCAAATGTCAAGGCTGAGAAACTTAGACACAGATGGTCTTTCAGCCCACTCCTTTCCTCCATGGCAGCTCCCCTTTCTCCATCTTACAACTGGAACCATTGAGGTCCAAGAAAAAATGAGAATGTCTTCTTACATGCATTTAGAGGCAGCAGCAAGAGATTCAGATCTTGGGCCTCCTAATTGCCTGGCTGTGCTGAGTCCCTGGGTGTAAAATACTAATGGGCAGATTCCACCCACACAGTGATCAGAAAGCAGGTGAACAGATGCTCACAGACAGATCAGAGACACATTGAAGGAGCAGGAGCTACTCGAGATATGCTTTACCATTCTTGTTGGCTTCGGGTAAGGGCTGTTGGGCCCCAGAAGAGGCATAGTTTCCGGAGGGCTAGAGCACTGGTGCCTTCAGGTGGTGCCTCTCTACGTTCTCCCACCCAGCCTTGGCTTCAGAGCTGAAGGGTGAGGCCAAGTACTGGCTCTGTCTCCTCTCTGCTATGGACACTTGGCCAAGTCCCTTTCCTACCCTGGCTTCAGTTCCCCTGCCTGTGAAGTGTGAAAGCCGGATGTGTGGTTTCTGAGGGACCTCTCCAGCAAGAAGACTCCAGCTGAACCCAGGACCCCCCAGGTAAAAGTCACATAGGGATGCCCCACATTGAGCCTCCCCCTCTCACCCAGCCCCCCCCACCAGGTTGAACACTTGTCTCCTCTGACCAATCAATTAAGGGAGCTTGAGCCCCTCAAGGTGTTCCCGCCACTGCTACTCTCCTTTGCTTTCCTAAGTTTCTCAGCATCTCAGCTCCTATTTCTGGGGCTGGGTCTTAGAATTCTCACAATTAGAGAGAAGGAAAAGAGAGACCAATAATTGCTAAACATTTCTGAGCCCAGCAAAACCCACAGGTTTTCACACACATTTCTAGTTAGGATCCTCCCAGTGGGGAGTCTTATCCCTAACTGAGACATCTAAGAGTCAGAGAAGTTAAGTAACTTGCTCAACATCACACAGCCCTTGCTTGGCAAGGCCAGAATTCCAATCTGGAACAGTGCATGTTGCATTTGCATCATCAGAGAAGTCATATGCTATGAGAGGTCACCCCTTCTCTCCCCCACCTTCACCCACCCCTCCTAGCCATAAAACAGCCTCACCCGTGTTAGAAAAAGATAGCATGTTACTCTCAGAAGCCAAATTTCAGGCCTCATGTGAGAAGCAGCCAGAAACTATGGAAGAAACCCAGACTGTAGAGGCCCCCGCCTTGAGGCTCACTCTTGAATGCCACTGCCAAATGGGTAAATTTGAGCAAGTTATAACCAGTTTCCTCATCTGAAATGAAAGGATGTCAATACCTACCTCCATGGAGTTAGTACGTGAACTGAGCCTGCCAATGAATATGAAAATACCTGGCACAGAGTATATGTTGGATAAATCCATTCCTCCTTCCTTTTTCCCACAGCCCAACTTCTCTTAGGTTAAAGTCCTGATTCTTCTTCAGATCTTCAGCTCTAAGAAATGGGCCTGGATATATTCATCTTAGCAACATCTTAGCATCTTAGCAACATGCCTCATCATAAAGACATGTTCAAGAGAGTGTTTTTTCTCTAGTTGAAAAGGTATATATACACCCTTCTGTTCATGACAGTACAAGTATACAAAGACAAATGAGTGGATCAAGAAGATGTGGTATATATACACAGTGGAATACTACTCAGCAATATAAAAGGATGGCATCTTGCCATTTGTGACAACATGAATGGACATAGAGGGTACTATGCTAAGTGAAATAAGTCAGACAGAGAAAGATAAATACTGTATGACTTCAGTCACAGGTAGAAGATAAAGAAACAAAGCAAATAAGCAAACAAAACAAACTCTTAAATAAACTCTTCCCCTCTTGGTTACCAGAGGAAGGATGCTGGAGAGTGGGTTAAATGAGTAAAGGGGTCAAGCATATGATAATGGGTGGAAACTAGACTTTTGGTGGTGATCATGACATTGTGTTTACAGATGTAGAATCATAATGCTGGATAACAGAAATTTACATGGCATTGATAAAATAAACCTATGGTACCTCAATCAAAATTTAACAAAAATTAAGTTTAAAAAATGGTTTCCTGTCTGCCCCTGCCCCATAGAGGAGGCATAGCACAGACAGTGGCCACAGCAGCCATGACAGCCTAGCAGGCCACCGTGGGCTTTTCCTGCCTCCCCCCTGCCTGGGAGCCTGCCATCTCCATGCATTCCGTTCAAGCTGAAAGTTGGCACACAAGCACAACAAGCCAGATGTTTGAGTTTTGTTAAGAGCAGCTTAAATAAATCCTTTAAAACAATAATTCTTCACCACCAAAGGGACATTTCTGTTCTGGCTTCATCTTTCTGACACACAAGAGATTTTTTTAAGGAAAAAAGGGGGAGATATTCCCTCTATGAAGCGGGAACATTTTTAAAAAGCACACAGGTTTTGCCATCATGCTCTGGCCTTTCTGATATCACCAATGAAAGAGAGAAGAACTTTGGGGACTAGCCAATATTCTACAGCCCTTGGCACACACCTGAAGCTGCAGAAGGTGTCTGGGGAAACCTGAACAGGTGGAGGCCATCTGACAAACTCCCTAAGGCTGAATTTAAAGAGACATACACTTGGATGGCGTTGGTGTGTTGGGGAATCTTCTTCCTTCTCCTTCCTAACCACACTTCTTTTCCCAATGGAGACTTTGCCAAAAGCATGCTTGAGAGAGAGACAAAGTCCATCGTCCATCTCTCCACCGCTCTGTATGATGGTATCTGAAAGTGTGTCCTGAGATTGGATGCCCTGTCCAGCCTAGAGGCAATGCTTCCCAGGGAAAGTGATATTGAAGGAAACATGCACATGAGTCAAAGCCACCCTAAAGATGGTGCTGGACACAGTGCACAATACTTCTAGGAATCATTTACAACACACGATTGTCTTGGTATAAATACCTACTATTATATATTGAAGACCAGATTGCTAGGCCTGGTGTAGCTTGAACAATATACCCTACCTGGTAAGAGCTATAGGAGGAACCATGTGCTGAAAACTGGACCAAGACTTCTAATGATGGGCAAGCAGCTACTATCAGACCTGTCCACCCACAGATGACAACAATCAACTCTGGGTAAGATATTTTAAAACTACCTAAAGGCACTGGTAAAACAAAAGGCAGGAAAAATTAAAGGGAAATTGACATTTGGAAGAACAGCAATGGGTGTATTTAGTGTTTTAAAGCTTTTCTCCTGCGGGCAGATCACAGTCAATGTCACACAGGATAGCTAAATTTATAGAAAACCCACAGCCTTAATGGTTTGAATCAGAGAAAATGTGGATGAACACAGCAGCTGGAAAGTGATGGCAGAAATCCCAGAAATGAGAGAGCCACAGAGATTAAGTTCCAACTTTTATCTATAAACTTTGTGTAAAACTGATTCTTCATCTTATATTCACAGGGAAAACTCCAAGTAGCCCAGCTGAGATCATAAGAACTGAACTGAGATTTCAACTGTTGCCAGCAAAGCAGAGACAGAGTTTGGAGTTTGAGTTCAGATGAATTAGAAACAAAATAAATACTCTTTAGAGGCATATCATAAAATCCAGAGTCTCCCATATATCATCACAATGTCCAGGACACAATCCAAAATTACTAAACATATGAAGACACAGAAAAATGTGACCAAACTCAGAGATATCAGTGGGATCAATGGTGAGAAGACATGGTGACTCTGAGATTAGATAGGGCTGGATTTGTGTCCCAGCTCCACCACTCCCACTTGTGTGACCCTGGATAGTTCCTGTACTTCTCTGAGCCACAATTTCCTCAGGTACCAAAAGAGAATAACAGTAACTTCTTCCCAAAGCTACTATGAAACCAAACAAAATAATGAACATGAAGGTGTCTGGAGCAGTACTTGGAACAATACATAGCATGAGCTCAATAATTATCTGTTGGCTTTAAATAATGATTCGCAAGTCAATGGTGCATTTAAACCCCAACTTCAGGAGTCTGAAAGCCTCTTGACATTCCCTCTCCTTCATTTCCTAAGTTGAAGTGGTTTGCATTGCATGACCCAAGGTCTGAGGAAATCGTTCTGATGTTTTCTGAGACAGCCACACCCATAAAGTCATTTGAATTGCTACATCTTCAGTAGGTTACTGGAAGAGATTAAGAGAAAGAAACAAGTTCCTGTATTCTCCAAGCCCTGGGCTCAACTAGGAACACATTGATCAGGAACTGAAATGCCAAGATAGTCAAGATCAGATGTGTTCAGATTGGAAGGGGAACAGAGAAGTGACTTGATCTAATATCCTCATTTCAGATACGGGCTATCTGAAGCCCAGGAAGGAGAGGTGAAGGGGGTAGATTCCCATGGAAAGTTAAAAGAAGAGTCCACCACCTTGACACCATACCTTAGAGGATACTGAGTACATATTATTCATAATTTTTTATTCATAATATATAGCATTATGAGCTGTATGAGTAAGGATATGAGATGACTAATGAAAGGAAATGGCATTCCCATTTTTCAGATAAGAAAACTGATCCCAGGCCACCCCTGGTTGCGCAGCACTTGAGCACTGGGCTGCCAGGCTGCCCACAGCCTCTGCAGCACCAGTTCGATCCCCGGCCGCCGGCAAGGGTCCCACATGGTGCAATAGACCTCTCCTGCCATGCCCACTACTCCCCTCAGCAGTGTATTTCGTCAGTCTGCCTGTTCTGTTCCCCGCTCTGGCTCTGATGAATTCTCTCACCCTCCCGCACTTCTGACTATACACAGTGCTTGTATAAAGACATAAATAAATCTTAAAAAAAAAAAAAAAGAAAGAAAAATGATCCCTAAGTTGTGATGTGATTTGTTTCTTGACATCCTGACAAGCAATGTCTACTCAGGGCTCATCCCAGCTCTCTCCATCCCAATTCTCAGGCAGAGGCATTCCTATTAGACTATTTACCTAGGAATATGCTTCCTGAGTGCATTCTAGGAAGAGGAAACTGGACTAGCCAGAAGGAACCATGCTGGGGAAGTGGCAGAGACCAGTCACTACTGGTTAGCTATGGGAGAAATGTCAGCTATATTCCTACCCCATCTGTACTGAAAGCCATACATTTGTGTGACCTTGACTTGGGGATGACCTTTGGGATGTTCCTCTGGGTTCCTGGAACTGGATCTATGCAGAGTATCTCACCATTCTCAAACTAAGAGTCGCTAGGGAGATGGAAACTCCTCAAAAATAAGCCTCTTGAACAACTGGGTCTCACAATCTCCCTCACTTCCCCATCTCTCTTTTGCCAACTAAACCTCTCAATTCTAACCTAGTGCCTCCCAAGGCTAGAATAAATACCCCCTGTCTTCACCTCTCTTCTCCCTGGTACCTAGCCAAGGCCCAGGCCACAGGGAAATCAAATTAGGACTTATAGGTGACCCCTCCCCCCAAGCCGATGCCTGAGGAATCCCTGCCATTCACTGAACTTGACTTACCCCATTTGTCCAAGGCACAGATAACTCTATAAAACTAGTGGTCTTGGTGCTAAGGCTGGGGTCCTTTGTTCTCCCCAGTCCCATCCCCACCTCTGCCCCCCAACTATGCCTATCCTTCAGACAGTCCTCCAGCCTCTCCCTACCTCCACCATGCTGCTATTCTGAATTGCTCATAAACTGCCAAATTTGACTCACTTTTCTTCATAAATCCAGAGTTTCCAACCCCCTGTTTGATTTGTGTTCCTGAATTATCCATGAAATTTTCAATGGCTCGGTGAACAGCCAAGCAGAGGTCCCCCTCAGCCCCTCGTAGAATCCACTAAAGACTGAGACAAGTGACGATGGGAGCACCAGAAAGGGGGGATTCAGTCTCTCAAGAAGGAGAAACTCCAGGGTCATGGCAGGGAACTTACAGAAAACAGTGAGGGGAAGCACCTGGCCAGTTTTGGAGAAGCTACCAGAAGTGGCGGGAACAGAGGAGTGGACTTAGCAGAAATCAAACAGCTTGTTCCTGGAATCTCTGTGAATAAGAAATAAGGCCATTATGCTCAGTGAAATAAGTCAGAAGGAAAAAGAAAAAATATCAGATGGTTTCATTTATAGGAGAAATATAGGGGAATCAAATAAGGGATCAGGAAAATATAATAATAATAATAATAAATAAAAAACCAAAATTAGCAGGAAACTATAAATCAGAGACATTCCATAGGGGAGGGGGAGGGGATGGAGAGGGCTCAAAACAGGAGGGACGAGCACAAGGGACTGTGGTGATGGGGCACAGGTG
Organism: Talpa occidentalis; assembly: GCF_014898055.3. Taxonomy (NCBI): domain Eukaryota; kingdom Metazoa; phylum Chordata; class Mammalia; order Eulipotyphla; family Talpidae; genus Talpa; species Talpa occidentalis. The sequence goes on along the minus strand of NW_023605083.1, from coordinate 78,572,423 downwards.
AGCTGATGGTGGGAATTTTATGTGGCCTACACCTGAGAGAAGAAAGCAAATATTGTACAAAAATGAACAATGATGTAAAATATATATAAATAAATAAGTTTAAAAAAAAGAAAAAGAAATAAGGCCTCTGGCATTTCTTTGAATCCAAGATCATCAATCCACACAGCATTGGGTTATTAAAAAAAAAACAACAACACTTCAGATTTACTTGATTTCATTTAAAGGGATTTTTGGCCATGGTAAATATTCATAACAAAATTCACCATTTTAACCATTTTTAAGCAGGCAGTTCAGTGCCATTACATGAATATTGCTGTGCCACCCACCATCCATCTTCAGAGCTCTACCTGATTTTACAAGGTGAAAACCCAAGTGCAGAAGACAAGAGGACCAGCTCAGGGCATACAGCATGTCTGTAGCAGAGGCCAGGTTACAATGTGTCCAATGAAGTGCCGCCCTGTGTGGCTAGGGGCTGAGTGTGTGCTCCAGAGGAGAAAAAGCCCTTCCCAAAAATTCCTCCCCAGCCACGGCCCTCCCCACCCGACAGGTAGCCCCAATCCTGAGCACCTACTCATCCTTTCCTCCTTGAACTTGAGAAACAGCTCCCAGCTGCATCTGAGCCAAGAAGTGCAGTGGGGGTGCTGGCCCCCCAGCAGGTTTATGGAAGGCATCCATCCCCAGCTGAAAGCTTAAACACATTTACATAATCAACCCCCCTTGACCTACTGTTCCAACCATTTCTCATGAAACCTCACGGAGACCCTCATTCTTACTTTTTTAATCAAAAACATCAATTGACACTACCCCTCCTCCCCCAAGTTGGAGGAGGGATGCTGCTCTGCTTAGATCCAGGATTCTGGTGTGACACACAGTAAATTAGACCCGGGGAGAGGGAGAGTTATCAAATACAGCTCCCCTACACTCCCATACCCATACACACACACAAATGTGAGCATTTGATTACCATGGAAAATCATTTCCTGACAATAAGTGCCCCCCTACTCTCTCCGCCTCAGCCAGATGGCTTTTGCTAGAATATTTGTCCCTGTAATGAACCCTCATCCTGTACCTGAATAATTCAGACACAGATAGCACTGGGTCTTGGAGGGAGGTTTGGGATGAAGCAGAGGAGACACAGGAAGCCCCCCGGGGCTGACAAAAGTGAGACCAAGGCCAGTCCACCAGGGGGTAGGTAGGAGAGAGAGGGTCCCTGAGATGACACTTAACCTGACAATTAAAAGTTTTTAAAAACCCAGTCATGGGAAGAGAGCAGAGGAGAACATTCCCAGCAGAGGGAATAGCATGTGCAAAGGCCAAGCCTTAGCCACATGTCTCAGGTTACCTGCTTCCCACCTTGTCCCAGCCTATCTCTTCTTGGGGGATTGGAGAGGTGGGGAGCTCTCTCCGCCCTGCTTACCACTAACTCCTACCCATGAATAGGTGAACGGTGTTTCATAACTGACAAGCAGTTATCCTGTGAAATGGAGCAGGAAATGTTATTTTAGAGGTGAAAAAGTGTGCTTTAGAGACACTGAGTGACAAATAGTCTGGGACAAGCCAAATCTTCTCCCATAGAGCCTGTATTGCTTCCCACCACCACTGCCCTGGAGACCTTGCGTGCCAGCATGCGTAAGGCACGTTCACTGTCAATTCGGCTGGAAGGATAAAGAGAGTCCTGGAGCCCTCACTAGATTTTTACAGGCCTTTAATGTTGGAGCAGGGAACTAGATACACAGGCATACCACATAGAGGGGCTGGCATGTGAGGAGGCAGGCACAGACCAGACAGGGGGCCTGGAAGGCAGGCAGGCAACCAAGCCCACAACCCCCCATGAATCTTTGCACTCTTTCTCTGGCCTCTCTCTGGCCTTATCTCTGGAGTTCTCAGTTTCATGTTGTCTCATGGTCTCGCCTCAGAGTGGTCCCCTCACCATGCTGCCGCCACTGCCTTTAGCCCTCTCCTAGGCACAGGTGTGAGCCTTTACACATGCCTGCCCCGGTGCTCTTTGGGCCCAGGTATCCCTAGTCATGGGCGTGCAGGCCCCACATCCATGCTAGCAGCAGGATGGCAAGCCTGCTTACTTCATTTACCCTACAAGGCCCCAGAGAAGCTGAGCAGGTCAGCTGAAGTCCCACCTCTTGCCAGAGGGCCCTTCATTCCCACTGGCCCCCGGGGGAGGGGGGAGTTAGGGTCACGGAGATGTGCTGTCCTGCAGGATGGCGAGAGAGGCGCAGTCAGAATCAGATGTCCTGCTTTGTATCCCAGCTCCTCCTCTGACTGCTCCTGGGCCACCCACTTCCTCTCCCTCTCTTTTCTCATCTGTAAAATGAAGTTAATAATTTTCCCTACTTGATAAGGTTGCTCTGTAAGCACTTGGCGCAGTGCCCAGCACATAGTAAATACTCAAAAAAAATAATAAAACATAAATAAGATTAGTATTATTCAAGTTCAGGCACAAGACAAGATTGCGTTTTCTAATTTGTCTTAAAAATGAAACACACACCCTCCAGCCCCCACATTCACAGTTTTTATATAAACCAAATGCTGTCTCCATCCTACTCCCCTCGCCCCGCCTTCTGTGAATGACCAAAACTGTTGACCATTGCCACTGTGGGAAGAAGCCCCAGGCTGCTGTGACAGTCCATTCAGATGACATGGCAAGTGCCCTTGCGCCCTGGACAGGGCTGTATTAATGGTCTCTGTTGATGAACATGCTTTTAAAGTACGGACCTCATTATCTGCTGCTCCTGGACCCTACTGGTCCCTCTACTTCTATTTTTCAGCTATAAGCAAGCAGGCATAGAGCGGCCCCCTAAGTCATGAGCAGACTTTCATGTTGTAATCAAATAAAACTTACAACAAAGCTAATCAGCCACACGTGGGTGCTGTGTGTTAGGCTCATTCTGCTACTTGGAGGGAAACACTCAATGGTAAGCCACTGCTCAGTCAGGAAGTGTTTATGTTTTTCTCCTTTGTCAGTCCTGAATCTTTAAATGGTGGTGGCATTAGACTGAATCTGTATCACAGATAGGTGTTCTGAAGTGCCTTCTTGGGAATTCCGAAGACCCTGGATCCCTCAGTCAGAGGTGCCTGCTGCTCCCGTCCCTGCCCGGCCACTCGGCCCCCAGGCTGAGGCTTCCTGGCCTGCAGGTGTGTCTCTTCCATCCCTCCCTTCATAGCGCCATGCTTGTGTCCATCAGTCTCAGGGAAGTTGGTCAAAAGAACACGGATGCGGAATTAAAATGTCTTAGATTCAAATCTTGTCTCTCCCACTCAAAAGCTACTTGACAGAGAGCCACTTATCTTCTCAAAACTTTAGTTTCCCCATTTATATGAGGGGTGGTTGTCAGGATAAAGGAACCCGCATGTGTTTTACCAGAGGGGCACGTTATACACACCCTGGCATCAGACCACTAGCATTCAGCTTAGCTACTTGTGGGCTATGCAGCCTTGAACAAGTTGCTAAACTTCTCTGAGCTTCAGTCTCCTCATCTTTGAAGTCAGAATGGACAAAGTATCTACCCCACAGGGCAGTCATGGGCTAAGGGGGACACTTCATGTGAAGTGTAAGCAGCATGCCTGACACACCTACAGAATATATGCTACAAACGAAAGCAGCACTATTACGGGTCCAGCGCTTGGCATATCACAGGTACTCTCTGAAATATGTGGATTCCCTGCTCCCACCTGAAAGGACAACCTGGAGGGTGTGAGCAGCAGGGGGCCTGGAGCCCACAGCCAACACCTACATGACCAGGGTGGTAACACTGAGACGGGTCTTCTTTGGCATAAGGTGGTCAGGAAAATCTGAACAGGAGAAAGTTGGGTTGGAAATCAGACAGGTAGGAAAGTGAGGGCTCAGGCAGGACTGGCTCCAGGTCTCAGGGCTGTGACTGGTGGACCAAAGATGTAGGCCTTCACCCTCGGCTACGGAGAGGTCAGCAGCCCTCGCTCTGAAATGTGCGCCACTCAACTGTGAATGAATAATTTACATTCTTTGATTTTATATTGCTAAGGAGGAGAGGGAGAAGACCATGAGGGCAGTGGGTACCTGAAGATGAGAAAGGAGGAGAGGGAAATTCCCTTCTGGCCTGTCGAAACTCCTCGGAGATGGTTCCTATAGTCTGGACTCTGGAAAGTTGGCTCATCCTTCCCCACTGGAGGACCCTCCCCCTCACCTCCAACATAGAAAGCTGCATGTGCTTGTTTGGACTAGTGCCTCAGTAGCCGAGTAGGGAAGAGAACAGGAAAGGGAGTGAACACAGAGGCATAATGGTGCAAAGCTACCACGAGCACTACCAAGCAACTTCCATTGTTCCACGCAGATCTCAACTCACCCGCCAGAAAACCTCTGTTCCTTCCTTCAGAAAACACTGAAATAGTCCTTTCTTCACCAGCACGTGGGGGTGGATGACATTATTAACACCCAAATGTGACTAGCTCCAAGCAGCTATCTGCCTTCGTAAACTCCCTCCCGAATCTAGGCGGCTCCTGGGAATATCTCACCCATGACTAGATTGAGGTTTCCGTTCACTTGATTGCTCTGCAAATTTACTATGATAAAAACCCTTCACTAAGTGAGGTGTGTTTTGTTTTATTTCATCTTCATCTCAATATTACTTTATCCAAGTATCTTTGAGCACCTGCTTTGCAGCAGGCACTGCGCTAAGAAGGCGGCATTCCCCTGCACGGTGGGAAGAATGTTCCCTAGATCATGTTATGTTAGGTACCAGTGTTGTTTGAGCCTCCAAAGGCTTAGAAAGTTCATAAAGAGATGTTTTCAGGTTTCTCCTCTCTGGGGACCCTCAGGCTACCAATATCATTGGGTGTGGAAGCGTTTGATGACCAGTCACACCCTTGTACCCAGAACAACTGTCCCTCCAGCCCTCAGGCAGACTACAACAGCCAGCCCTCAAGACTCCTGTGCCTTATGATCCAGCAATTCTACCCCTAGGAATCTGCCCAAAGGACACAAAAACACTAACTCAAAAGGAGACCTGCATGCCTATGTTTATTAGGCCTGTATGTAGCAGCACTATATACGCTAGATAAGATATGGAAACAACCTAAATGTGCCAGTGCAGATGAATGGATCAAGAAGATATGGTATGTATACGCAATGGAATACTACTTAATGATCAAAAAGATAAGCTCATGCCATTTGTGGCACTATGGATAGAGCTGGAAGGGATTGTCATGAGAAAATAAGTGAAGGAAAAAGATAAGTATTGGATGGTTTCACTTATATGCAGAAAATAGAGAAACTAAACAAAGGGTCAAGAAAAGACAAAACTTGCATGCTGACCATAGATATGAGGCATCAAGCAGGGGAAGGGGAAGGAAAGCGGTCAAGACAAGAGAGGGAAGAGTACAAGGGATGGGGGGATGGGTCACAAGGGTTATGATGATGGGAGACCTATGGGGACAACACCTGAGGGGAGAAATCAAATAATGTCTAAAAATAACAATTATATTAATTTTTTTAAAAAGACCTGACCCCGGGCCTCCCCTGGTGGCACAGCGCTTGAGCACTGGGCTGTAAAGCTGCCCGCAGCCTCTGCAGCGCTTGTTCGTTCCGTGGCTGCCGGCGAGGGTCCCACATGGCGCGCAGACCTCTCCTGCTGCCCGCTGCTCCCCTCAGCAGTGTATTTCGTCAGTCTGCCTGTTCTGTTCCCCGCTCTGGCTATGGTGAATCCTCTCACTCTCCCGTGCTGCTCACTGTACCCAGTGCTTGTATAAATAAATAAATAAATCTTTAAAAATAAATAAATAAAAAGACCTGACCTCTATGATGAATTGTCTCTCAGAGACCCCACTATCCCCCAGCATCCTGGTTTCCACAGTCACTTCCTTTGGTCTAGCAGACACAACTCTGAATATATAACCCCACTTGTGGACAGAGTCAAGGGTTTGTGTTACCTAACCCCACTCACCCCCCACCCCTGCCAAAGTCTTACTCTCCCCGCTGGAATCAGCAAATGCACACAGGTGCTTGGGGTAAGAAGGGGCATACTGCAAATGCCAGCTAGAGCTGAGCCTCAGTGAACCAGAGGGTGCTATATCCCTCCTCAGTCTTGACTGGCAGCCCATATGTGCATCTCCTGGACACTCCCTGCTGTGAGAAAAGGAGCAGCCTTCAGTGATACAGCCAAAGATGGAAGGAATGGCTTCCTGCTCTGACCTGACCTTTCCCCCAGGGCTGGGCCTGCTCTTCTCTAAGTCTGGCATGTAGGGTGCTTGCAATGCACCATGCTTCCAGCTGGAAGCCAAGATGTGCAAGAAGCATGTTGGGGGAACTCTGAAGGGGTGGGTGGGGGTTCAGTGACACACACACACACACACACACACACACACACACACACTTGACAACCTTTCCCAGCCTTCACATGAACTTCAGGATCCAATTTTCACCTAGTCCCAGGTTCCAATTCATGGTTTCTGTGGCCTCCTAACTCCTTCCTGAAGCCAAGTCTCTTGGCCCCCATTCTGCTATCTACAATCAAATCCTTGAACTTGAGAACTGGCCTCAATAGCTTACTAATAGTAGTAATAAAATCAGTAATAATGGCTAATATGAGCCAGGTACTACTATATATAATACAGTCAATTTTTTCACAACCTTGTGAAGTACTATTATTAACCCCACTTTGCAGGTTTAAAAACTGAGGCACGTACTCCACAGATGATGAACCTATCTCAGAACACACCTTCTGGCTAACAGACCTCACCAAGGTAAACCCCTCATCCGCACTTCTAGATGTCCAAGCCAGCAAGTGTCAGAGCTGAACACTGGTCTGTGCCAAGCCTGTGCGAGAGGCTTCATGTACATCTTATTTTGTCCTTAAAATGCTCTGGATAGTGGGCATTACTGCCCCACTTTGCAATTTCAATATGCTTAAAGGGCATGCCCAAGTAAGAGGGCAAGCTGGAAATATGTGGCAGCCCGGCCTCATGCTTCCTGCCCTCCACACAACCACCCAGTATCTACAGCTGGCAGGCAGCACCCTAGCCCTACCTCTCCTCTGGTCCTGCATCTCTGATCCTGGAGGGGGGGTCCCTGTTCCAGGGGAGACAAAGGCAAGAGGGAAAGTCAGTACCCAGGAAAATGCCACAGGCATGAGGACTGAGGGCAATTCTCTGGATGGCTGCACTCGTCTCCTCCACCCCCTTCCCTGGACCCAGTGAGGAGAATCTTGCCAAAATGTAAAACTAAAAGGCTCTTCCACCTCATCAAGGGGGCCCTAAACTCCCCTGAAGACCAGTTTCTGGGCTCATATTGGCAGTGGGCTCTTTGCCACTTGGGGTGAGTTTCTCTTTAGCATCTTGCCCACCCTCACCCCAGGGTGAGGGACTGGGTACAGCCTCTTAACATTCACCTCCCCGACCTTGCACAGGAGGAAACTAGTCTTGCTTTCTTACTCTAAGCTCACCTTTCCACTACTGTTTTGTTTAAATAAACCTCCTTCTTTCAGATAGAGGCAGCACCTCCTGAGACCCCAGTCTATCCCCAGTCTTGTCATATCTGGGCTTCCATGCCTCTTATAAGAAGGCTTCCCTGGGGCCTCCCAGGTTGCGCAGGTGGTTGAGCGCAGCACTGTGAAGCTGTCCACAGCCTCTGCAGCGCCGGTTTGATCCCGGCCAGCTGTGGAGATACCCACATGGTGCGGCAGACCTCTCCTGTCTCGCCTACTGCTCCTCTCAGCAGTGTGTTTCAGTCAGTCTGCCTGTTCTGTTCCCGGCTCTGTCTCTGGTGAATCCTCTCACCCTCCCACACATCTGGCCTGTACCCCAGTTCTTGTATGCATGAATAAATAAATCTTTAAAAAAAAAAAAAACAACAAGAAGTCTTCCCTGAACAGCCCGACCCAACTCTGCATCCTCCAACCTGGGTTGTGTCCCTTCAAGGTAGGTGGAATCTTTCAGAGCATTCTTGGAAGGGTGGGGGAGCGGCCTAGAATCTCCATATCCAGGCCTTTGCAAATGCTATGTCATCTTCATTGTCAAGAAAACCACTCCACATATCCTGCCCACAAAACTTTCTTATGTTCAGCACACTGTGAAACCACCTCTAGTCACCCCAAGTTTCATCATTCCTTGCTTAGAGCCCTCTACAATGCATCCCCTTTTTCCTTCTTCATCATAATGTGATATAATTGTAGGCTCAGGAGATTAAGCACCTTGACAGCAGAGAAGATTCTTAGTGCAGCACACAGTGCCAGCACATGGTGGGTACTTAGTAAAAGTTGAGTGGAGAACTTTGTCATTCCTGAGGGCTAGGAGCCCCCTGGAAGGGCGGGCTCCTAAGCCTTTGTACCTCTAGCACTGCATTGGTCTCAAGAGCAGAATCCACCTGGAGCTGGGCATGGGGTGGGCATTCAGAGCACACACAGTAGACTATGTAACTGTGAATAAAATCAACATTTAATCGGCCACTTACAAGGGTGCTGGGTGCTGCACTATGCACTTTACACCCATTATCCTGTTTACCTCACACAATAACTATGTCACAGAGACACCATTAGCCCCATTTGCAGATGGGAAAGTGAGAGATCAAAGGGGTTAATTGAACTGACCAAGGTGACACCACTAAATGGCAGAGCCCATACTCCATCCAGGTCTGCCTGACCCTGGAGTGCAGGCTCAGACCCACACCTGTCCCTAGGGTATTCACACCCCACCTCCACTGCACAGTGCCCCCTTGTTTGAGTTTGAGGCTCCATGTGAGTCCACAACTGGGAGGTCCGAAGACTCGGCTGAGAGTGACAGTGCTATCCGGCATACCCTCCCCATACCCCATGCCAGGACTCAGCTGCTAGGGGACACCATCAAAGGTAAATCATCCTGGTCAATTACAGAGTCAATTCTCCAGCTCTGGGAGATAAGCCTCACCTGGCATATGAAAGCCCTTACCCTAGGCGCCCAGCCACCTGCAAATGATAATTAAAGTGACGTGTATTCAGATGTCGAATCATAATGCTGTATGCCTAAAACTTACATAATGTTGTAAACCAATGTTACTTTAATTTTATTAAAAAAAAAAAAAAAAAGGAGGGCTTCCCCAGTGGCTCAGCGGTTGAGTGCTGGGTTGCGAGGCTGCCAGTTCGATCCCTGGCTGCCTGGCGAGGGTCCCACATGACGCGTAGACCTCTCCTGCTGCCCGCTGCTCCCCTCAGCAGTGTACTTCGACAGTCTGCCTGTTCTGCTCCCTGCTCTGGCTCTGGTGAATTCTCTCACCCTCCCTCGCTTCTGCCTATACCCAGTGCTTGTATGAATAAATGAATAAATCTTAAAAAAAAAAAAAGGAGTGAGGAGGGGAACCCAGGGCCTCCGAGGGATCTGAAACTCCCAACTCAGCCCTGTAGGCCCATCTCACCCTGCCCTCCCCTTGCTCCAGCCACCCAGGGCCACAGTCCTTTACCTGAACCACGGCCCTTAAAACTGCCTCTCGTTTTCACCAAACCCAGAGGCATCAATGGCCAACCCTGGGCAACCTAGAGGAAGAGGAGCCCTCCTCACCTGCGCAGGACCCAGGGCCTGGCTTACCGGAGGTCCCAGACCTTAGGTACTCAGGGGCATGCACACAATGAAGACATCTTAAGAGTCCCTTTTAAAAGGATGTGATCTAAGTCACTTCATCTTTTGAGCCTCCGTGTGCTCACCTGTAATATGGGTGGGAACTCCTGGCAGGCCTGTCTGAGGCTGCTGTGGGGAGATCAAGCAGCTCACTTGGTGGAAAGGTTCAGTGAGGAGCATCCGGTCACACAGATATATGAGGCGATCCCAGCCAACAGCGTCCCAGCACACTCACAGAGCACTGTTCTAGTGCTTTGTTTGCCTTACTCATTTCATACTCAACAACCCTCTGAAGTGGAAACTATTATTACCCCATTTTACAGATGAGAAAAGGGAGGCTAACTAAGTTGCCCTCAGACACCTAGCTAGTGTGTGGCTGCGGTGAGTTTGAGGCAGGACAGTCTGGCTCTTGCTCTGTTACAACCACTGAGCCACACTCTCTCTCTGAGCTACCATTTGAGGGGGAGACAGGGGGTGAGGGAGGTGGCCTTTCTGGACAAGATGGCCAGTGGGAGCTGCCTTTTGGTGAGCACCTACTGTGTGCCAAACACCTCTCAATTTAGCAGCCCTGGGGAACAGGTACCCTCATCCCCATTTGGTGCACCAGGAGATGGAGGCCCAGAAAGCGTTCAGTCTCCTGGCTGGTAGAGATTTGCACCATGTCTTCCTATTTCCCCGTCCCAGTTATTTCACTCTACCCCAAGCTTGTCCTCAGGAACTCTGCCACCCTCTGCATTTCTGACACCCTGAGTGGCTAGGGGGGGTGCACAATAAGAGGATCAGGCTGGACATAGGCCACATCTGCCTGACATTTCCCACCACAAGGCTCCTGCTCAGGTAGCCATCTGCTCGGCACCCACCTTTTCTCTCCATTGCCCCATCCAGACTGCTATCCAGGACACCCACCACCTGCAGAGGGGGCCTAGCATGGCCAGAGCCTGAAATTGAAGGGCTTTGGAATGTGATAAGAATCTCTCCTCTGGCCAGCCCAAGTGGCTCTCAGAGCTCCCCATGCCCTACCCGCATAGCCAGCAGCAGCCCTGGCTCCCCTCAGGCCACATCTTCCCTCTTCTCCCGCCCCGCAGGCCCAGAGGGAGGGAGGCGGGGACTGGAGCTCTTCTGCCTCTTCCTCCTGGAGCCCCCACCGAACCCTTAAAGCAACTGGACGCCACAGAGCGCTGCAGAGGGTGCGTGGGGTAAGGCTGCCCCCCACAGGTAGTCAGGAGAGGAGGTTGCTTTGCTGCGAAAACCTGAAGTCTCTATGTAAGTGTGGAGAAAAGTAATCAGAGGTGTTGTTTCTTTGCTGGATTGTCTCTGGAACACTGAACCTCACCCCCAAACCCTGAGGCTGGGAGAAATCCATTTAAAAGTATAAGAGAAGAGGGGTAAGGATATGAGGAGCCAGCTCAAAGTGGGAGGAGGGTGCTGGAGAGTTCCAAGTCCAGCAAATGCGTATTGGACTCAAGCAGAGAATAGCAAAGCCAGAACCTCCCCTAGCACAGGGTCAAAGGCATGTGCCACCACCACCCCCTTCACCGCCCACAATCTGGTTCTCAGCCTTCAGAGCTTCATCCTATACCCAGCAGCTTCAGACCAAGGGCAGCAAAGCTCCTAAAGACATTTGCCTCTGCTGCCCTTAGTTTAGAGCCCCACGTCTGTAAGGACATTATCCTCACTGCTCTCTCACCCTGTTGGAGCATGCGTGCAGTGAGGCTCGAGAGCCCACCCAATAGATAAGCCCACCGCCAGCCAGCGCTGAAAAGCAGGTGTGAGCAGGGGCTGGAGCAGGCCTTCCCTACCAGCCGGTCAGGGCCTTGACGGGGCTGTTTCTTCTTGGTTTGGCCTGGATTTGAGTCCCAACTCCACTACCTCCTCTCTGAGTCTGTTTCTTCATCTGTAAAATAAGGAGAATGATTCCTGCCTCATTTGGTGTTTGTAAGGATTTATGCAGGGTATTGCTTCATAAAGTTTTAACATAAAGTTAGGTACATACTCTGGTCTCCATACACTAGGGAAGGCCTTGATTGGATTCCAGTCATCTCTGCAATTTATCCAACAGTTCCTGGATACCTTACTTAGCCCCTGTGTGCCCAGTCTCCTCATCTGTGCAGTAGGGATTAACACGCCCACCACAGGCTGCAGTTACAGTTAAAGAAGGCACATGTGGAAAAGCTCTTGGTGTAATTTAGGTTTATGCTCAGTCAGAATTATTAGTACCCAGGGCCTCCCCAGTGCCGCAGCAGGTTGAGCACAGTGCTGTGACGCTATCTGCAGCCTCTGCAGCACCGTTTCAATTCCTGGCTGGCAAGGGAGATACCCACATGGTGCAGCAGACCTCTCCTGTCTCGTCCACTTCTCCCCTCAGCAGTGTACTTCGGTCCTTCTGCCTGTTCTGCTCCCTGCTCCATCTCTGGTGAATTCTCTCACCCTCTGGCGCCTCTGGCCTGTACACCAGGGCTTGTATAAATAAATAAATTTTAAAAAAAAGAATTATTGGTAACCAGATAACTGTCAACCAATTTTTGGCTAAATCATGGAACCCCAATATTTTCAAAGGAATTCTGAAGCCAGATGAGGGGTTTCCTAAAGAACCCTCCAGCTTGAATCTTCCCCATCCAGATAGTCATACCCATTGTGTTTCAGAGCCCTGAATTCTAGGGTCAGAGTCCCTGACTCCTCATCAGGGCAGAAACAAGGTGGGCCCAAGGACTGGAAGTTCTCCCCATGTTGTGCAGATGAGTAAGCTCCCTGGCTGCAGCTCAGACCCCTCACCACATGCCAAGTCCCAGCTCTGAGACCCCTTGATCAGTCACACTCAGGAACCAGCAGGAGGACAGGAGAGGTGGACTTCTGCCTGGCTAATGCAGGGCATCTTCAGGACTCTGTCCTGGGGATCCCCCAGAAGTGGCCTGTCCTTGTGCAAGGGGATCCTTCTGAGCACCTATCTCTACAGGAGTCAGGGTTGGTGGGGACCTGGGTCCCTTCCTAAGGAAGGCGTCAACTCCACAGGGCCACGAGCAGGTTAGGACAGAGAGGCTCAGAGAAGACGAGGAGCTGAGCTCCAGTCAGAGCGAGTCATAACTGACAGGCTGGAGAGCAGCTCTCAGACCAGCTGAGTCCTAGACCAGGGCGCTTCCCCTGAACCCGTCTTTCCTGGCTTCACTGAGCTAGGGAACCCCGCCTGTGCAGGGCATCATTCAGTGCTCTGGTGCACAGGCAAGTGTAAGTTCAGAGCCTGGCTCTCCCGGTTCCAGGTTGAGGCCCCTCCGACAAGCCCACTTAAACTCTGAGTCTGTTTTTCATCTGTAAAATGGGGGCACTAATGTTTACTTCACAGGCTGGCTGGAGGATGCAGGAAGATAATGGGAAAGAGTTAGGTAAAAGGATGGAGTATGTGCTGGCACATGACAAGCATGAAATATGGGAATGCAATTATCACGGCCACCCCTCTGTAAACCGCATTCTTGTATTCACACACACATACACATGTGTGCACATGCATACACACCCCACGTACACAAACATGCCCTCTCGCATCCCCATGTACACAAACACACACAGCACATATGGCAAATAGCAATAAAAGAGAAGAAAATAATAACCTCAGCCTGGCAACCTGAGACTCTGGCTAATTCCTGCACACTTTACTTTTGATGGCACTGGATGAGGGAGCCAGGGAGGAGGGAAAAGGAGAAGCAAGAAGACAGGCCCTGAGAAGGGACAAGAATTCACACAGAAGCCAAGAGAAAGGGTTTTCCACAACAGTCCTGCTACACCTCTCCCCACAGGCCCTGCTGGTCACCTAGCAACAAGAATCTCTCCAGAATCCTTCCTAAATCGCCAAGAGCCTGCGCCTCAGCAGTGCCCTCCATAGTTCCCCATCACCCTCTCTCAAGGCTAAAGCTGCCCTCCCTGGAAATCCACACCTCACACATCCTCAGAGCCTTCCCAGACCAGGAGAACCACAGGAAGCATTGCTGGGACCTCGATGACAAGGTGATCCATAGGAGGGGCAGCTGGCCTGGGCTGGACAGGATGAGGGCGTGGGGGCTGGGGGGCATGACCCAGCCCTGGGAAAGGGAGAAGGGACAGAGACCACCCAGCTATTCGGCCAGATCCAGAATCATCTGCAATCTTTTTTCAGAAGGCACAGCTGTGAAAACCCAAAGCCATTAAATGCCAGAGCCAGTGTTTGGGGAAATTAAGAGCAGAGCAGGGAAAAGTGAGCGAAGCATTTGCTGAGCTTGTGCTGCGTGCTGAGCATCCCACACACGCAGTCTCGCCACACACCCGGGGAGGTTAGGACCCCCATTCTCATTTTACCGAAAAAACAGCTGAGGCCTGGAGGGAAAGGGTCCCTTGCCCACCATCAGAGCAGATGGTTGGCAGTCCTCGGGTCAGAACTCAGATGTGTCTCACCCAGGACACAGGAATTTCAGGGCTGGTGCCAGGAGCCTGTGAGACAGAGCCTGCAAAATACAGGCCCCTGCAGAGCGCCCAGCACCCACAGGCTCGCTGCCACAGGAAACACCTGCCTGAGCAGTGCACAGCAATCCGCACAGTCCTTTCCTCCGCTCCCCTCCAGGGCCCATGGCCTGTTTCCCAGTAGCCCCGGGCTGTGGTGGTGAGTCACTGGTCCCCTCCAAGGGTTCCTGCAAGTCCCAAGGTCTCTGACAGTCAATGACCACCCACCCCTGAGATGTCCATGCCCTCCTGGAAGTCCAAGCTGCCTCTGAGAGCCAGGGCTCTTTATTACTGGTCCAGTACCATTCTGAAGGTAGGGCTCTACACACAGCTGGCAGCATGGCTGGTGGCTCCACAGAGAAGCAGTGATGGGAACAGTGGTCTTAAGTGAAAGCCTGCCCCTCACCAAGGCAGCTGGCACCCCAGGACAGGTGCAGGGCATGCGGTAGGCTGGTTATAGGGAGATTCCCTGCCCAGGACTGCCAGGACCTGGGCTATTGGGTATGTGCTGAAACCCCCCATCCCCTGCCCCAGCCAGCAGCCCTCAGAGTTCTCCCTGCATTCATCCTTCTGCCCCTGCTTCACAGTCCCTGCCTCTGGCTTGCAGTTCCCTGAACAGGCCACCCTCGCTCCCACCTTCACACCTTCCTTGTCTCACTGTCATCCCCCTCCCCATTAGCCTGGAATGTCTTTTTCTTCTTTCTTCCCGAAGTTCAGTGGTTCTCACTGCACATTAGAATGACCAGAGGAGATTGTGATTCAATAAGTCTGGGCAGGGCCTGGGCATCTGCATTTTAAAGTACCCCAGGGAGATTCTATCATGCCAACTCGAGGCTCTCGGGTGGAACTACTGCTTTTCATCATGCCGCAGCTCAGAAGTCAGCAACTCTAGGAAGCCTTCCCTACCCATCCTTCCAGCCCCAGCCTGGGCTAGATGCTCCTCCTCTGAGCTCCAGGTCTCCTGGTACCTCCAACTACAAAAGCCCTTATCACATAATACTATAATTGCTTTTATTACAGCCTGTCTTGCAAAGCCTGCCATCAACTCCAAGGTCAGGTCTGGGTCTTAGTTATTTCTACATGCCCAGCATGCAGCACAGGGCCTGCCACAAAGAGGCTTCAGAGATATTTGGTGAATGAATGACTGAACCCAGGTGCTAACACTGACCACTGGTGTCTCTTTCTCTCCTTCCTCAGACAAGACTTCCGGATACTTAACTGCCTGCCCCTTTGCCTAGTCATCCCGCTGCAGTTTCCCAGACCACCCTGGGTCATATGCCGAGTGTGCCCTCCACATCAGCCTGGTAAACCTGCTCCAGAATCTCTCCTGCTCTGGGAAGCCCCCATGATTAACTCAGTGGTTCCTACTATCCTCCTTGATTTAGAATATCCCGGTTACTTTCCCACCACATTCCCTCACGTGACACTTGGGAACAAATCCAGGACTAAGAGTCAAGAGACTTGAGTTCCTGTCGCAGACTTCCTGTGTGACCTTGGGATAGCCACTTAATCTCTCAGTCTCTCATTTCCCACCTATGAAATGGGGGAAATAATAGTAACCTCCTAATAGAGTTGCTGGCAGGTTTAAGAGTTAATAAACCTAAGGCCTTACCACAGTGCCAGGCAGAGTAAGTGCTATCATCAAAGTATTTGTTACCTACTATTTATCTACCATTTGAGGGAAGGCGAACCCTGGGTTTGAGGCCTTTCAAGCCTGTTGCACTATTATCCTAGGTCATCTGGCCCAATCTCCTACCTATGGCCAAGTCAACCGGCAAAGGGCGGTGGAAGGGCCAGACTTGGCCACTGGTCCAAGCCTAGTAATGTTCTGCAAACACAGTCACGCTGTGTCCAGACCACAACCCAGTCACAACCAGGGCTAGTAGATGTCCCACCCCACAGGCCTCAGACCCCAGCGCAGACCACTCCACCAAGGTTGGGAGAAGCACATGTTCCTAAACCTCACAGCCAGTGCGGTCCCTCAGTTGCTTTTCCTGCTCACTTTTCAGCCTCCGTTTCCCACTCACCAAGGCCCAGTTCAATTCCCTCCTCACTCTCCCCCTCCCCCTTTAAACAGATGGGAGCATCAAAGCCAAAAAACACTGAAATTGTCAAAGGCAATTTCTCTCCAGAGATAACGAATTTGCTGCAATTTATATTTCCAAACAGGAAGTGCAGCTGAGGAGCGGCAACCAGGCAGGTTCACACCTCCAATGACCATCTCCTCAGTCAGTGCAGCAGGGAAGGGGGCCTTCCCTCTGTCCACCTCTACAGAAGAGGTGCACACCACCCCCATCTTCACTCTAGGGGCAGGAGTGCTACAGCGGTAGGGGTCAGAGCAAGGGAAGGAGATAGAAAAGAGAACCAGTTGGCCGGTCCCTCAAGGTTCACACAGCCATACCCATCCAGCCAAGGGCAGACAGTGCCAACAATGCATCCTGAAAGGGCATAAAGGGCCACCTCTGCCTCTGGTGACAGCAGGACAGCAACAGAGGCCAGGTGCATCGCCAGCTGGACCAGTCATGTTACTTACAAAACCTCATTACTCTGCAGCCCCTGAGAGTCGGGTGGTCTTCCCCCATTACAGGAGAGGACACGCCTGACAGGGATAATGGGGCCTCCCTCAAACCACACAGTTAGTAGGACACGACTTTGCCCACTCGCCCCCCGACTCCAAAGGTGCTTCCCAACACCTTCGGCACTCTTTCCACCTTAGTTTCTCATTAGCAACTTGGTTTTGGACCAGTGTTTCTTAATATATACTTTTAAATATATGCCCCTGTTTAAGAAGCAACATTAGGATCGCACATTCTTTCTGGGATCTGTGTTATGAAAACATAGAGGTATTTTTGTTGTTGTGTTTTCCAAAATCTTAACGCTGAATTTACTGTTTCTTGTGATAACTCCTCCCTGTGCTCCTGCAGGAGGACAGGGCCTCCAGCCCTCATGCCAGCCCTCACTTGGCTGGAAGGCTCTGGGCTAATCTTTTGGGTGCTATCAAAGCCCACACCCCATGGGAGGTAGCAGACCCCATGTCAGGGGCACCGCTCTGAGAGCCTGGGCAAGTCAAAACCTCACTCTGTAACCTGAGAATAGAAATAAAAATAGTTCCCAAAAAGTGGTGCAATGAAGATTAAATGAGTAAATACCTGTCAGGCACCCAGAACACTAAGGGTAAGTGGTAAGTGCTCTGTGCTAACTGCCTTTAGGTCATACGGATGTGTAATCACAGATCACCACTGGTCTGTTGCCAGGAAAATTCCTGTCGCATGTGCCTGTTCCCTCTCTTGATCCTGGGGCATCATTTTGGGGACATGTTCATTACTGCAGACCCTCAGTGTCCAGGATGACCCAGAATTTTGTGGGCCTGGGATATGTGAGTACCCAAACAAATCACAGCCTCTGATCTGTTTGGGTTTGATTTCAAATATGAAGAACTTCCATTTCCTCATATTTGAGGAACTAGCCATCTGGGAAAAATTTTAAGTTAGGTATTTGCCACACTCTACACACCAAAATAAATTCCAGATGGATCTCAGATTTAAATATAAACAAATGAAACCATAAATTTAAGTGAATCTTATGTGGGCAAAACACCTTTCTAACTAGGACACAAAACCAGAAACCAGAAAAGATGGATAAGTAAACTACATTAAATTGTTTTATGTGAAAAAAAAATTACAACCAAACTTAAAACACAATTATAAGGTCAAGAAAAATATACCTTTGTACATCTTTCAGAAAAAAAGTCCTAATTTCTTAAAGAACTGGAAATGAGAGAAAATACCAAAGACCCAACTTAAAAAATAGGTAGAGAATATAATCAGACAATTCACAGAAAAGGAAACAAAAATAGCACTAAGACATAAGACAAGAGCCTCAACCTCATTAACAAGGAAACACACAAAACTTGAAGCTCGCACTCTGTGGCTTTCCATCTGTCTCTGGGGGGGAAATTGTCAATTCCATTTCAATAAAATGGGAGAAAATTTAATTTTAAAGTTTGATAATACTCTTTTGAAGAAACAGGAAGTTTCCCATTTTGCTGGTAGGAATGTGAAATGACAAAATGTGCATGGAGGGTAACCTAGCAAAATTTGACCCAGGACATCCACTTCTAGGAATTCATCCTATTGATGTCTTTCTACTTGTGCAACGTGACTTACATACAAGGATATCATTGTTCTATAATAAATCCCACATGGGGAAAATTAAACAAATGTGGCATCTTGGACAAAGGTCCTTAGCCACTCTAGGCCTCCATTTCCTTACCTGTAAAGTAAGGATAAAATGGCCCCTGCCTCAGACACTGTTGTGTCATATAAAGATGTAAAGTCCCTGGTGTGGACACCTGGGGGTTGGGAGGGCTTTGTGTTACTGTTCATAGCATTATTATGACTAACGTTGTCCCCGACGAGACCCTACCTAGAAACTGACTCTGATCTTGTAGGTGAGTTGGAATAGCCAAGTCATCTCCCTTTAAGGAGCCATGTCTGGTAGGCAAACTGAAATGGTAACTGAGGAGGTAAAACCCAGTCAATGTGTTGTGTCCTGCCAATGTCCACAGAAGCTTGGTCAGCAATGGAAACAGAAAAAAATGGCTCTCCCGGAAGCACGCCTTGACAGTGTCCTCCCAGCTCTCGCCCTGAGAGGGGGCATTTTGGTCAAGTCTATTGGCCATTTTTTCCTCCTTTCTTAGAAAATTTAGCATTGTGATTGGGGAAAGCTGAACAGAATTAGCTATTTTTCATACCACTCTATCAGGTAAGTATTATTATTCCTCCCACTTTATAGAAGAAGAAACCGAGGCCCCCAGTTGGAAGGATTCACACAGTGGCCAAGCAGCAGGGCCCACACTTGGGCCTGGGTCTCTGTTGCATCAGCCTTGCCCAGGTGGGCATTCCATCCACCTGGTGGCTGCATTTCTCAGTGTAAACCACGGGGTAGCATTCTGGCTTATATTTATCTGCTTCTTCCATGTATCTGTCAGTATGAACTGGCCCCAAAGGTAAGATCTCTCTGCGCATAAGGACAAAATAGAGTTTAGCACCAGAAGGTCAAGATGGGGTCAGGGGACCCATTCAGGTATTCTTAGGAGTTTATTCTCTCCTTACTCCTATTTTTAGAGAAGGAAGCTGGCTTGAAGTGGCACATCCAGCAATGGCAGTGCCAGGTCACCCTGTCTCCTTCCTGCATCTCCCCTAAGAAATCTTGGCAGACTGATGGCAGAGAGGGAGAGGGCGAAGTGGGGTCCGCCTTTGTGTGCCCATAACGACAAGAGGCCTCTGAACAGAATCAGCATTCCTTTCAAGGCCAGTGAGTCCCAGCCTCCCACACAGGGGCAGGCTCATATGGGCTGCCAGCTGTCCTAGCTAGTTACCTCCCCAATAAAGGAGGGCGCCAGTACTGGGGAAGGGGTATTCAGTAAGAGCACCGGCTTCCTGGAATCCTCGTAGTCCCTTTAGCACAAGATAAATTGTTGCCTCTGATTCAATTTCTTCCTCACTCGCCCCCGCCCTGCTCAGCTTCCTAAAACAATAAGAAAACACATTTCTCATCACTGCATTTAATCCTTCAGGCAGGGAACAGGAGCTACACATCTAGTCTCATGCGTGAAATGAGGAGAGAGGGAGAAGGCCAGGGAGGGGCAGTGGGAGGGTAGGTAGAGACTCAGAGGGGAAGACGGCTGGAAATGAAATTCTTGGGGATATAGGGCACAGTTTGCTCTCTTATGCCCTTAGTAAATTAATTATTCTTTCACTCAACTAGTATTCATTGCAGCAGGCTCTATTATATATTGCACAGAGAGAAAAGGGAAAGACACAGGATTCACCATGTAGTCGGGGACACTGACCTATAAGCCACCTGCTGAATTACAGCATTTCACAAACTCTCACGGGGAAAGTTTTGGGTTCTGAGGGAGCCAGGGATCAGAGTTTTCCTGTGGCTCTGGAAGATTTTGCAGCACATGGGGCATTTGTGGTGGCCCTCAGAAATTCACCAGACAGGTGGCACAGAATGAAAATGTCACATAGAGGGGCTTCCCCGGCAGCAAAGCGGGTTGACCGCAGTGCAGTGAAGCTGTCCACAGCCTCTGCAGTGTGGGTTCAATTCCCGGCAAGCCAGGGAGATTCCCACATGGCGTGGCAGACCTCTCCTGCCTCGCCCACTGCTCCCCTCAGCAGTGTATTTCCGTCACTCTGCCTGTTCTGTTCCCTGCTCTGTCTCTGGTGAATTCTCTCACCCTCCACTGCCTCTGGCCTGTAACCCAGTGCTTGTATAAATAAATAAATCTTAAAAAAAAGAAAGAAAGAAAGAAAGAAAATGTCACATAGAGGCATTCCAACACTGCAATGGTCCTTATAGGAACTGCATGTACAGGGCCGGAGTGTCTGCAAAGTGCTATTGCACCCACAACATGCCATCCTGTGAAGTAGAATTATTCTATCACACACACACTGCAGATGAGGAAACAGAAGCCCAGGGAAGTGACATGTCTTGTGTGGGTTTCCACAACCAGTCAGTAACACAGCTAAAAGTGAATTTCAGGTTTGTCTGCCTCTTAAACCTGAGCTCCTTCTACAATCCTGGGGTTATTGCTTTGTTCCCCAGGAGAAGAATGCCACAGAGGAGGGTGTAGTGGGTCTCAGGTGGGGTTAAGGAAGCCTGCAGACAAATGGCCAAGGCTGCCTGAAACTGGTGAGTTACACCCCCAGGTCAATCCACACACATTACTAGGCCTGAGCTGAGAGCACCTCTGCGCTTGAAGTGACGCTCTCACTCAGTCAAGCAGTCATAGCCACAATGGAAATGGTTAGTGTTTTGACGAAAAGGATGTCTGGTCTGTTGGCTTAAATTTGCTCTTGCCAGGCCTCCCCTGGTGGCGCAGCGGTTGAGCGCTGGGCTGCGAAGCTGCCCGCAGGCTCTGCAGCGCCGGTTCGATCCCGGCTGCTGGCGGGGGTCCCACATGGCGCGACAGACCTCTCCTGCCATGCCTGCTGCTCCCCTCAGCAGTGTATTTCATCACTCTGCCTGTTCTGTTTCCCGCTCTGGCTCTGGTAAATTCTCTCACCCTCCCATGCTTCTGACTGTACCCAGTGCTTGTATAAATAAATAATCTTTAAAAAAATTTTTTTCTTGCCTTATAATGATGGGTATATATACATGTGTCCATATGTACATATACATGTACGTGTGTATATATAGGAAATCAACTGCCATTTTGAAAATGGATTGAATGAAAATGAATAAGGAGGTAACGGACATAACTTTTTGTAGCACTTACAGTGTCCATGTACCATACTATATTGTCCATTTCATTGGCTACTCTGATAATGCTATCAAAGGAAATGATATAATCCCCATTATACAGATGAGGAAACTGAGGCTCAGAGAGGTGAAGTTACTTGCCCAAGATGTCTGACGTATCTCTTGAGCCACTGCTCATATCTTTGATCCATAAATGTCCAGAAGAGGAGTAATAGGAAGTCAAGACCCAGGATACTGGGAGTCACTGTACAGCATCCTCCTGGGTGTCCATGGTTCTACAGAGTCCCCTTGTTATCGGGGAAGATGAGGGGCATCCCAGGATCCCCAAACCTACCCACTATAAATGGATTCTGCCATCTACTACATTAAGACAAAACGTAATCTAGTATGCAAAACCTTTAATGACAAGGAGCATTAATACAATTAATGTGCAATAAAGAGAAGGGAAAAGATAGGATAGTTTACACAAGAAACACCCAAAGTTACTGATCCCCATTACTAATACCCAGCAATAAAGACATTAATTTGTCAATACCAGACTTGACAAAATTTGTCAACTCAAAATTTATGATTGAAGAAATAGAAGGAACAGGGTATGGAAGGGAAGCAGAACCACCCAAACTGATGGTTGAACCCATGACAAGTTTCCGAAAAAAAAAAAAGTTTCCAAATTTCCAAATTTCCTGCCAAGGATCTTGCAATTGTGCTACACTTTAAGGCAACTGACACAAGTTGAGGAACCTTGGGCTGGTTAACCATGGGTGCCCCCGCCTTACTAGCTCATCAACTGTTCCAGGGCAATAAGGGGCACTAAAACTAGCCAAGGACAGGGCCCAAATACTTTACCATTCATTGTCTGAGTTCACCCATGCAAACAATTGCAAGACCACTCAGGTTCAGGGAACAACAATGTGGGATTTAACAAACAGGGTGAAACAAAGAGTCATTGAGGCCACGAGTGATTGTTTACCTCACCCCACTTAGTGTCCAGTGTTTAGAAATCCTAAACAGAATGGTGTCCAAGATGGTGTCTTCCTCACGCCGAAGACCTGCAACACATATTCCAAACAAAAAGCCACACTTCCAAAATGGCCTCTTCCCGCCACTGAGGGCCTGGAGCACATGGCAGCCAGAGGCAGCAGGCGGGGATCCAACTCGCAACAACAGCAGGAAATGTTCACAGGAGCCAACAAGATGTGCGAGGCACCAGCAGAGCCTATCAGACAAGCAACACTGGAGGCAGCAGTGGTCAAATGACCCAACAAATGGCCCACATCTGCATAGCTCAGTGAGGGTCCAGCTCCAGGCCCTCACCTTCCCCTCCGGGATGTACTGGCAGCAAAGGTGGGAACAGTTTCAGCTGTCTGGCTACCTACAAAACCTCTCAACATTTTCCTCCACAGTTGGCTGCTGGAAGCTTCTCCTCATCCTTTGGAGGCCAGCAACAGCAATCAGGAAGATCTGCACGGTGGGGCCTGGAATGGCTGACCCCAGGGGATGCTTCTTCTCTCCCGTATATTCTCTGAGCCCCCAACCCCACCAATTCTTCCTTGCCTGGGCATATTCCACCTAGCCTATTCATCCTCACCTGCACTCCTCCCGAGGCGGTGACACCTATTAAGAGCCCTTGGCCCCAGTCTTGCCCTTTAGCCCTTGTAAAGGGCAGGAAATGACCACAGTGCAGGTTTTCTGATCCTATGCAGAATGGGTAAAGGAGGAGTCAGAGGCCTTAGTGGCTTTTGCAGGTCTTTTATTGGGGTTCACTAGGCATATGGCAGGCAGGGGTGCTGGGGGGCCGGGAGGCTGGCAGTCCTCCCAGCCCCCCAGCAAATCCGCACTCTCTGGGCTCTCTGGCGTTCTCTGCTTCTGCTTCTTTGCTTCTCTCATCGGCTTCTCTTCGGCTTCTTTCTCAGCTTCTGCTGCTTCTGCTGGCGTCCCCATGATGCCGCCCTTAAAAAGCACAGTCTTAGCGCAGGTGTACCCACTTCAGGTGCCCGCCATCAGGCATGCATTCAGGATCACAGGGTTCCCTCATCTATCCTGATGGCAGGAGGGCAGAAAAGCCTGATTTTTTTACCTTACCCTACAGCCCTCCACCCCCCTTTCACCCTCATCTTCATTTTAAGGTGATCAGTGTCAACAATAGTAAATTAGCGCTGACACTGGCTTATGAGAGCATGACCCCAAGAGTTGTGGCTACAACATTAAACTGAACCATGAGACAGAACTAGAAGTCCAAAGGATGCCATTTTAGTATCTAGGGAAATGTGACCCTAAGAAATAGAAAGAACATAAACTTTTTAAGAAGTAGCAAGGTCAAAGGTTTTGGAGGCTTGGAAATAGGAGAATATTTCAGTCAAATGACTGAAGAGACCAAGTGAAATCCATTAACTTATTGGCCTGGGAAAGAGTTGCTGGTTTTCTGTAAGAGAATAAAGAACTGAGTAGTAAAGGGACTCAGATACTGGGGTGTGGACTGTGTGACACCCCCCCCTCCTTCTTTAGTTTATGGAGTCCTTGATTAAGCATCTAGATATGGATTTAGTGGGTTCCATCAATGCTACTGATAAAAATCTAGTCAGTATTGTGGCTGAAAACTCTGATTATTATACAACCTCAGGCATCTGACGAGGTGACTCCCAAAACTACTTGGCAAGGAGTAATCATCTCCTTAATGGGTAAAGATCTTTCATCCTCAAATATAGAAATGTTTGAGAAACTCAAACCAGCAAGATGAATATTTTTAGATGTTAAAGTTTCTGTGATATTAGTACCCCCAGTATTTGTAATGTTTGAGAATTTGGCTTATTTGAATAGAAATAAGCCCTTAATTCCCATCTAAAATATAATTTAATGATCAAGTTATATTTGTGATTTTAATTTGAAAAATCATATTAAATTCATATACAATATTGGAGCATCTAAGATGACTTAAGATTCTCTTAGATTTAAGATTCTCTTAGAGGGCCTCCCCGGTGGTGCAGCGGTTGAGCGCTGGGCTGCGAGGCTGCCTGCAGCCTCTGAAGTGCCGGTTCGATCCCTGGCCACCAGCGAATGTCCCACATGGTGCGCAGACCTCTCCTGCCGCGCCCGCTGCTCCGCTCAGCAGTGTATTTCATCAGTCTGTCTGTTCTGCTCCCTGCTCTGGCTCTGGTGAATTCTCTCACCCTCCCGCGCTTCTGACTGTACCCAGTGCCTGTATAAATAAATAAATAAATCTTCAAAAAGAAGAAAAAAAGAAAAAGATTCTCTTAGATTTACAATTCTCTTGGGTTTATAAGAACTAAATCACCGAGGAAGGTTTATTAGGTAATGAAGCATACTATTTAAAATATATTATATCTATCAAACGACAGTTGAAGTTGTTTAAGTTTGTAATGGAACAAACACCATCCCAAAGTGTTTTGGTAGACCTATAAATAGAAAAATTAAAAATTAAATAACAAGCTAAATTTCAAAACTTAAGGAAAATTAGGTTTTTATAAAATGTATAAAATTAGCAAATTAAGTATTTCAAAAGCCAATTGTCCCTTGAATCTTTCTGTGCATAAAAACCCTACAGCTTTGCCACTCACTCTGTGTTCCAAGGACTAGCAGTATGGGCATCACCGGGGAGTTTGTTAGCCATGCAGCCTCTCAGGCCTACAACCCTGTCTTTCTGAATCAGAAACTGCATTCACAGGCTGCCCAGAGATGTGGCTGCCTGTCAGTTTGAGAAGTCCTGCCCTATCACAGCACTCCGCATCAGTCTCACTCTACCTAACACAACAAGTGGCAGCCCCATTGTCCCTCTCCATAGAAGTCCCCCCAGCCTCCTGGGGGCAAGCAGAGTGTTAATGAAAGAGGTGCAAAGAAAGGCCCAACCCTTCCTGAGTGGGAGTTTTTCTACCACTCCACCTTCCTCCATCACTGGCTGCTGAGAAAGGTAAATTTTGTTGAACTGCCCAAGGCCACACTAATCTTTAATTATGCCGCTAATGTCTCTCTCCCCCCAGGTAGCCATTATGCCAGCAGTTACTCTAGTGCCCTGGCTTTAAACAGCTTGCAGATTTCCTGACAGTATTAATGGAAGTTTTGCAAATTGATTTGGGGAGATTAGGTGGAGAGAGGCTGGTGTGACTTGACGTGAAGCGGCTCAGATCTTCCTGTCCTTGATCCCTACCCAGGGCAAAAGAGAAGAGTGGGTTCCAGGCCTGACTCCTAAAGTGACCTCGGGCATGTCGCTTCCTGGGTGAGCCTCTTCTTTAAACTAAGTGGGTTGACCCTGTCTAGATCCGCTGGTTGATTTCTCCAGGCTCGCACTGCTCTGATACCTCTCAGAGGCTGTCAGAGCGGCTTGCCTTAGACAGGATGAGTTTCCTTCCTTCCTTCTTTCCCTCATCCACTCACTCATTCTCCTCTTCACTCAGTACACAGGACTGAGGACCATATTAAGCTCTACAGAGGGCACTGGGAACACAGAGATGAATTAACTGCTTTCATGCTGGCACACAGTCGCCCTCGGGAAAATCAAGGGCAAACAGTTCTCACTATTCACTGGGTCAGGACAGGAGCACACAGCCCTGCCTCCATGATCCCCTCTCCTCCAAAACCCAGAGGAGAGAGAAGAAAAGGGGCAGTGAGACAGGACAGAAAGAGAATTGGCCTGGTGTCAGGGACCTGGGATCCAGAGCCAGGTTTGACTCTACTTGCTCTGTGACCTTGGGCGAGTCACTCTCTATTTCTAGTCATCTGTTTCTCACCTCTCCACCCCCGAAAATGAGGAAATGAGGATGGTAATTCCTATTGGGTCTCGCTAGGGGGCAGTTGAAAAGAATGTAATGAGGGAACCTGACAGCCCTCTGGGTACTGGTGTGGGAGAAGGACTGCCATCTTTTCAGTTGCCAGGGAGCTGCCTTGCCCATCTCTTAAGAAATCCAGCCATAGGGCAGAGTAACAAAGGGGCAAGCCTTGGCTGAACTCTTGTAATACTTCCTGCCCCCATCTCATAATTGACAGTCAAGGCCTTTAAACATTCCCAGAGACAAGCAGAGCAGGGAAAATGGAAAAATAGACCCAGGAAGCAGAGTAACGGTAAAAGCCAGGAGTCTGCCCACTCTCCTTGTAGGGGGCGTCCAATAGTGGATCTGGGTCCTCGAGTGTATCCCCATCTCTAAGGCATCCCATGTAGAAAGCCAAAGGCCCATCCTGACTCTTCTCCCAGGAAGGGTTAAGTAACTAACTTGGGGAAGTGACCCTGGCCCACACGAGTCAGGGCAGTCAGGAGACGAGGTGAATTCCTACCCGCATCTCTGCCCTTGCCCCTCTTGCTGCCAGCTTCAGCCTTTGCTCCTCTCTCCTCTGAACTTCAGCTTCCATGTCTTTACCATCTCTGACAGCCCCTCTAACACGTGCATCCTAAATTCTGCCCAACACCACTGTCCCTGCCTTCAGAGCCTCTGTCACTTACAGGCTCACACCCTCCACCATCATTGCCACCAGCAGCAAGAGGGTTTATGGGTCTGGTTTTATTCTAAAAATAAGTTTTCAATTAAAATTGAGAAGTATGAGAGAATGCTGCCTCAGGCAGGCAGCCCCTCTCTGAAGCTTCCTTTCAAACAGATGGTTTGTAGCATTTTTAATTAATGAGAGATGTGCAGATGGGGACCCTTAAGAGCCTGCAGCAAAATGTGGAGGCTGGGAAGGTGTGGGGCAGAGCTGGCCCTGAACAGGCTCTGGGCCAGGGGGTGACGCCTGAGTCCGGAAGGGAGCCCTGTCCTTCAGCCCTGTTCTCCTCCTTGGCCAGTTAGGCAGGCAGCACCTGGGACCGTCCTGTCCTGGCAGCCCTGAGGATAAGAAAGTCTTGCACCCTGAATTCCTTGTCCTGCACCAGCATGCAGGAAAGAAAGGATGGTGGAAGACCTCTACAAGTCAGACAGACCTGATGGGACTTTGCAGACCTTGCTTTAGGACGTTTTATGCTTCTCTCATCAAAAGGCCCCATCTCCCCAGATCTCCACCTTGAATAAGTGTTTATTATCTCTGAGCCTTACTATTCTCAAGGGGAAGATAAGGATTGAAAAATCATAAAAACAGGCTCAAAAGGATCATAAAGTCCATGCAATTCAACCACCGGGGCTTGAATATCTACCAAGAGGCAACCTGGTCTCCAAGGCCAGAGGTTTCATAGCTTCCAGAATCACACAGTGGCCGGCTTTACTTGCAGTCGACTGTTAGAAGTCTTCCTTAGAATAAAGTAGAATCTGCCTGCCTTAGTTAAATATGATCACTGTGAAATCTAGGAAGAGATCATATATATGAGGTTGCTTGGTACATTGGCTATAACTGACTTTGATTGGGAGCAGGTGATCTGGAGCCAGGTGAGGACAAAGTAGGGATCAGCCAAGGTAGGGTCACAGAACAGCATTCCAAGCCTTCTACTGAGGCCCACAAAGTGAGACACAGCCTCCCCAATCCCTATTCCACCCCAGAATTCACCCCTGCCCCTAGGGCTCAACCAAGGGAAAATGGTGATAGAAAGGGCCCCACATTAATGGGTATTACTCCATCAACAAAATTTCCTGAAGTCCCTCCTCTGTGCCAGGACTGTTCTAGGAACTGAGAGTTCAGCTGGGAACAGAGAGCATTTTCCATTCTAGTTCAGGGGAGATGAACAATAAGCAAATCAACATTTCATTTAAATCTCAGGTGGTGATGAGTGGTCTAGAGAAAGATAAAGCAGACCATACATAACAAGGCAGGAGGCAAAGTGTTTTGCTAAAAATGGCAGTGTAACTAAATTGAGTGAGCCATGCAAGAGTCTGGGGGAGGAGTGTTTTAAACTGAGAGAAAAGCAAAGTCCCCAAACAGAAATAAGCCTGACAAGAGCAAGGGCGGGAAGCAGTGTGGCTGGGGAGAAGGGATGGGGCAGGTGGTACTAAATGAGAACAGAGGAAGGGTGGAGTAGAGTAAGATCTCTTAGGCCACTGTGAAGCATAGGAGTTGGGGACACAGGAGATGATTCCTGACAGGACCTTCCTCCTCCCACCCTGCCAAGCTCATGTTCTGCTCCTGCTTACTGTTCTGCAAGGACAAAAATGTGGCAAACCATTTATCATCCACAGAGGCTTTGCCAAAGAGAAGCGGGCTAGCAAGGAAGGGCAGGCTGGATGGATGGCTGCAGGGACTGAGGGAGAGATGCTGCGCTATTCGTGAGGATTCAGGAGATGTGAATTTTAGCGGGGAAGGGAAAAAACAAAAGTGTAGACAATGTAGGCAAAGAGAGAATGCCGAATAATAATAGCAATTAACACCATGTGCCAGGCACTGTTCTTAAAACTTGACATTGTTTTTTCCTCATCCCCAAAGCCCTTGAGGATACTCATTTCATAGATGAGAAAACTGAGGCAGAGAGCAGTTAAGTAACTAACTGAAAGAGTCAACCAGGTTAAGTCACAGCACAGACCCAATGAGGCAAGGTGGCTTCCAAGGCCATGCTCTCAGCTGCGTAGGCTACTCGGGAGAGGGACCGGACAAAGATGGCTTAAAGAGAAGCAGGCTGGGCAAGGCGGAGGGAAGCTCAGGGGATAAAATTTTGCCTGGCATACCCTCTCGCATATTCTCTCCCCACACTCAATGGTGATGCAATCCACTCAGTGGCTGGGAAGTTTCCAAAGCACTTTCCTATTTGATCTTTTCAATGACTGCGAAGTCAGCACTATCATCATCCCCAATTTATAGATTATGACACTGAGACTCAAGAGATTAAATGACTTCACTAGGAGGTGGCAAAGACAAGATTCAAATACGGGTTTGCCTGACTTCAAATCCCATGCTCCCGCATGCATCCAAAAATGCCTCATGGGCACCTGTGAAATGGAAGACATTGAACTAAGTGTTCAGACATGGGAAAGAGACACTGCCCTTGAGAGGATCCTCTGCTTAGTGCCCCTGTCACTTAGTCCAGAAGGAGCATTCATCTTACTCCTCCGACCTAAGGTAGGTAAGGGGAGGAGGTGGGAGTAAAGAGGCTGTGAAGAACACCCCTGTGCTCCTCCTGCTCTGGGCTCATCATGCAT
This sequence comes from Talpa occidentalis, assembly GCF_014898055.3. NCBI lineage: Eukaryota > Metazoa > Chordata > Mammalia > Eulipotyphla > Talpidae > Talpa > Talpa occidentalis. The sequence continues at coordinate 78,543,060 of NW_023605083.1, read as the reverse complement.
CCCCGAGCCCTTCCATGAAACCAACAGGATACATGTAGCTCAGACTGTTTCCCACCTAGCATCACGCTTCCCTAGCCTGCAACATGAGAACCCTGGGTGCATCTAGAGTGGCAATGTGCCTGCCTAAATACTACATTTCAGAGCCTCTATCGCAATTAGGCTAGCCAATTAGTCTAAGTTATGGCTAATGAAATGTAGAGGAAGTCATTGTGCAGGACTTCAGCAAAAGTTCCTTAAAATATATAGAGATTTTTTTTTTAAGATTTTCATTTCTGTACACTTAGAATAATCAATTCTTATGTTTTGAATATTTATGTTAATTCATGGTATTTTTTTTTTTGAAGTTGAATTAGTGTTTTATGCTAAGTATCATGGCATGTGATATTTTACAGACTCCATTTCTTCTCCCCTCCATCTTCAATGAGAAAAAATTGACTAATAAATTTATAGGAATTTTAAAGTATAAAAAAAAAAAGAGAGAGAGATTTCTGTAGGGACCTCCTTTGACCCCTTTCTCCCGCTTCCTGCCTGGAACTCAGTGGCTGAGTTCCAACATTCATCATGGATCATAAAGACAACTTTGAGGCTGGAAAACATGTACCCGAGTTGCCATCCAACAGCAGAAACAAAAAAAAAAAAATTTAGAGTCCTGGGTCCCAGATGATACTGAAGAACCCTGATTTCCCTTCTTCTATATGCGAGGAAGATATAAACTTTCATATTGCTTAAATATAGTTATTATTGCTGACCTTAGTTGCTGACAGTTCAAATGCTTAACAATACAATAGTTATTACCATCATCTCCATTTGAAAACTTAGGTTAGCAAGTTGCCCTGAATCCCACAGCTAAGTAACAGGACACAAACTTGAATCTGTCGGGTTCCAGAAGTCATGCGCCTCCCATCCCTTTGGTTCACTCAGTGAATCATAAGGTGGCACAGGAATTACAGCTGACAATCTCCACATCCCCTACCCTTATCTCTGGGATGTATATCGAGGAGATCATCTTCCTCCTTATCTATGCACTCTAGGAGATAAATTAAAGGCAGCAAGCGCCTCTTTAATTTCCATTTTAACATCCCCTTTACCTCGAAGTCCCAAACTGCCAGGCTCTTTCAAGATTCCTGGAAGTCCCCCAAACTCATTCTCATGCAAACTTGGTAATGTGCTCTCAATACGTCTTCTCTAAGGAAACTAGTGTTTAATTCATCCCTTAGAATTTACTAGATACCAAATAATGTTGTCTGGGAGTAAAAATCCTATTTCTTCCTTTTCAAACTGGATGCCTTTATTTTTCAAGACTGCATTAGAATAAATCTCAGGAACTCTCTTGAATCAAAGAGGGGAGAGTAGTCATCCTTGTTTTGTTCCTGATCTTAGGTGGGAAGCATTCAGGTTTTCACACTGAAGTATGACTTCCCTAAAGTCATTTATATCTCCTTTATATAAATGCTCTTTTTATCAGATTAAGGAAGTTTCCCTCTAAGTTTATTGAATTGTATCATGAATTTTGTACATGATTTGTGTGTATTGATTGATTTTGTGTGTGTTGTCCTTTATTCTGTTAATATGTATTACATTAATTGATTTGGGATGTTAAAACATAACATTCCAAGGAGAAATTCTACTTGGTAATGGTATATAATCTTCTTATGTGATGTTGGTTTCAGTTTGCTACTATTTATTTTATATATCATTCTTCATTTGTGTACAATGTATGCTTTCTCATCTTGGTTATAGTCTCCGAGAAATTCCTACCACCAATTCGCCCTTGTACCATCACCATGGTTCCTTGAGCTCTTCCCACTTGTTTTGATCCTACTCCCTTCTCCTCCCACCACCCCGTCCAGCATAGAATGTCTCTGGTTTATAGTTGCCTGTTGATTTTGATATTCACTTTATTATAATTACTTTTTTTTCCTGATCCCTTATTGGGATCCTCTAAATTCCTCCTAAAAGTGATACCATCTGGTATTTTTCTTTTTCTTTCTGGCTTATTTCACTGATCCCTTCCAGCTCCATCCATGTTGCTATGAATGGCATGAATTTATCTTTTTTGATTGCTAAGTAATATTCCATGGTGTATATATCCCACACCTTCTTGATCCAGTCATCTATTTTTGGGCATTTGGGTTGTTTCCATATAGGGTTGTTTACCTATTGTAAATAGTGCTGCAATAAAAATAGGGGTGCACCCTATGTTTATAGCAGCACTATTTACAATAGCTAAGCACTATTTACAATAGGTAAACAACCCAATATGGAAACAACCCAAATGCCCCAAAATAGATGACTGGATCAAGAAGATGTGGTACATATACACCATGGAATATTACTCAGCATTCAAAAAAGATAAACACATGCAATTTGCAGCAACATGGATGGAGCTGGAAGGGATCATGCTCAGCAAAATAAGCCAGAAAGAAAAAGAAAAACACCGGATGGTCTCACTCATAGCAGGAATCTAGAAAACTTAAATAAGGGACCAGGAAAAAGAATAACTATGAGAAAGAAAATATCAAAATCAACAAACAACTATGAACCAGAGACACTCTATGGGGCGTGGGGTGGGGAAAGGAAGGGGTTGGGGTCAAAATAAGGGGGTTGTAATTGTATGGGGAATATAAAAAATAAAATTTAAATAAATTAATAAATTAATTTAAAAAAGGGGTGCAGGTGTCCTTTTGAATTAATGTTTTTGTGTCCTTTGCGTAGATGCCTAGTAGTGGAATTGCTGGATCATATGGAAGTTCCATTTTGAGCAGTTTGAGGAACATCCACACAGCTTTCCATAGTGGTTGGACCAGTTTGCATTCCCATCAGCAGTATAGGAGAGTTCCTTTTTCTCCACATCCTTGCCAATATTTGTTGTTGCTAGTTTTTTTAATATGAGCCATTCTCACTGCTGTGAGATGGTATCTCATTGTGGTTCTGATTTCCTTGATTATACGTGACGTTGAACATTTTTTCATATGTCTGTTGGCCATTTGCATTTCGTCTTAGAGAAGTGTCTTTTTAGCTCCTCTGCCCATTTTTTTACTGTGTTGTTTACTTTGTTTTTGTTGAGTTTCACCAGCTTCTTGTACATCTTTGTGATCAGTTCCTTATCATTAGTATTGTGTGCAAAAATTTTCTCCCAGTCAGTGGGGTGTCTGTTTTTGTTAATGTCTTTTTTTTTTTTTTTTGCTGTACAGTAGCTCTTTAATTTGATGTCTCCCCAGCTGTTTATCCTTTCCTTCACTATCTTTGCTTTGGGTGATGTTTCTTTAAAGATGTTACTGACATGTATGTCATGTAGTGTTTTGCCTATATTTTCTTCTATATATTTTATGGTTTCAGGTCTTATATCTAGCTCTTTACTCCATTTTGAGTTGGTTTTTGTGCATGGTGTTAGACAGTAGTCGAGCTTCATTTTTTTGCATGTAGCAGCCCAGTTTTCCCAGTACCATTTATTGAACAAACTTTCTTTGTTCCATTGCATATTCTTTGCTCCATTGTCGAAGAGTAGTTGTCTGTAAATCTTTGGGTTTATTTCGGGTTTTCTATTCTATTCCATTGGTCTGTGTGTCTGTTCTTGAGCCAGTACCATGCAGTTTTAATTATTATGGCTTTGGGGTATAGTTTGAGGTCTGGGCTTGTGATACCTCCATTCCCTTCCTTTTTAGTCAGGAGAACTCTGGTTAGTGAGGGTTTTTTTGTGGCTCCATATGAATTTCATCAATATTTGTTCTATTTCTTTGAAGAATGTCATTGAAATTTTTATTGGAATAGCATTGACTCTGTAAATTGCTTTTCCGAGGATGGCCATTTTAATAGTGTTTAATTCTTCCAATTCATGAGCAGGGGATGTCTTTCCATCTCTTTGTGTCTTCTTCTATTTCTTTTAGCAATGTTTTATAATTTTCTTTGTATAGGTCCTTCACCTCTTTTGTTAGGTTTATTCTCAAGTATTTGATCTTTTTTGTTTCACTTATAAAAGGGATGGGTTCTGTGCTACTATTTTACTGAGGATTTTGCTTAGATGTTCAGTAGTTTTCTTGTAGTGTCAAGAATATTATAGGTCTTGGGGATCCTCATCACCACCAGGTGTGATGACTCACTAGGAAAACTCAAAGAACTAATATAAACTCATATTCATGGCTACATTTTATCACAGAGAAAGGATACAAAGCAAAATCAGCCCAGGAGAAAGCATATGATATTAAGTCCCCATGATTAAGAGGAAACCAGGTGCAAGTTTTCAAGGGATTTCTCTCAGTGGAATCAGACAGGATGCTCTTACTTTCCCCAGCAACCAATTGTGACATGTGTGAAATGTTGCCAGTCTAGGGAGCTCATTAACAACTCAGTGTCCAGGGTTTTTACTGGAGGCTAGTCACATGGGCACCTATGCCTGACATGTACCCAAATTTCAGACACCCAAAAGAAAAGCAAATGTTCAGCATGAACTACATTGTTGACAATTTAGGCACAGTGAGTGAGTCACTCCTTACAATTAATGCAGTGGGAACAAACATACTTGAAATCCAAGTTACCAGATGCAACCAAAGACCTACGTTGTAGGCAGGACTTTCTTAGAAAAGCAGTCAGGCCTGCCATGTTAACTCTTTCCTGTAACAACAATTTCAGAAAGTAGACAATTCTTACTACAAAAGAATCAAATGCCAATGTTGGAATGTAGGCTGCAGGAGGGAGGAGGGCTTGAGTGTCAGGACATTCTTGGTGCCTTGAAACCATACTTTAGCTTACTTACGTGTATGTGTAAGGTCAGGCCTGCATCTCTACAAAGTTTAATTTGGAGTCACAGAAAAGGACTCTCAGTTCAAGTCATAAAGTGCTTGGGAAGAAATATTTTCCCTGCACTGGGAAGTTATGTTCCCATTAGGAAAATGACTTTGGGGTCTGTCAGCAACATTAGGCTCCCCCAAAACTGCACAAGATTCATCAGCCACAGTATGGAGTAGAGGTTACGTGTGTGCCACACGGAGGTGCAGGAAAGCACAATCATTTTATCACATCCTTTTTGTGTACTCTCACACAATCAACCTGCCTCCAGGCAGTATAATCTTTGTTCTATAATCAAAGTAATGTTGATATTTTTTGAGCTCCACCAGCCAGGGAATGAAGTTTATCACCACTCGTTCCTTTTACCCTACTCATGTCGCAAACTGCACCCTTAACCCTTCTCTGACGCACAACATTTATGGTAATAAATGAACAAAGCACTATGTGAAGCAATTTATTCACACTGACTTATCCCTTCAATAATCCTCAAAGATAGGTACAATGTTACCCCTTTGTACAGATGAGAAAACTAAGGTTAAGTAACTGGCCCCAGATCACACAGTGAACAGATGGCAGGGATGACATATGATCCCATGCCAGCATTCTCAACTGCTGTGAGCACAACCTCACTTCACAAAGACAATCCATGACAGAGGAATTTTCTAGCATTGTTCTCCCCTTAGGAGAGTCAATCACATTTTTTGACCTGGTTGAGGAGTGAGACAGAAACTAGTACTTCTTGAGGCTGAACTTTAGTAAAGACAAAGAACAAGGTAATTATAAACAATGATATTTAGGTGGGTAGATTTCAACAAAGTTTTCTTAGTAGTACCATGTTCCAAGGAACATCTGGAAATGCAGGGGAATTCTTGGCTTTCATGGTTGGAAGGGATAAAGGGATGGTGCTGGCCTTCAGTGCCTGGGAGCACTGTTATATCCATTGTAGGAATGTGAACAGCCAACACAATGAATGGTGCCTCCCATATGTCAACAGCACCCCCCACCAACAAACAGTGCATAACAAAATGGCCTCTGTATATAGCTACAAGGCTACATGAGAGGCAATAGGAAGAGATTCTTTTAAGCTCCATGATTTTGAAGCCTTAACATATGCATCTTGAGCTTTTGTGAAGCACCTGCCAGGCAAGCATATGGCCCAAACCTGTGTCTCTAATTCTGAATCTAGATTTATCTCCAACACATAGGCAGAAGCCAGATTCTGGTCCATAGGTTATATGTCCAACAAGATACTTGACTACATTGAGGCCCAGGCAAAGAGTAGACACTGGGCTGGGCCTGGATGGAGCCTGCTGATTCTTGGACTAAGCAACTGAAAAATATTGAGAAAGTCTTGAAAGGAAGGAAACTGTGGTCATTGCTCATTATGACTGTCATCAGCTCTATACTATCAAGGGCTCTTAAGCATAGATAAGATGACAAGTGGGATCATGGGAAAACCTTTCTTTCCATTTGTGGGCTCTAGGGAAATAACCAGCACCCTGGCACTTCCCTTCTCTGTCCTTAAACATAATGCCCTCTCAATAAAGGCTCCAACACAAGCCTCTAAGCCTCCTTTTAAAAGAAAGCTAATATTTGTGAAACAAACAGCAGCATAGTCAAGAATCCATAATCAAGTCTATGTTGCAAGCTAACCTTTATAAATAGCTTAGCAGCATATGTCTATCTTTCACTAAAGCACTAAATCGCTGATCTTTTAAACACTGAAATACTCACAGTCCAGTTTCCCATCCCTGTCCCGTTCCTATATAACCTAAATATCTGGCCAGGAAAAGTATGATTAAAGAGTAAATCTAATTCATGAGGCATTTGATTTCCTCATTGATAAGCTTAAAGACCTCAATCTAGAATAGGATAAGGAAAGCAAGACTATTTACAGAGTCACTGGAGATATCTTTAATAACTATATCCTTGTTCCCCTAGATCTCTTTGACAATTATATAGGCAGCTGTAAAGGAAGAGTGAATGAATTGTTACAAGGTCTTAATACTTACAGATATTAAACTGAATTATGTTCAAGAGCAAAACACTGGGATGGGAGGGTAGTAATGTATGACTATCAGACAGGATCAAAACATAAAGCAATGGTGATGGTACCAATAAAGTGATCTCAAAGAAATAGTTATTGTTATGGAAAGGACTATAAAAAAAGATAGGGAAGAAACAAACTGTTAGGAGAATGACAGACAGGGGGATAACGAGTCTTGGCTCATGATAGTTTAACTGAAACTGAAAGATTTACGAGACAATCTTAGGATAAAGTCTTTTTTTTATTTTTAAGGGAACTGTCATGAGAAATTGGCTACTCTCCATAAAAGAAAAAAATTAGTTAAGCAATTTGTATTAAAAATAGGTCTGGCAGTTGTAGCATATAGCAGATTTAGCAAATGTAGACAACCTTCCACCTAACCCTCAATTCACAAACAGAAATCTGCCAGATAAAATGCAGCACATTTGAAACTATATGGCTCACAATGAGCTACCACTTCACACTCATTAGGATGGCTGTTATCAAAATACCAGAAAATAACAAGAGTTAGTGAGGATGCAGAGAAATTGGAACCCTTATGTGCATTGCTGGCTGGTATGTAAGGATTAAACACAGATGATCATATGATCCAACTTTTGCGTCTATATCAAAAAGCTGAAAATAAGGACACATACAGATATTTTTACATAGCAGGTCCTTGAACAGTGTCATTTTGTGATTAACATCAGTAAGTAAAAATGAATCCTGGTCCACACTGAATGAAATGATATTATTCAAAGACCTACTTTTCTTTTGTTTCATTTAAAGTTTCAGGTTCCAAGAACCTATTAATGGCATTAAGTGAGGACTTACTGTACATATGGTTATAGCAGCATTATTCACAGCAGCTAAAAGGCAGTCCAAGTGCCCAAGAACAGATGAATAAACAAAATGTGGTATATATACATGTAGTTGAATGCTATCTAGTCTTAAGAAGGAAGGAAAGATGGTATCTCGTTGTAGTTTTGATTTGCATTTCCTTGATTACAAGTGATACTGAACATATGCCTGCTGGCCATTTGCATTTCCTCTTTGGATCAGTTTCTTTTTAGCTCTTCTGAGATACCATCTTACACCAGTGAGAATGGCACATATTAAAAAAAACTAGGAACAACAAATGTTGGCAAGGATGTGGAGAAAAAGGAACTCTCCTGAACTGCAGGTAGGAATGCAAAATGATCCAACCACTATGGAAAGCTGTGTGGAGATTGCTGGAATCATATGGAAGCTCTATCTTTAGTAGGTTGAGGAATCTCCACACATACCAAATATATGCAAGAATAGTACAACAAAAAAAAAATTCCAGGCCAATTCAGCTTATGAACACATGCAAAAATCTAAATGAGTATTAGCATTAAGTCCAGCAATAAATAAAAACTGACATGATGTTTCATGGACTCTAAAATGCCACTGCTCATAAGACAAACCATTACTTTATATAGTAGGAAAGAAAAATGTTGTCACTTCAACCATAACATAATACTTTGTCACTTTATAGTTATTTTATTCTTACTGAAGGAATTTTTAGGCTTATTCACTCAGATTTTATCATGAAAAATTCTTACGCATTTATAACAAGGAAAACAGGCAAAATAAATAAGACCTTCATATTAAAAGACCAACTCTTCTTTAAAAAAAAAAAGATTTATTTATTTATGCATATAAGAACTGGGGTACAGGCCAGAAGCATGGGGGGTGAGAGGATTCACCTGAGTGGGGAACAGAACAGGCAGATTGACTGAAATACACTGCCGAGCGGAGCAGCCAGTGAGATAGGAGAGGTCTGCTGGACCATGTTGGTTTTCTCCCTGGCCAGGGATCAAACTACTTGTGCTGAGGTGGCTATGGATAGCGTCACAGTGCTGCAACTTAACCTCTTGCACCCCAAGATCAACTCTTCTAAATCACTTTCAACTCAGAGTCTTCGATATTCATTCTTGCCATCAAGAGGTTATAGTGCAACAGTTCATGAAACAGTCTCTGTACCATTCTCTTATGGAATTCTAAGTTACTGACACCCATTTTGACGCTGAAATTTTCTTTAACTTACAGAAGATAACAGAAAATTTTCAGCAACAATCAAGACTCAAATGATCATTAAATGGTTGTTGACTGAAACATCAAGGAATTGCAGATAATCAAATTCAAGAGCAATTAGGAGATGTCACTGACTAGAAAACAATCTATTACAGAAATGTGAAAAATCTGTCTCAGAATCAATAAACAAGGACTACCAATAAACATGGAATAATAAGATTTATTTCAAGAATGCAAGAATAGTTTAACACTAGAAAATCTATTAAAATGGGTCACTACATTAAAGAAAAAAATCTCAATAAAACTCTCATAAAAACTTTTGATAAAATTAAACAATCATAATTTTTAAAAAACTCTCTTGGCAAAGCAGAAAAGAGACTGAACTTTATGTAGCTTGCCTTCTGCCATCATTTCACATCCAAACAACACAAAACAAAATTGAAAAAAAAAAAAAAACAGTAAAATACTAGAAACAGTCCCTTTAAAGAAAAGAACAGGATAAAGTTGGCTGCTATCATTGCTTCTAGTCAATGTTATTTAAAGGTCTCAGCCAGTTCAATAAAAAACAAAAATAGTAGAGGTAGCACAAGAAAAGGAAAGAAAAAAACTAAACAATTTATTATAACCCAGATAACCAAAACATAGTCTACAAACTGTTGCACTAATAAGAGTGTTCAGCAAGGTTGTGAAATATAAAACTCCACAGAGGGTCCATACTACAGCAACAAAGAAAAATATAATGCTTATGAAAGACCTAATTCATAACTTCAAAAACAAGATACATAGGAATAAATCTAGCCAAAGATGCAATGTTTTTATAGAGGACACTTAAAACTTTATTGAAGACAAAACATTTATTAATAAAAAAGTAAGAACTACGATAAATGATGTGACATAAAATATTTATGAATTAGAGAAATACATATATGTGTGTACACCCACTCACACACACCCTTTTTATTTTCTTCAAATTGTTTTGACTATTTCAGGATCTCACCTTTTTTCTCTATTCCATATGAATTTTAGGATCAGGTTATTGAATTATATGTTTTGATTAGAATTGCAATGATCTAGTAAATTATTTCATATAGAAATGACAAATATATATCTTGCACACTTATATATGTAGTATATATGTTGAACTATAGGTAGAGATACCAATCAGAAAGACAAATTCAAAGAAGAAAGGGCAACAAAACGAATAGGCAATTTTATAGAACTGAAAATGATTAATAGATTTATGAAAAATCTGTTGAATTCCACTAACAATATAGGTAATTGCTATTAAGATGAAATCATTGTGTTTTACCCTTCACATTGGCAAAAATTAAAGTTTAAAACTACGAAGACTTGGTAGAGCTGTAGGAAAATGGAACTATTCCACATTGTAGGGGAGAATGTAAATTGGTATAATCATGTACAACAGTAACTATAAAGATGAGAAGCCCTAAAACCCAGCAGTTCTATTTCCAGGTATAATCTCTAGAAACACTCTCACATTTGTGCCTTAAGGAGATGTGGATACAGAAATTCAGTGCTGTGGTGTTTAAAATAATGTAAAATTTGAAATAACCAAAAGGTCCATCAAAGCATAAATACATTACGGTATATAATACACTGGAATACTCGTATAACTAACATGAATGAACAGGTAAGTCTCAAAAATATGTTAAGTCGCAAATAAAAGCAGCAAAAGCACATATCTTACAGACTCTTAAAAAAAAATTTTACATTGTTACAGGCATATGCATATCTATGTTAAAGGGTTTTTTTGAGATAGTAAATTTTTTTTTATTTATGTATATATATTTTTTATATCATTGTTCATTTTTGTACAGTGTTTGCTTTATCCTCTCAGGTGTAGTCCCCGTAAAATTCCAGCCACCAGAGGCCTCCCTGATGGTGCAAGGGTTTAAGGCTCAGCCCTATGAAGCTATCGGCAGCCATTGGGGCATGAGTTTGATCCCCCACCAGAGAGCTGGCATGCATGGCACAGTGGACCTCTCCTGCCTCACCTACTGCTCCCCTCAGCAGTGTATTTCAGTCAACACACCTATTCTGCTCCCCATTCTGTCTCTGGTGAATCCTCTCACCTCCCTGTACCTCTGGCCTACACCACAGTTCTTGTGTGCATAAATAAATCTTAAAAAAAAAAAAATACCACCAATTCACCTGTGCACCATCACCATAGTCCCTTGTGCTCTTCCCTCTCATTCTGATCCTTCTCCCTCCCAGTCTCCTGCAGAATGTCTCTGATTTATAGTTGCCCGTTAATTTTGTTTTTTATTATTTTTTTTCTGAACCCTTATTTGGTTCCCCTATATTCCTCCTATAAATGAAGCCATCTGATATTTTTCTTTTTCCTTCTAGCTTACTTCACTGAGCATAATCGCTTCCAGTTCCATCCATGTCACTGCAAACAACATGAATTTATCTTTTTTGATTGCTGAGTAATATTCCACTATGTATATATACCACATCTTCTTGATCCAGTCATCTATTTTTGGGCATTTGGGTTGTTTCCATAATTTAGCTATTGTAAATAGTGCTGCTATAAACATAGGGGTGCAGGTGCCCTTTTGAATTAATGTTTTTGTGTCCTCTGGGTAGCTTCCTAGGAGTAGAATTGCTGGGTCATATGGTAGCTCCAATTTTAGTAGTTTGAGGAACCTCCACACAGCTTTCAATAGTGATTGGATCAGTTTGCATTCCCACCAGCAGTGTAGGGGAGTTCCTTTTTCTCCACATCCTTGCCAATATTTGTTGTTGCTACTGTTTTTAATATGTGCCATTCTCACTGGTGGAAGGTGGTATTTCATTGTGGTTCTGATTTGCACTTCCCTGATTATATGTGATGTTGAACATTTTTTCATATACCTGTTGGCCATTTGTATTTCCTCTTTGGAAAAGTGTCTTTTTAGCTCTTCTGCCCTGTTTAAAAAAAATTTTTAAGTGGATGGGGATTACACATATCAAAAATCAGAGACTATCTCTAGGTACTCTTTATCTAGGGAGAAAGTAGGGAAAAACATATGATGGGAAGTGGAGAGAAGAAGGTAATTTTACTATCTGTACATTTTTATTTCTTTTTTTAAATTTTTTAAAAGATTTGTTTTATTTATTTATTTATTTTTAAAGATTTATTTATTTATACAAGCACTGGGTACAGTCAGAGGCGTGGGTTGGGAGGGTGAGAGAATTCACCAGAGCCAGAGGGGAGAGCAGAGCAGGCAGAGTGACGAAGTATACTGCTGAGGGGAGCAGTGGGCGGCAGGAGAGGTCTGTGCGCCATGTGGGCCCCTCGCCCAGCGGCCGGGGATCAAACCGGCGCTTGCAGAACTTCGCAGCCCAGCGCTCAACCGCTGCACCACCGGGGAGGCCCAACATTTATTTTATTAATACAAGAGCCAGAGTACAGGCCAGATGCATGGGAGGGTGAGAGGATTCACCAGAGACAGAGTGGGGAACAGAATAGGCAGAGTGATGAAATGGGTCTGCTTCGCCATGTGGGATTCTCGCCAGTGCGCTGCAGAGGCTGCGGACAGATTCACAGTGCGTCGCTCAACCGCCTGCGCCACCAGGGAGGCCCACATTTTTATTTAAGAAAACTTGAAGGAAAAAATCATATGTCATCTAAAAATTAACAATGACATAAGAAAAGAGGTACATTTAAAAAAATTTTAAAAGAAAATGTGAAGCAAACATGACAAAATGTTACTATTTGTTAAAACTAGGTATTGGGGACAAAGGTGTTTTTACTATATTACTTTTTGTCCTTTTTGTATTTATTTAAAATATTTCAAAATTTAAACATTTCACATAGAAAAGTTCTGACAATATGCACAGATGCTGTTTTAAAAGACCAATCTTATAAAGTAGGGTAGAAGCTTTAAAAAAAAAATTTTTGTTTAAATGGGAAAACTAAAAACAGAGGTGGTTAAAAAAATTGCAATATAGGGACCTCCCTGGTGGTGCAAGGGGTTAAGATGCAACCTATAAAGCTATCCCCAGCCACTGCAGCACGAGTTCAATCCCTGGCCTGGGAGCTACCCACATGGTGCAGCAGACCTCTCCTGACTTGCCCACTGTTCCCCTCAGCAGTGTATTTCAGTCCATCTGCCTGTTCTGTTCCCCACTCTGTCCCTGGTGAATCCTCTCACCCCCACACACACATCTCTGGCCTGTACCCCAATTCTTATATGCATAAAATAAATCTTTAAGAAAATTGCAATATAGGCATACAATGAAATGTCATGTAACCGTAAAAAAATTACAATTCAGAAGTATGGGTTATTAACTTAGAAAGTTGACAACATATTAAATAGAAAAAAACAGGCTATAAAATTAGAGGTTTTCAACTAAACCATTATTAAATGGTTAAACAACCTTCTCTTATATGCATTAAAAAGCTGAAATTCCATTAATGGACCTGCCATATTTTAATCTCTTATCAACTTGAATCCATGGAAAGAAGTTAATTATACAGAACCTAATAATAACAAATGGTATAGTAGAGTAATTCTAATATTTTGAACAAGAAAGATATTGCTATAATACTGATTGGCACAGCTGCATTCAAAGCCCAAAACAGTATTTCCCTGTTTGCATCAAGAATCCCCACATTTCCAGATAAGACCTGCTCTATCTAACCACTCAAAGAGCAATCAGAGTTAGCATAATAGCATACATTGTTTATCATATATACCAAAGAACCAGGCAAACTATATGCAAAATAAACTGTCAGGTATCAATGAAACTCAAAACCCTACTACCAAGTGATTTATTATCAGTGGAAAGAGTGGCAGCTGGAAGTTACTGAAGGAATTTGGAAAGAATAAAATATTTTGTCCAGTTACAGCTATATCCTCTGATAAGCTAAACTGGAAATTGACTTGGGTACTCTAAAGCCTATGCTCTATATTTTGTTCATTACAAGTTGTCTGAAAGGTCTAAGAAAAATAATTTTCTGTATGCTATAACATACAAAAGAAAAGCAGTTTCCTGTACTCACATTTCTGACACAAATGTGGTTTTCCCACACCAATTACTTCTCCAACTCTCTAGATACCAACTGTGTGTCCTACAAGTAGTAGGTCCCCATATTACCCACATTTCTGCCCAACTTGGCTACAAATCAGGAGTTCCCATGATCCACTCCTCATGTTCAATAATGTGTTCTGTCTACAGAACTCAGGGAAATACATTTGCCAGCTCTTATATAGGATTAGATGACAATCAGATGAAGAGATACATATAGGACAAGGTACTGGAGGGTCCTGAGCACAGTCGCTTCTGTCCCAACAGGGCTGGAGTGGACCACCCTCCTGGCATGTGGATGTGTTCACCAACCTGGAAGCTCTCCAGGGATTTTACAGACACTTCACCACAGAGGCATGATCGACTATTTAACTCAATCTCCAGCCCCACTTCCTTCCCTAGAGGTGGGGATTGGGAAGGCTGAAAGTTCTAACCTTTTCACAGAAAATCGGTTCCTCTGGCAACCAGCCTCCATTCTAAAGCTGTTTAGGGGTCCAGGAGGAGTCACTTAATTAGCATTAAAAAAAACATACTCATTAATTTCAGAGATTCCAAGTGTCTCAGAAGTTCTTATTTCAGGAACTGGGGACTAAAAACAAAAATTTTAACAAAAAAATACTCCTATAATGGCTATTATTCAAGAAATTACAAAGGTTTTAGAAGTTCTTGTGCTAGGAACTGAGGAGTAAGACCAAATATATATTGCTTATTATATTATAAAATTACACATTAAAAGAGTAGGGAGTTAGAACACTTAGGAAAAAATATTTTCATTATTGTTCTTTTACTGTGAAAATATTTCTAATCTTTTTAAGATGAATTTTTTATAAGAGTCTGTTTCATTTTGATTCATTTTTGCTCTACATTTCTCTTTTTTCCTTCACATATATATATTGTTTATTTTTTATATTTTCTCCACCATCATCCTTTTTATCCCCATCCCTTACTTTCCCCCTTTCTTCTTAAACTCGGAGTCCTCAGGATGTTTATTGACGTCCACTGTTTTTTGAAAGTGTTTTACATTATTGAATTGTCTGACATGTAAATGTAAACTGTTTTTATTGTTCTGGCTTAACTTTGTGACATTAATTCTCTTAAATTCCTTCCCATTTGCAAACTGGTCCAACCACTATGGAGAGCTGTGTGGAGATTTCTTGACCTACTAAACACAGAGCTTCCATATGATCCAGCGATTCCACTCCTAGGTATTTACCCAAAGGACACAGAAACATCAATTCCAAAGAACACCTGCACCCCTATGTTTATTGCAGCACTGTTTACAATAGCTAAGCTTTGGAAACAGCCCAAATGCCCAAAAATAGATGACTGGATCAAGAAGATGTGGTACATATATACCATGGAATATTACTCAGCATTCAAAAAAGATAAACACATGCAATTTGCAGCAACATGGATGGTGCTGGAAGGGATCATGCTCAGCGAAATAAGCCAGAAAGAAAAAGAAAAATACCGGATGGTCTCACTCATAGCAGGAATCTAGATAACTTAAATAAGGGACCAGGAAAATGAATAACTATAAGAAAGTGAAAATCAAAATCAACAAAAATCTATGAACCAGAGACACTTTTGGGGGGGTGGGTCGAGGGAGGGGAGGGATTGGGGTCAAAATGGGGGGGGGTTAATTGTATGGGGAATATAAAAATAAAATTTATTAAAAAAAAAAAAAGGTGCAACACCAAGAATGAACCCGAAAGTAAACTCTGGACTTTGCAAAAAAAAAAAAAAAAAAATTCCTTCCCATTTGTTTGGAAATGGCTGTTTCATCCTTTCTTATGGCTATATAATATTTTGTGGTATAGAAATACAACTTCTTCTTGATCCAATAATCTATCAGTGGACATTAAGGTTCTAGCTAAAACTCTAATACTAAATTAAACAGAAGTGGTGACAATGGACTTCCTTATCTTCTTCCTAATCATGAAGGGAAAGCTTTCACTTTTCACCATTAAGTATTAAATTGAGTTATTGGAGCCACTGCCACCACCATCATAGCCACTGCCACCACCAGACCCCAGCTGGACCCCAGCCCTGGGCTCTCATCTGCATCAGAGACCCTGAGAGACCCTTGGATACCTCATAGGTGAGAAACTGTGACACCAATGTCTGCAGCCTGCATCCTAGGAGAGGAGAGAAACTGAACTACAAACTATTCTAGAGTCCTTTTTGTTTCTCTCTTTTTCTCTCTCCCCTACCCCTCTGAGATGCTATCTAGGAGGGACATGAAGAGCTTAACTCAGAGGTACATCCCACTCATTCTCCCAGAACCCTACACTGGTGGTAATTTCTGAGAGGGGACAGAGCCCTAAGGCACAAATTTCGTCATTTTTTTTTTTTTTTTTTTTTAATGATTCTTTACCCCATTTTTTCCCTTTTCATTTTCTTATCTGTTGTTTGTTTCCCTGAGTTATACCTCAAAGGAGATAGCTGACCCCTGAAAGACTATCCCACTCAGCCTTATGGTGCCCCCCCCCACCCCCGGCCCCAGCGGACCAGACTAAAACAGTAGCCACTAGCTCCTTGGAAGCCAAGAGTCCAGAGTTGGAATCCCCCCTCCTTTTTTTTTCTTTCTGTTTTTGGTTTTTCTATTTTCCTTTTTTCTCTCTGTTATAATTATTTTTCCCTTGTCCCTTCCTTCTTCTTCCTCTTCCTCCTTCCTCTTCTTTCTCTTTTTTCTTTTTAATTTCTTTTTTCATTCTTTTTATCTTATTTCTCTCTTTATTTTCTTCCTTTCTTTCTGCTTTTCTGAGCCACAACCTTGAGGGACCTAACAGTTCAACAGAGAAGTACATCCCACTAAGCCTGCAGGCACCTCTCAGCAGACTGGGCCTCAGTTTGTGACTGGCAGTGCAGCACTCCACACAAGACTCTTGACAACCCCAGGCTGAAATACTGGATCCCAAACTGCATAGTGGGAGCTGGGAAGGCAGGGGTTCCTGGGGCAAATCACAGCTCACAACATCATCTGCCAAAGTAGAAATGTGTTCAGGTGGGCGATACAGGAAGTCCCCACCTCAAGCTCCACCCATCCCTGACAGTATTCCCTAATACCCCATAGGAGAGTCTGGAAGAGCCACCACTGACATCAGCTATCTGGCAGATGCATACCCAGGCAGGAACTGCAGGAAACCCACAACTGCCAATTTCAGTGGCCCCCAAAACCCTGGGAAGAGTGACTGGAAGTCCCACATGCCTTCAGCAATGGTCTAGTTGAGGGGATCTAAGGGGCAAGCAGCAGGAGCCCCCACCCCTACCTCTACCCATGAGCCACAGCAGCCCAGGCACTAGGCAGATACTTCCACATTCTGGCAAGAGAAGTTATGACCACCAGCACAAGTGGTACAGGGGTGCAACAACTAGAGCAAGTGGGAAGCAAACAGTGGGAAGAAAGAAAAAGTACAAGTGATCAAGCAGGCCCTCAAGGGAATAATACGCCACAGACAGAAAGTCAGCCTCCAGAAACCAACAACACAAACACAGAAGAACATTTCCGGCTGATAGATCAAGAATTCAGAATTAGCATGATAAAAACAATTACATCGTTAAAAGAAAATGCAGAAAGAGCAAAGAATGATATGAGTAATATAATCAATGAACTAAGGAATGAGAATGAATCCTAAAGAAGAAAATAAAGGAACTGCAGGATGTTCAAGGTTCCATGGAGGACTAAAGAATTCTGGGAAAAGCCATGAAAAGAGAAGAAATCAAAGAATAAATGAATACTCTCAAAGATAAAGCTATAAAAAGAACCAAGAAAGAAAAGAAGAGAGAGGTACAAAGGGAAAAAATGAAGAAACACTTCAAGAACTATCTGATACCATGAGGAAAGAAAATATAAGTGTCATAGGAATTCCAGAAGGTGAAGAGAGAGACAAAGGAACTGAGAAAATATTCAATGAAATAATTGAAGAGAACTTCCCAAACATGAAGAAGGAAATGTAAAGAGACATACAGGAAGCTAGAAGAACATCAAATTAGCACAGTGAAAGGAGAACTATAGCAAGACACATAACAGTAAAGTTTTCAAGACTCTAACACAAGGAAAAAATAATGAAGCTGACCAGGGGAAGAAACAGATCATCTATAAAGGAAAACCAATTAGGCTGACATCAGACTTCTCTGAAAAAGCACTATGGATAAGAAGAGAATGGATGACATATCCAACAAACTCCAAGACAAAAAATGCCAGCCAAGAATACTTTACACTGCAAAGCTTTCCTTCCTCTATGAGGGAAAACATAAGGACCTTCTCAGGCAAACAAAATCTTCTTTCCTTCCTCTATGAGGGAAAACATAAGGACCTTCTCAGGCAAACAAAATCTTCAGAAATTCATTACTACAAACCCCCACTCCAAGAAATATTACAAGAAGCTTTAAATTCTAAACCAACAGAGGAATGAATAGGGAGAACAGAATAAGGCAGTGAATAGAACCACAAAATGATAAACAAAATGGCAAGTACAGACTCCCATGGATCAATAATCACCCTAAATGTAAACAGACTAAACTCATCAATAAAAAAGACACAGAGCAGCAAACTGGATTAAAAAAAAAAAGAATCTAAACTTCTGTTGACTTCAAGAAACACACCTAACTGCAAAAGATAAATATAGATTGAAAGAAAAAGGGTTGGAAAACAATTCTACAAGCAAATGGACCCCAAAAGAAAGCAGGGACAGCCATACTTACATCAGACAAAATAGTCTTCAAACAAAAAAGGTTATAAAGAGACACAGATGGTAATTACATTATGATGAAGGGGACAATACAGCAGGAAGATATAACATTCCTTTACATATACTTACCAAATGAAGGAGTATCAAAATACATTAGACAATTATTATCATCTCTGAAAACAGACATTAGACAAAATACACATGTAGTAGGAGACTTCAACACCCCACTCTCACCAACAGACAGATCAACGAGACACAATATATTGTGTCCTAAATATAAGGACACAATATCCCTAAATAAAGACTTAGACCACATGGGTCTAACACATATCTATAGGACATTGCATCCCCCAAAATTCCAAATGCATACTTTTCTCAAGCACACACAGATCATTCTTCATATTGACCACATACTGGGCCACAAGACAAATATCAACAGATACATGATGATTGAAATCATACCAACTATGTTCTCTTAACATAAAGGCATCAAACTAGAAATCAACCATGAAAAGAAAACAAGGAACCCTCCCATTTCATGGAGATTGAACCCCGCAATACTGGAAAACCATTGGATTAATGAGGAAATCAAAGAAGAACTTAAAAAACACCTTGTGATGAATGACAATGAGGTCACAACTTTCCAGAATGTATGGGACACAGCAAAAGGAATAAGAGGAAATTATATAGCAATACAGGTCAACATCAAGAAACAAGAAGAACCCAAAGTAACAATCTAATCTCCCATCTCAAAGAACTAGAAAAAGAACAACCAAAAGCCAATAGAACACAGGAAATAATAAAAATTCAAGTAGAAATAAATGAAATAGAAATTTTAAAAAGACAATCCAAATGATCAATGAAACCAAAAGCTGGTTCTTTGAAAAAAATAAACAAAATAGACAAACCTCTAGGCAGGCTCACAAAGAAAAAAAGGGAGAAAATGCAAATAAATAGGATCATAAATGAAAGAGAAGAAATAACAATAGACAGAGCAGAAATCCAGAGAATAATTGGAGATTACTATGAACATTTATATGCAAACAAGTTCAACAATCTAGAAGAGATGGACAAATTCTTAAAATTATACAATCACCCAAAGCCGGATAAAGAAGAAATAGAAAAACTAAACAAACCAATTACAAGCAACAAATTGAAACAGTATTCAAAATCCTCCCCCAAAACAAAAGCCCAGGACCAGATGGTTTCACAAATGTTCAAAAATGAACCTATCCTACAAAGATGGTACCTATCCTATAAAAACCTTTCAATTGAGAAAGAAGGACTACTACCAAATACATTTTATGAAATCAACATTACACTAATACCAAAATCAAACAAAGCCAACACACAAAAAAAGAAAACTATAGGTCAATCTCCCAAATGAACACAGATGAAAAAATTCTCAATAAAATCCTAGCAAACCATCCAACAATGCATCAAATGGATAATATACCATGACCAAGTGAGAATTATTCCAGGGGCACATGGATGATTCAACATCTGAAAATCAATTAATGTAATTCAACAAACTCACAAAAAGAAAAATAAAAACCATATAATCATATCAATAGATACTGAGAAAGCATTTGACAAAGTTCAATATCCATGTATGATGAAGGACCTTGAAACTCTTGGGATAGAAGGAACATAGCTTAACATAATAAAAGTCTATATGACAAACCCAAGGCCAATATCATTCTTAATGGTAAAAAGCTGAAAGTCTTCCCTTTAAGATCTACAAGAAGACAAGGATGTCTGGTCTCACCACTGCTTTTCAATATAATACTGGAAGTCCTAGCCAGAGCAATTAGGCAAGATAAGGACATACAAATAATCCAAACAGGGAAAGAAGTAAAACTATCACTATTTGCAGATGATATGATAATATACAGAGAACCCTAAAACTTCTACAGAAAAAAATAATCAAAACAATAAACCAGTTTAGTAAAGTAGCAGGATACAAAATCAACACACAAAAATAAGTAGCCTTCCTATATGCAAGCAATCAGTCTGAAGAAGAAATTAAGAAAACCATCATATTTACAATTGTACCAAAAAAAGTTAAACACCTGGAGATAAACCTAACAAAGAAGGTGAAAGACCTATACAAAGAAAATTATAAAACATCATTAAAAGAAACAGAAGACATACCGGATGGTCTCACTCATAGCAGGAATCTAGAAAACTTAAATAAGGGACCAGGAAAATGAATATAAGAAAGTGAAAATCAAAATCAACAAAAAACTATGAACCAGAGACACTTTTTGGGGGGTGGGGGGCGGGAAGGGAAGGATTGGAGTCAGAATGGGGCTTTTGCAATTGTATGGGGGAATATAAAAATAAAATTCATTATTTAAAAAAAAAAAAAAAGAAACAGAAGACAACACAAAGAAATGGATTGAAGGAATTAACATTATCAAAATGGCATCCTATTGAAAGCAATTTACAGATTCAATGCAATTCTGATAAAAATCTCAATGGCATTCTTCAAAGAAATAGAACAAGTACTGCTGAAATTCATATGGAATCACAAAAAAAACTCAAATAGCCAAAGCTCTCTTGACTCAAAAGGAGAACGGAGCTATCACACTCCCAGACTTCAAATTATACTCCAAAGCCATAACAATTAAAGCAATATAGTACTGGAACAAAAACAGTCACACAGACCAATGGAATCTAATATAAAACCCAGAAATAAAGACACACCTATATGGACAACTAGTTTAAGACAAGGAGCAAAGAATATGCAATGGAACAAGGATAGTCTGTTCAATAAATGGTGCTGGGAAAACTGGACTGTCAAATGCAAAAGAATGAAACCAGACTGCTACCTCACACCATGCACAAAAACCAACTCAAAATGGATAAAGGATTTGAATATAAGACCTGAAACCATAAAATATATATAATAAAACATAGGCAAAACACTCTATGACATACACCTCAGAAAAATCATTTAGGACTCATCTCCAGGAACAAAGAAAATGAAGGAAAAGATAAACAGCTGGGACTATATCAAACTAAAAAGCTTTTTTACAGCATGAGACAATAACCAAAATAAAGAGATACTCTATTGATTGGGAGAAAATATTTGCACTCCATACAACTGATTAGGGACTGATTTCAAGATCTACAAAGAGCTCATACAACTCAACAAAAACAAAGCAAACAATCCAATCAAAAAATGGGCAGAAGAGGGACTCCCTGGTGGCTTAAAGTCTCTGCTATCAAGCTATCACCAGCCACTGTGGCGTGGGTTCAATCCCCAGCCAGGGAACTAACGCACATGGTGCAGCAGACTTCTCCTGTCTCGCCCACCACTCCCAGCAGTGTATTTCAGTAGATTCACCTGTTCTGCTCCCTACTCTGTCTCTGGTGAATCCTCTCATGCCCCGCACCTCTGGCCTATACCTGAGTTCTTGTATGCATAAATAAATAAAAATAAATCTTAAAAAAATAGGGGGGGGGCAGAAGAGATAAAGACACTTCTCCAAAGAGGAAATACAAATGGCCAACAGGTATGCAATAAATGCTCAACATAACTTATAATCAGGGAAATGCAAATCAAAATCACAAGATACCACCTCACACCAGTGAGAATGACCCATATTAAAAAAAAAAAAAAAAAAAGGGCAAAAACAAATACTGGCAAGAATGTGGAGAAAAAGGAACCCTCTTACACTGCTGGTGGGAATGCAAACCGGTCCAATCACTACAAGCTGTGTGGAAGACCCTCAAACTACGAAAAATGGATCTACCATATGACCCAGCAATTCCACTCCTTGGTAATCTACCCAACGGACACAAAAATTCATTCGAGAGGAAAGCTGCACTCCTATGTTTATTGTAGTGCTATTTACAATAAGTAAGATATGGAAACAACCTCAGTGCCCAAAAACAGATGACTGGATCAAGAAGATATGGTTTATATACACAATGGAATACTATTTGGCAATCAAAAAAGATAAACTCATGCCATGCACGGCAACATGGTGAGAGCTGGAAGAGATTATTCTCAGTGAAAAAATCCAGTAGGAAAAAGAAAGATATTGAATGATTTCATTTATAGGAGGAATATAGAAAAACCAAACAAGGGATCAAGGAAAAAAGACAAAACTAGCAGGCAAACTATAGATCTGAGGCATACAGCATATAGCAGGGGAGGGGGATGAAAAGGAAGAGGGGTCAAAATGGGAGGGACGAACACAAGAGACTATGGTAATGGTTTACCATTGGTGAACTTGGTAGTGGGACTTTTATGGGGATTACACCTGAAAAGAGAAATCAAACATTGTACAAAAATGAATAACAATAAAAAATAAATATATTAAAATTAAAAAATTAATACAATTATATTACCTATTTTAAAAGTATTAAGTTTGCAATAAGTTGTGATCTATAGCCTTTGTCCTATCTTGTTCAGAATTTTTATCATAAATGGATACCGAGTCTTGTCAAATGCTTTCTCTGTATCTATTGATATTATCATGAATTTTATCCTTTCTTTTGTTAATATAAAGCAGTATATTGATTGATTTATGTATATAAATCCATCCTTGCATCCCTGAGATAAATTTCACTTAGTCTTGATGTATGATCTTTGTATACTTTGATGTAATTTTTGAAACCACTAAGACAAATAAATTTAAATTATTTATTATGTAAAAATTAACAATGGTCTGGGCTTTATAATGATAGCTAGATATAAGATGTGCTATATATTTCAGCTTCCAGATTTTGAACTCAATCACCCCTTGAGAGAAGACATACCAGCTCGCATAATTTCATCAACCAGGAGAATGTTGGTGGCAATCACTGTGCTAAGAAAAAAGATGACAGGGTGAGTAAAGCCTCCCACCACATTCTTATCCTTTACCCCTAGCAATATTTAGTTATAAATGTATTTTGTTTTTTAATGATGTTGGTGAGATTTTATGAGACAAGCTATTATAAACACAAACATCACCCCTTGTATTATAATTTCTACTCCTTGCTGATAAACAAAAAGCCTGACTTTAATTCCAGCAAAACAGAATTCATTTTCAGCACACTGTTTGATTGATTTCCCACTAAACATGTTGTTCTATTTCTTTCCCCTCTTCCTCGAATAAACTGTAAGAATAAACTGTTAGAATTTCCTACAACTTACACTGCTAGAACTAAAATGTAAAAAACACTGTAAAATGACAGAATCCTATTTTAATAGCTGGATACCATGCCTTTTCCTATACTTAACGATATCAATTATGCCCCAAAGTCTTTTTCTTTTTAGTAATACAAACTTACCAAGAGTGAAGAAGTTGTTTTTTCACACAATAATTATCCCAAACTCCTGCATCTGCTGCTATCATTGGTTCACCTACAAAGTAAAAAACAACTATTTTTAATACTGCATTCTTGATATATTCTACTAATATAGGATGTAAATTCTAATTATACTTACTTTCCACCAGAACTACGATCGTCAAGGTCACCAAAGCCCTCCATTGATGTCTACAGTCAACTCTGAGGCCTCATCTGCTTAACACATGATTACACTCTCCTAACTACCTTTCTTCACTTGTATTCCATCACTCTTGCTGTTTTTTTTTCTGTTATATTTGTGGCTCCTTTTCTGTCTGCTTTTCTAATTCTTTCTCTTCTTCCCTGAGCCCTTAAAGTGTGAGTACCCAAAGGTTCAGGCCTGTATTTTTCTCTCAACATTCATTTCCTAGATAATCTCATCCAGCCTTTTGGATTTAAACCATGTTGTAGGGGCTGGAAAGGGCCACAATGCAGGTTTTCTGATCCAGCAGACTGGGTAGAGGAGGAGTCAGAGTCCTCAGTGGCTTTTGCAGGTCTTTTATTGGGATTTACCGGGTACATGGCAGGTTGGGGTCTGGGGGCCGGGAGGCTGGCAGGCCTCCCAGCCCCCAGCAAGTCTTCACTCTTTCTGGTCTCTCTGACGTTCTCTCTGCTTCTCTGCTCTCGGCTTCTCTGCTTCTGTTTCGTTCTTGGCTTCTGCTTCTCTTGCTTCTCCTTCTCTCTCTGCAGCTGCTGGAATCCCCATGATGCCGCCCTTAAAAGTCCAGTCTCTCAGCCCAGGTGTACCCACTTCAGGTGCCCGCCATCAGGCGTGCATTCAGGACCACAGGGTTCCCTTATCTATCCTAATGGCAGGAGAGCAGAAAAGCCTTATACCTTTTACCTATCCTACACATGTACACTCTGGTGACTCTCAAGTTTTTATCTTCAAGGCAACCTCTTTCTTGAGTTCCATCTGTCTATTTTACATGAAAGTCTATAGACACTTCAAACTTAACTTTGCAAAATTCAACTGATCCACCACTATCATAACCTGCTCTACCGTGGTCTTCTCCAATATAGTTAATGACAATCCCAACCTTCCAGTTGTGACTTCCCTCCAAAGTAGCCACAGTAATCCTTTAGACCATGTCACACCTCTGCTCAAAACTGTTCTTATTACACTACAGTCAAAGTTCTTAGACTGGCTGATAAGTCTTTGTATGATGTACATGATTATATCACCTTCTACCTCCCTAAATACATCAGACTGACTGTTTCCTCTGTTTCTAGTTAACAGTTAGTCTAGTTAACTCTTTCTCTAGTTAACCACATGGCTAACTTCTTTTGATTTTTTTTTTCAATAGACATATTCTCAATAAGGCCTCCTATAACCACAATCTTTAAATTGCAGACCTCTTTCCACCTCCCTGTGCTAGCATTCACAACCATTCTATTCTTTTATTTTCCCCCACAGAATTTGCTACTTTTTAAAATGTGAAAGGGATTTGTTTGTTAAGGTTGGTATTAACACCTGTCCTTCCCCAATAAAACATAAGCTCACAAAAGCAAAATTTTTATGTTTGTTTTATGTGAATCTCAAAAATCAAATAACACTCTATTTCCTAGATGAATAAATATTTCAAGAAGTTCAAAAGTAAACTAAAGGCACCCAAAACTAAGTATTTTTTTTTAAAGATTTATTCATTCATGTATACAAGAACAGGGGTACAGGCCAGAGGTACGGGCGGTGAGAGGGTCCACCAGAGACAGAGTGGGGAACAGATCAGGCAGAATGACTGAAATACACTGCTGAGGGGATCAGCGGGATTGTCAGGAGAGGTCTGCTGCGCCATGTGGGTTGCTCCCTGGCCAGGGATCGAACTTGTGCTGAAGTGGCTGCGGCTAGCCGCATAGGTTGCGTCTTAACCCCTTGCGCCACCAGGGAGGCCCCCCAAAACTAAATATTAAAGTCACCTAAACTTCTACTGTTACTATAAGTTCTGAGTTAGTGAACTGCAAAATTCTGGGTTAGTGAATTTTTCACCTTACCTGTATTCAAATCTATGCCAACAGGTTGTTTTGATTCTGAATGCACAGCCTGAACTTTTACTAGCGTTTCTTGCGGGTCATAACCAGAATTCTGAGCAAGAACCTTTAGAAATAAAAAAGTAATAAATATGTGTGAAATGCCTTCACATATATATTTGAATATCAAGTGTTGATACATGGAAAAATGTTTTTTCTTCTTTTCTAGGAATTATAATGACAATGACAAATGCAAACTAGTGTTGGGAAGTGCTAAATAACCTGAAGTTGTTACATTCCACAATGTAAAGTGATAACACTTTTGACCATCAATAAAATAAGTTTACCCTAAAATCTAATTAAATTTTAAGTTCTAAGTTATAAAATATACTTCAATATAATTAGTTAATAATGAACTATTTTTTGAGGGAAATTTTTGGAATTACTTCAACTTTTAGAGCTCAGAGAAGGAAACAAGATGCTAAAGTGGCTATTTGTGAAACTTCTATAAGGATTCTCAGCTGTTATGCCAAAAGTTTCCCTACTTTAGCTATAAAATATCTTCGAAAAATGTGCATGAAGAAATGCAAATATATAACATGGGCAACTTCTAATTCAACACCTGTATGTCTAACCAGTTGTTCTTTGGCTATTAAATTATTGTACCTTAGGAATAATAAGTAAAGCATCAGCAAAAGCTTGGACTCCAAGACGGGCTCTTCCTTGTATACTGTGCTTGTAGGTAACAAGAGCTTCAGCTATCGCCACTTCAACTGCACCTGCACCTGGAACCACACAGCCTGTTGGGAGAGAAACACTAATGGCAAAACAAGCCATACAAAAAAAAAAAAAAAAATCAAACCAGAGATAAAAGCAATTAGGTATTCAAGTCTACTTGTGTATGTCAAAAATGTATTCAAATATATAAGAAATAAAATAAGTACATGACGCAGATGAAGTATCCTGAAGTTACATGCCATTAAATAAGCCTGGTATGGACAAATGGATACAAACAGCTTTTTTCATTGCTTATCCATGGCAAATAAGAGTAGACATTTCTTCCATTTTCACCTGATTCCCTTATGACTACATTTTAAAAAACTGGTTATTTATAATTTATAGTGGCAGGAAACTAATTATAGTATCTAATTTTTGCTGAGTTAACAGGCTCTACCCCATCACCTCACTTTGGTCCCACCTGGAAGTATCAACAACTGTAAAATCTAGATTCTTTCACTTAGCATACTGTTTTCAAGATCATCCATGTCATAGTATATATCAGTATTTATTCCTTTTTGTGGTGAAATAAAACTCCATTATATGGATACACCACATTCTATTTATCTACCCTTCAGCTAATGGATTGTTTTCACTGTTAGGCTATTATGAATAAAAAGTTGTTATGAACATTTGTGTGCAAGATCTTAGTGTGGATATGTTTTTAACTCTTGTGAATTTATCAAAAAGCTGATATTTGGATCATAAAGTAACTCAATGTTTAACTTCTTGAGGAACTGTCTGTTATCCAAAAGTGCCCCAGCAATGTCTGAGAGTTCTGATTTCGCTACATCTTTGCCAATATTATTATCCAGCTTTTTGGTTATATAGCTCTCCTGACAATTGTGATATGGTACCTCATAGTGGTTTTTATTTTCATTTCCCTAATGACTAAAGATGTTGAGCTTTCATGCACTTATTATTCTATTTGAAATGTGTACTTTTATGTACTTATCTACCCTAGCTTCTTTTAGAAGGGATATGGTTGTAAATTATCAATAAATATTAAATGTTAATATTCTTTCCTAATCCTCCTTAAATTTACACCACATTTGAGGTAATGGAATGAATTCAAAGCTGTAAAAGCTTTTCAGGTTTAAAAAATAAAAGTCTAAAAATTTAAAGATGATACTATAGCATTAAATGTATATTATAGCATTATGTTTATTTCATAAACATAAATTAATCAAAATGGCAGCATATTATTAAGAATATTTTTTTAAAGATTTATTCATTTATGCATATAAGAACTGAGATACAGGCCAGAGGTGTGGGGGAGTGAGAAGATTCACCAGAGACAGAGTGGGGAGCAGAACAGGCAGATTGACTGAAATACACTGCTGATGGGAGCAGCAGGCCAGTCAGGAGAGGTCTGCGGCACCATGTGGGTCACTTTCCTGGTTGGGGATTGAACTCATGCTGCAGTGGCTGTGGATAGCTTCATAGTGCTGGCTTAATCCCTTGAGCCACCAGGAAGGCTCCTTATTAAGAATATTTTTTTAAAACACTTTTTTAGACTACAAATTGCCCAAAATATATTGATAGAAACGTAACTCTTTGTATTTTTTAAGATACTTTACAAACCATGATATTTTTATTACCACTTTAAAAATATGTATCTATCATGAAAAAGAACCTACCATCTTCAATGGCATTTTTGATGGCACGAAGTCCATCCCTTACAGCATCCTTGATTTGAGTGAGAGTATGCTTATTTGGCCCCTTAACTAACAAGGTGACAGCTCGAGGGTTAATACAGTTCTCAACAAAAGTGAATTTTTCTTCACCCTAAAAGTAATATAAGAAGATATAACTTTAGTATGTTATATTTATGAAATCAAGACCGAGATAATAATGTCAGAATTCAATCTTCAGGTGAATTTTTCTTATCAAGCATTATTAAATATGTTAAAAAGCAGTTAAGCTATATTTGAACTCTTAACAAGTGTTTGAAATAAAGTATGAAATCTCTGTGGATTATTCATATCTCAAAATGTAAAACCTGAATTTAAAAGTTTAGTATTTAAAAACACAAAAGGTTTACTGTTCTCTTTATACCCACTGCTCACAGAAATACTCACTAATGTGTACTCATGTACAAGACCAGCATATCCCAAGAAATCTACACTGAGATCTTCAAGACTATTCACAGCCACTCCACCACAAGCAAGAGAGAGTCTGAAATTACATATATATTACTATAGCTTAAATTATGGAAACCTAAAGACTAATTTCTTAAAGATGAAAAGACATCTAACACAAAAGAGTGCATTGTCACTATACTGTATTGGTTTTAAAATCTGTTTTAAGAAGATGAAAACCTTCCTTGTATTTCAACAAAGTTCTGAAGTAGGTTAAAATCTTGCATTTTGAAAATTTTAAAACCTTGAGTTTTAAAATTTTGACTTTTGTATATGAAAATTCAAGAAAAAATTAAGAATAAAATTCGGAGTTTGTACACCACTATTTTTTTTCAGCATGTATATATAAGCTAACAAGAAAACAAGTGGGATGATTACAATTTAATCTGTCAGAAATAACTGGGACACACAATTATCTGTAACTTTACCTTTCCATATTTCTTCTTTTTGCTCTGCGAAGAGCCACTATGCCATGTTTTGCAAGAGCATCTAAGGAAAATGGATCAATTCCCTATAATGAAATTAGCATAAAAGTTACAAGCATGTTTTAAGCCAGTAGTTCTCAAACATTTTGGTTGCAGCACTGTTTCAGACTCAAAAATTAAGAACTCACAGAGATTTTTGTTATGTGAACTGTATCTATAATATACATCATATTATGAATATAGAGAAATTTCAAAAATATTTATTAAACCATTTAAAATAATAAACAGTTTATGTTGCTATGAATACCATTTTGAAATGAAAATGTATTACACTTTCCTAAACAAAAAATAAAAATATACAGTGAGGGTAGTAGCATTATTTTACATTTTCTGCAAATACTTTTAAAATCTGTGTTAATAGAAAATGGCTAGAATCTCTTATCTGTTTCTGCACTCAATTTGGCACAATATATTATTTTGGTTGAAATATATGAAAAAAACTTGATCTAATACAGGTAAGTATAGAGAAAGGGAAGAACAGCTTAATAGTATTTTCGTATAAATATGGATATACTTACTTGATACTACAAACAAATGATAGCTTCTTAAAAGTCAGTTGCAATGTGGACTATGGAAGCATATCTGTGGAACATTCACATTAAAAATCCATTTGTCTATCTTTTTGCACTTTGAATGAATTCTTTACCCATGCATGATTTTGTTAGATTGTAAATCTTTTAGTCATTTAGAAAATTTCAACTCACTAAATTAGGTAGAACTTTCAAATGCTGGCATATTTCATGGTTATACAGTGTCAAAAGTATCACGTTTGCTAATACTATCACCAATATTATCAGCAAAGCCTTTTAACTATTAGAAAGCTGTCAAGTTCACAGTGGCATATACAAGTTTTCCCAAGTTCGAATTTTGTGAAGTTCCAATGGTATTATGAGCAACAAATACTGTTGTTCCTTGTTTTCCTTGAAGTGACAGGAATATTTCATTAATTTTTGAGAAAAATCTATCAAAACCTCTGTCTAAATAATCATAGCTTATCTGTCATTCTTTCAAGTAAAAAATAATGTTCCATCAAAAAAAGTATGATTTCCAGTTCACAATTCAATTACACAAGTACTTTCCTTCAAGATAACCATATTTTGACATGCAGTAAGAGTGCTTTGTGCATACTTCACTTTTTGTCACACATAATTATAAAAGGATGCACATTTAAGGATCAAAATTTATAAAATTAATGTTTTACCACTTCATCAAAAAAAATTCTTAAATGAATCTGCCATTTTTTTTAAAGACTTATTTATTTATGCATACAAGAGCTGGGGTACAGGCCAGAGATACGGGGGTGGGGGAGTAAGAGGATCCAACAGAGACAGAGAGGGGAACAGAACAGGCAGACCAGCTGAAATACAATGCTGAGGAGAGCAGCCAGTGAGACAGGAGAGGGCCTCGACATGTGGGTTGCTTCCAGGGTGGCCAGGGACAGAACTCATAGCTGCAGAGGCTGCGGATTGCTTCACAGCTTAACCCCTGCACCACCAGGGAGGCCCTGCCATTTTTTTTTTTTTTAACTGCTAGTGTGTGGTGGTGTGGTGACAAGAAATATGACTAATAAAGCAATTTGGTGCTACTGCTTTGATTTGTACTAAGATGTCAGCGGTTTTACCTACTGTTGTTTTTGCATCATCATTGAACATGCCAACACATGTAAAAGGCATTATTATTATTAATGTAAAAAAGTTTTGACTCTATGGACTCCATGAAATGGTCTTAGGGATTGATTTCCAAGGGTCCATGGACCATACTTGAACAAACACTAAAGAACATTTAAAAAGAGTTAAAATCTAAAATTTCTTTCTCACCTTCTGATTAATGACAACAAACCCTTTATTAGAATGAGCACAGACTTTGTCTTTCAGGTCTATTATCTTTTGTACTCGATCTTCAATAAATTTTCTTTCAGCTTTTACCAACTTCTCTTTCTCTTCTGCAGTCTTATAAAAGAAACCAGAGCTCACCTCTCTAAAAGATAAATAAAAACAAACTAATAAAGGTGGTGGTTGGTGGGAAAGAAAAGGTAAAAGGATTTACACTAAACACTTGGGAAAGAAAAAAAAAAGATTTTAAAACACTTTCAGGAAAAAAATGAAAAAACTGACATAACGTACGTCTTTTCATATTCTAGTGACACATTGCAAGTAAGTATAAATGCATCTTCTACTTGTTTCTTCATATCTGGATGACGGGCACCATGATCCAAAACTAATCCTCTGACCAATCTGTTAAAAATAACATAATGTTTCTTACTCTGAATATACACTCTAAAATTTAGTATAAAATCAGAATTTATAGGGCCTCCCCTGGTGGCGCAGCGGTTGAGCGCTGGGCTGCGAAGCTGCCCGCAGGCTCTACAGCGCCGGTTCAATCCCCGGCCGCCAGTGAGGGTCCCACATGGAGAGGCAGACCTCTCCTGACGCAACCGCTGCTCCCCTCAGCAGTGTGTTTCATCAGTCTGCCTGTTCTGTTCCCTGCTCTGGCTCTGATGAATTCTCTCACCCTCCCGTGCTTCTGACTGTGCCCAGTGCTTGTATAAATAAATAAATAAATCTTTAAAAATAAATAAATAAAATTAGAATTTATACTCGTAAAGTTGTAACAGAACTGCTAGGGCATACACTGCTTTCTCACATCAATTTCAAACCTAATACTTAATTAGTAAAGAGAATTTACTTTAACACAACATGACTGTGAAATCACAACAGAGTCAGCTTAAAATGAATTATTCTCTAAGTTATGTGGCTCAAACATAGTGACAGCTGATCAAATAATAAAAAGTGGGCATACATGAGCTTCTTAGGAACACTGTTCAAAATAATTACATGGAATAGCTTAAATTGTTAGCTTAATGTCCAGCAGTAGATTCTTGTTCAGAAGTAATAACCTAACTATTTATTGGTCATGAAAACTATGTATTAAGATGGGAAAATGTTTCAGGGGTAGCTGATAAGCACAGAATGACAAATTGCATGCAAAGCAACGGTAACTATTCTTTAAAAATATATGCACCTTGGCATTGAAAAGAGAAAATGGAAGAAAAGTAAAAGTAGTGTTATGCTTGGATGGTAGGAATACAAGTAATTGTAGGGTGAGGGGGAGAGCTTTTACTCATTCTCCAAATGTTCTTTCCACAATAAATATTTTTATAACCTTTAAAATTCATGTATATCCAATTATGAATCTTTTATAACCAATATTTGTTACACATTAAGGAAATAATTTTAAATAGTTTAACACAATTAGAAGTTTTCAAAATTGTAATCTAAATCCTAAATGAATGTGAAAATATTTTATTTTACAAAGAAACAAGCAAACTATGTTTAATATTCTGTTTTCAAGCCTCCTTTATACTTGGCCCCTCCTCACTTTCAATAAATGACTTTGCATCTCCAAGAAAACAGAAACACTGTTTCATTACTACCTCTACCAAAGCACCTGCACTTGACTTGAACAGCTTCCTCTCTAAGGTTAACCTCTGCACTTGGGTGCTGTGTTCCCTTTCCCCTCTATGATCCTGCATGGCCTCATATTCCTTGAATTCTCTGGATTCACATCAATTGTCTGAATTCACAGAAGCATTCTCTTCAGAATGCTTCTCTTCAGAATGCATTCAGAAAGCATTCTCTTCAGAATGCCTCAGAAATTCATTCTTCTCCTTCAAACCCATTTCTATATTCCCTTTTAACTGCTATCCCATTTCTCTGTTTCTCTTTATAGCTTAACTCCTAAGTCATCTATATTTGCATCCTCACTTCTTTCTTAAACATTCTCTCAAGTCCAATGTTTCATACACTTTGCTGAATCAACTTTCATTAAATCAACCAAAAAATGAAATGTTTTCCAAATTGGTCAATTTTCAATTCAGAGCAATTGGCTCACACAATGTATATGACATGACTATTCTTCCTTGAAATACTATTTTCTTTTAGCTTCTGCAACACTACTGTCTCTTGCCTTTCCTCCAATCTCACTGACCAACCGTTTTCATTCTCCTTTGCTGAATCTTCATTTTCTCAATTTCTACACATTGAGTTTCCAGGGTTCAATCCTTAAACGTTTTCTTTTCTTTATCTATATTCACTTCCCAGATGATCTCATTGACTCCCATAGCTTTAAGTTACCCATACACTAATGATTCCTAAAAATATATATTTCTGGTCCAGATCTCTATTCTGAACTCCAGACACACCTCTCTAATTCCCATCTCAACATCTCCACATAGATAGCTAATCGGCATGTAACATTCCCCAAATCAATCTCTTAACTTATTTTTTCCAAACCTACAGCTCCCAGTCTTTTCCATCTCAAGAAATGGCAATTCTACTTTTTCAGTTTCTCATGCAAAAACCCAAGAAATGTCCCTGATTCCTGCTTCTGTTATATACTGTAACCCATCAACAAATACTATTCTCCTTTCTAAGTAGACCCTGACCTAAAGCGTATTTCTCACCTGTATTAAAATAAATTGTAGGAAAAAAAAATTGTAGGGCCTCCCTGGAGGCACAATAAGATGCAACCTATGAAGCTGTTCACAGCCACTGCAGCATGAGTTCGATCCCCAGCCAGGGAGCTACCTATACATGGTGCAGCAGACCTCTCCTGCCTCACCCACTGCTCCCCTCAGCAGTGTATTTCAGTCAGTCTGTCTGTTCTGTTTCCCACTCTGTCTCTGGTGAATCCTCTCAACCCCATACTTCTGGCCTGTATGCATGAATAAATCTTTAAAAAAAAATTGTAACTGGTATGTTTCTGCCCTTGTACCTCCCATGCCACTCCTTGGTGAAGTCTCCATTCAACAACCAGATATGCTTCTGAAATATAAATCTAGAAATTGCTACCCTCAGCAATGATAGGTTAATTTGAACCAATCTTACTACCAAAAACAAAAAAACAAAAAACTGCTAAGTTAAAAAAGTAATAACTCTAAAAACAGTTTATGCTCAATGAAATAGGTCAGAAGGAGAAAGAAAAATATTAGATGGTTTCACTTATAGGAGGACTATAGGGGAACTAATAAGGGATCAGGAAAAAAATAACAATAATAAATAAAAGATCAAAATTAACAGACAACTATAATCAGAGACATTCTGCAGGGAAGAGGAAAGGAGAGGGAGGGAAAACAGGGGAGGGAAGAACATAAGGGAGTATGGTGATGGTGCACAGGTGATGGTAGGAATTTTATAGGGACTAAATTTTTAGTCCCCATATTTTAGTCCTCTGAATTTTACTGAGAGGAGAAAGCAAATACTGCACAAAAATGAACAATGATGTAAGATATATATAAGTAAATAAATTTAAAAATACCAAAAAAAACCTCTAAAAACATTGGAGGATCATATGAAATAGTAAAGAAATAGGAAATAATTTTCTTTTCAAACACAAAAACAAAGCAGAAACTCCAAGATGTAAGCAGGGGATGACAAGCATTCTTATCCTAAGGTCATTTGACAGTCAGGCATTTCTAAACTTTAGTTTCAATTACCTTTCAAAGATGAGGACACAATTAAAAGTTTGGAATTCATCTGAGGTAGAATCTAATGGAAGACCCGTTCACATTAAACTGGTATTCAAAGGGATATATACTCAGGATAGAAACCAACAGGATGAACTTGAAGCAATCAATCCTCATATGGATTTGCAGTTAGAATTCACAACTGGATATTAAAGAAAAAAAAAATGAAGAGAAACACAAGACCTCAAGCTGAGGCATCAATTTAAAGTAGTACCTAGGCTCCTCACCACAGCAAATTCAAATTCTCCATACAGAAAGATACCTTCATCCTAGGTCTCAAATTATTTCTACAAATACTTTTTCAAACACAATGAAAGGCACATATGGAAACAAAGCACAATGAGTGAAAATCAGCAAAATATAATAAACACCAAAATTAAGCAAACCAAAACTACAGCGGTGACCCATATGTTTAAAGAAATAAAGAACAAGTTTGGAAAGATCTGCAGGGAACAGGAAACCATAAAAAGTGACATGGCAGGGCCTCCCGGGTGGTGCAGTGGGTTGAGCACAGAGCTGTGAAGCTGTCCGCAGCCTCTGCAGCATGTGTTCGATTCCTGGCTGGCTAGAGAGATACCCACATGGCGTGGTAGACTGCTCCTGTCTCACCTGCTGCTCCCCTCAGCAGTGTATTTTGTCAGTCTGCCTGTTCCGCTCCCCACTCTGTCTCTAGTGAATCCTCTCACCCTTCTGTGCTTCTGGCCTCTATCCCAGATCTTGTATAAAAATAAATAATTTTTTTTTTAAAACGTGACATGGCAGATTTCAGAAGAACCAAATAGATTTTCTATAAATAACAAAAAAAACCCCACATATATTAAAAATAAAGTATTAACAGATGGAATATGATATCTGAATTGACTTTAAAAAATGCAGGTTTGAAATAGGAAGGAAGGAAAGAAGAGTACATTAAGGAATATAAAGGGAAACAGGATGGGCCACCCACTAAAAGTTGATAAAGACAGAATTTTCCACAATAAAATGTTAAAATGAGTCAAATACAAAAAGCAGCAAGATGCAACACACTTAATGTCAATCATCTGGCCCCTCTAATCACAACCTCTACTCCTTTTTCCTCTTGCTATGTTCCAGAGATACTGAAACACCCCAGCACACTTTTACTCAGGGCCCTTTCAACTATTACTCCCTCTGCTTAGCACCCTCTTCTTCCAGATAGTCACATGGCTAGCTCCCTTGTTTCTTCAGAGACCTCTTTAACTCTCCAGTTCAGTTTCTTATCACATGAATTCCTGACCCATCTAAAATCATACACATGTTCATATGCAATGTTACACTAGCCTCTTTGTAGTATTTATTATAATATGTTTATCATCTCCTTCAACTAAACTTCTCAGACAAAGAAATTCTATTTATTATTCTTTCCTGGTATCTAAAACAGTGGGTGGTTCATAGTAATATCCAATTAATGCATGCTAAATGAACAGATTGAAAAAAGCAACAAAGTTCATTAGAAATTCATTTAAAAGGTCATCTGAAGATACCCATATATTCTAGAATCTATGTATTGTCAAACGTTATGTAATTTACTTTGTATCTGTTTCGGATTTATGCTTCATCTCCATGATTTCTACCATGAAAAGATCAATAGGAAAACCTGGTCTTCTAATAGCCAAAACAGAATCCACCACAGCCTGAAAGAGAAGTGAAGAACAGTAAATTACTAAAAGAAATCACTGGTCCCACTAATCCATCACCAAACAAGTAGGTGAAAGGCTTTAGGCTCCAAAATATAAGGTAAAGAGAAAAAGTGTCACTTTTGTCATGGCACTAATAATAACCAATGCCAATGGATACTTCAGAGACGAAAGAGACTTTAAAGATCATCAGGTCCAAATCCTTTATTTTACAGATAAGGAAATAAAGATAAACCTTTAAGAATTTATGGTCTTAAGACAAAATCTAACATGTAGTAGCAAAGTCAGAACTAAAATTCAGATCTCTTTGACTGTCATTCCACTACTCCATCTATTCAATAATTCTCAAACTTTTCCATGAAGGAACACCTTCGTAGAAAAGAGGGAAATGTAGTCTAAGGGAACAGCTCAACTTTGCTGGCTATAACAACAGGAAATTTTTAAGTCTTTTGCTTTACCGTATATGAAGTTTCCATGTCATGCCATAATATACACGTGGTTGTTTTAATGTGAAAGTAATGCTCTCCTCCAAGATTACAAAGTAAAATTGACACTCCAGAAAGATGGGTCTCATTTTTTCTGTTACATATTCCCGGGAATATGCACTTTGAGAAACATAACACAATATACCCTATTGATTAGCTCAGA
Source organism: Talpa occidentalis (assembly GCF_014898055.3). Taxonomy (NCBI): domain Eukaryota; kingdom Metazoa; phylum Chordata; class Mammalia; order Eulipotyphla; family Talpidae; genus Talpa; species Talpa occidentalis. Next base: position 78,505,916 of record NW_023605083.1, on the reverse strand, counting down.
AAGTAGTAAAAGGACAATAACTGACTACTGAAATCGTGCTATGTTATAACTGTCCTAAAATACAAATAAACCTGATATTTGGTTTGGAGTCCAACAGGGAAAAATGAGAACTACCACTGAAGAATGAGATAATCATTGTTTTTATCATTGTTTCTTCCCTGCCAAAAGAGAATGGAGGCCTTAACCAGATTACATGAAGGCTCTGATCTACTTGATACATGTATTCCAACAGTAGAAAATACAGCAAAGTATTTATTTGTATCTGATCAGTAAGAAATTGCCTAATCTTGAGGGACATATGCAAATTAAAATGTATTGAAACAGCACAAAAGACAGTAAGGAGAAATTAGGAGCATACTGGTTTAAGGTTTTCCCAAGATATATGCAGCTGTGTATATATTTCTTTTAAAGAAATACCATGGTGAATTAAAGATATAAACTGTAAAAGAAAAAAAAAGAAAGAAATTGATTAATCATAATCTGATTTCCCAAGTAGGTATTCCTATTTAAGGAGAAAAAGAAACAACTTCGGGGCCTCCCTGGTGGCACAAGGGGTTAAGCACCACACCATGAAGCAATCCGCAGCCTTTGTAGCACAAGTTCGATCCCCGGCCAGGCCAGGAGCAACCCACATGGCACAGCAGACCTCTCCTATCTCACCCGCTGCTCCCCTCAGCAGCATACTTCGGTCAGTCTGCCTGTTCCGTTCCCCACTGTGTCTCTGGTGAATCCTCTCACCGCCCCTCACCCCCCCCCGCATCTCTGGCCTGTACCCCAGCTCTTGTATGCATAAATAAATAAATCTTTAAAAAAAAAAGAAAAGAAACAACTTCAGTGTTCTAATCCATTTGGCATTTATATTTCTCAAAGCAAGTAAGATAGCATTGTAATTTATATGTTGATGTCTTGTGAATTTGGTTGTAATTAATTTGTCATTCTTGATAAACTAATAAATTCAAGAAACAGCAAAGCTAAGGAATAGTAATATGATCAAACTATAGCCACCTGATAAAAATCCATCCAAATATACCCAATATTATCCTTATATTACTTGATACCTTCAGGATTAAGCAAAACAAATATGCATTTTCCAGATGTGAATATATAATCTGTCAGATTAATTATGCTTTATTGAAATGGTAATCTTAAGTACAACACACATTGCAAAAACAACTTCCCCACATGTCACCTCACATAATGAATACAGAACTATAGGTTTAAAGAGTGAGTACATCCACCCCAATGGCTTCCACACAGGAAACAATCCTTATGTAAGGTAACTTTAATGTTACCTTAAAAGAAGGCTTAACATGACACCTTTGAAAAATGATACCAATCAAATCTAGTCTATAAGTCTATAAGTGTTTATCTTCCATATTTTATTTTACATGCACAAACACATAGAATACAAATTGCAATATTTCATTTTACATTCAAAAAGAACCACTTGATTATCTTATAGGCAAAAAAAAAGAAAGAAAAAATATCACCGTATGTTAGGCACTATTCATTCTGAATGCAAAAGTTTAATCACATACCTCTGTTAGCACATCAGCCAGTTCAACATGAACTTTAGTTCGTAGAGATGTTCTAGCCACATCTAAGAGGATTTCTCTTTTCATCTCTTTTTCAATTTTAACTTCTTCCAAAACTTCAAGTGCTTTCATCTTTGCTGCTTCAAATCCTTCAGCTATTATTCTAGGGTGCAGGCCCTATTACATCAACATAAAGCTATAAATTATAAAATAAATCACCAAAAGTAAAAGCAACTATTCTCTTCTATAAATAGGTATGCCCAAAACAGGTTATAATAACAACATCAATGCCACTAAATGTATTATGTAATTTATAAAAGTCATTTTGCAGTGCTTAATTTTTTTCTCAATTTTTAGGTGATTCTATGCCTTTCCTCAGCATTTTGCAAATCATTCCTAAGATTGGAAGATTATAATGTGAATGACTGCAGAGATTTTTAAATTTCAAATCTTATTCCTCTCCCACTTCAAAAAGAAAGGTTTTTGGTTTTCATTTTTCTTCCATGTCTTTATGTCCCTCTATACAGAGAACATAATTGTTTTGTGAGGAAAAAATTTAATGTTTTGATAGCAATATGTTTAAACTCCTAAATTACAATGTTGGATCTGAAAAAGTCATTTCAAAGCAATACATGAATTTCACATTTGCCCAATTTCCATAAAGTATGTTAACATTCCATGTTAACATTTCTGAATTTTTTGCTTATATCTCTTGTTTACCACACTTTAGAACACTGAATTCCTCTCTATTTAAGATGCTTCTTGAAGATAAAAGCCCTGATCTTACAGGCCAGAATTTGGCACTTTACTGTCCTTTTTTTCTCATTTTCAAACTTACAGAAAAATTGTTAAATCCAATATAAAAACTACAAAAGTCCTTTTACCTTCTAAAAATTATGATACATAATTGTCATGTGGTGCCCTTCTAATGGGCACAAAAGACTCCCTTTAATGCAAAGGGGAAAGTCCAGCACTGATTTTGAGAAAAAACAGATACCACCCTGACCAAATGATCAAAGTTAACATCACAGTAAAGAGACAGATAGACATCAGGTGCCCCCTGATATGATGTATTAAGAACACAATAGAACTTCTGTGGTATTCCTGCCAAAAGTTCATAACCTGAGTCTAATCAGGAGGAAACAGACAAATCCCAATTGAGGATCTTACTACACGATAATTGGCCTATGCTCTAATAGCAGCAAAGTCATGAAACACAAAAGATGGTTCAGGAACAATTCTAGCTTAAAGGAGACTAAAGGAACATGAGAACAATACAGTGCGTGAACTTAGGTCTTCTACTATTATAAGACACTTGGATCAAATGATGACATTTGAATAAAATCTGAAGATCAGATAATAGTACTGTGTCAATGTTAATATTAATTTCCTCATTTTGATCACTATACCATGGTTATATGAAAGAATTCCCTGGTTTTACGAAATACACACAGGAATGTTTATATCATCATGCCTATTATACCATTCATTAAAAAAAATATTACTACACACATACATATTTCTTTTTTTTTTAAATGTGCTGTCTTTTTTTTTTTTATTTTATTTTATTTATACAAGCACTGGGTATAGTCAGAAGTGCAGAAGGGCGAGAGAATTCACCAGAGCCAGAGCAGGGAACAGAACAGGCAGACTGACGAAATACACTGCTGAGGGGAGCAGTGGGCACAGCAGGAGGGGTTTGCATGCCTTGTGGGTCCCTCACCGGTGGCTGGGGATTGAACCGGCACTGCAGAGGCTGCGGGCAGCTTCGCAGCCCGGCGCTCAACCGCTGCACCACCAGGGGAGGCCCTACACACATACATATTTCTATACACATATATCTCTGGAAAAGAAATGCTATTCTTTGGAAAATTCCTCCAACTTTTCTGTGGGTCTCATATAATAACTTTTTCAAATCCGTATAATTTATTCTAAAATATACAAATTTACTGAAAGTTAGAACTAGGTCTAATTTATTCCCTTCCTTCATTTCTTTACATCAATCTGATAGTAATTTTTTTTATATTTATTTATTCATACAAGAACTGGTGTACAGGCCAGAGGCGCGGGAGGGTGAGAGGATTCACCAGAGACAGAATGGGGAGCAGAACAGGCAGGCAAACTGAAATACACTGCTGAGGGGAGCAGCGTGCAAGACAGGAGAGGTCTGCCATGCCATGTGGGTAGCTGGGAATCCCTGGCCAGCTGGGAATCAAACATGTACTGCAGAGGCTGTGGACAGCTTTACAGCGCTGCACTCAACCCGCTGAGCCACCAGGAAGGCCCTGATAGTAATTTTTTAAAGATTTTATTTATTTATGCATACAAGAACTGGGGTACAGGCCACAGGTGCGGGGGGTGAGAGGATTCACCAGAGACAGAGTAGGGAACAGAACAAGCAGATTGACTGAAATACACTGCTGACAGGAGCAGCAGGTAACTCAGGAGAGGTCTGCTGTGCCATGTGGATGGCTCACTGGCCAGGGATAGAACTTGTGCTGCAGTGGCTGTGGACACCTTCATAGGTTGTGTCTTAACCCCTTGCACCACCAGGGAGGCCCTTATAGTAATTGTGAAAAGTTGACATTTAGTGAGCATTTGTGCCAGACATTATTCTAAATGGCTTTACATGTATTATCTAACTTAGCCCTCTCAATACCATGAAATGAGTATTGTTGTTATTGCTGCTTTACAGAAGAGGAAATTGAAGCTTAAAGGGAAAATGTAATTTGCCTTAAACTGGCTGGCAAAATTTAACCCCAAAAGACCTGGCTCTATAGCCTGTGTTAATTACTATTATTTTTTAAAGATTTATTTATTTATTTATACAAGCAGTGGGTACAGTCAGAAGCGCGGGAGGGTGAGAGAATTCCCCAGAGCCAGAGCAGGGAGCAGAGCAGGCAGAAGGACTGAAGCACACTGCTGAGGGGAGCAGTGGGCGGCAGGAGAGGTCTGCGTGCCATGTGGGACCCTCTTCCGGTGGTCGGGGAGCAGCTGGGGATCGAACCAGCCCTGCAGAGGCTGCAGGCAGCTTCGCAACCCAGTGCGATACCGCTGCGCCACCAGGGAGGCCCTGTGTTAATTATTTTTAAAACACTTTTTTCAGTCTAGAACCTCACAATTTCTCACCTGGACTACTCTCAGAACCTCCAGCCTTGAATCTTTCAAAACTGTTCCCCAAATATTTAAAATGTCAATCTGGCCACATTATTTATTAATGTATTAGTACATTAATGATGTACTAATGTACATCATTGATTAGTATACCATATGCCTTTCATGATGTTGTTACCAACTACTTTCCCAGGCTAATCACCACTATCCATGTCACTTTAAACACTGCCAACACCAAACTACTTGTAACTCAACATACTATGATGTTGCTTCTCTTCCTCTGTGCCTCTACTCATGCTGTCTCTTCTGCCTGGAATGGTTTTCTCCTACTCATCCTAAATATTTAGCTTGTTTCCTCCAGAAAGACTAGATTAGGATACCCCAGCTTCCTCAGTATTTCTACAGTATCTTATTCCTAGCTCTATCACTCTATCACTATCACAGTACTGCCACACAGTCTCATATTTATGTCAACGTCTGTCAGCATCTCTCCCTTCCTGAATTTCTCTCTTCTTAATCCACCCCTAATTTTGTTTAGGTATTTCTCTTTCTCTAGTGCTTCAGAGGAAGCTGACTCTATACCTAGTTCAAGAGTAGAAACCTGATTAGATTAAGTGAGTTCCCCTAAAAACTCGTATTGGCATGGGATGGACTAAGACCAAGGTTGGTCCAATTATATAAAGAATTTATATTCCATATTTTCTCAGGCCCTGTCCTGCTGAGTGTTTTGAAGGGAAACAGAGAGCCCTCTTATAGAAGTAGAACTAAACCTTAAGTGGAAGAGGTGAGAGCCAGAAAGCATACGGATACTTGGTGAGTGATTTTTTAACCAACCAACCCTGGAAACCTATCTTCTCTATGTTCAATTACGTGAGATAATTTTTTTTATTGTTAATTTTAGCTAAGTTTCTACTCTCTACAGGCAAAAGTTAAGATAAAGTAACAGACGTTGAACAGACAACTCCCATTACTAAACGAAACACAAAGTAATAACTAGCACTTTAGCCAGTCTATGCTTTACTGAAATGGTCCTTGAAATGTTCAACATCACATGTAATCAGGGAAATGCAAATGAAAACTACAATGTGATACCATCTTATACCAGTGAGAATGGCACATATTAAAAAAACTAGCAACAGGGTCTGCCCTGGTGGCGCAGCTATTGAGCGCTGGGCTGCGAAGCTGCCCGCAGCCTCTGCAGTGCTGGTTCGATCCCTGGCCACCAGCGAGGGTCCCACATGGTGTGACAGACCTCTCATGCCGTGTCCGCTGCTACCCTCAGAAGTGTATTTCATCAGTCTGCCTGTTCCGTTCCTTGCTCTGGCTCTGGTGAATTCTCTCACCCTCCTGCACTTCAGACTATACCCAGTACTTGTATAAATAAATAAATAAATCTTAAAAAAAAACACAACAAAACAAAACTAGCAACAACAAATGTTCGCAAGGTTGTGGAGAAAAAGGAACTCTCTTGCACTGTTGGTGGGAGTGCAAATTGGTCCAACCACTATGGAGAGCTGTGTGGAGATTTCTGGACCTACTAAACATAGAGCTTCCATATGATCCAGCAATTCCACTCCTAGGTATTTACCCAAAGGACACAGAAACATCAATTCCAAAGGGCACCTGCACCCCTATGTTTATAGCAGCACTGTTTACAATAGCTAAGCTTTGGAAACAACTCAAATGCCCAAAAATAGATGACTGGATCAAGAAGATGTGGTACATGTACACCATGGAATATTACTCAGCATTCAAAAAAGATAAACACATGCAGTTTGCAGCAACATGGATGGCGCTGGAAGGGATCATGCTCAGCGAAATAAGCCAGAAAGAAAAAGAAAAATACCGGATGGTCTCACTCATAGCAGGAGTTTAGAAAACCTAAATAATGGACCAGGAAAAAGAATAACTATAATAAAGAAAAAATCAAATCATTGGGGTCAAAATAAGGGGGATGTAATTGTATGGGGAATATAACCAAGATGAAAATGCATACATTGTGCAAAAATGAAAAATGATGATGGGCCTCCCCTGGTGGTGCAGCGGTTGAGCGCTGGGCTGCGAGGCTGCCCGCAGCCTCTGCAGCACCGGTTCATTCCCCGGCCACTGGCGAGGGTCCCACAAAAAAAAGAAAAAAAAAAGAAAAAAAAAAAAGAAAAATGATGTAAGAAATATATAAAATTAAAAAAAAAGAAAAAATATATGCAAAACATCAACTTAGTTATTATCTTCAACTGGGTCAAAGCAGGGTCAATATTGTGAATTTATTCAGTAAAATGCTCCCTCTTTTTCTTCAGTCGGTGTGTATTTTGAATCAGAGGACTTCTTAGGAGGTGTAAATGCAAAGTTTAGATAATAAAATAAACTTTTAATACCTGAAAAAAAAATGCTTTCCAAAAAGTACTTCCCATTCAATATAAAGTACTATATAAATGTTAATTCCACGAAACTCTAATACCTCAGAAATGTAAAGATCGGCTTGTTTTAGTAACTCTCCAATAATTAGAACATTTGAAGTAGTGCCATCTCCTGTAATATCATCCTGAGCTGTTGCTACTTTTGCTATCAAGGAAGCTGTTGGGTGTTGAATTTGCTGGGAAATATAAGCAACAGATTAAAAAAAACGAGAAAGAGTGAGATAAAGAAATAGTCTACCCAAAACAAATAACCTAAGGGTCATTTGTAAAATTACAAAGTGAAATGAGCTTCATTCTACCAGCCCACAAGTTTTATGTCATCAATACTAAATAAATGTTAAGACCAAAACTTAAGAACAGAAAAAATTCATGCGGTTTGAACATTTTATAATAGTATTTGCTTCAAATGTAACATTTCCAAAATAAGATTAAATCTTTCAATTTTGAAGATGAATATATTCACTAAAATTGCAAAAGGATTTTTTAATTTTTCCATGATTACAAAGAATATAATACAGTATCTTTAAAAGATAGTTTGCAAATGTCCCTAAACTATTATTCGGATTATATTCAAAGATTTGAAAAGAGTTTGGTGAAGTTTAATTCAACGAACATATGCCATGACTGCAGTATTTAGCTGACAAGCTTGGTTTAAAGATACTGTAACAAATGTACAATGTTTTTAATTAAGCTTTTTCTAGGTGTATTAAAGTCAGCAACATTAGCTCACCATTTCATGGAGTAGCACATTGCCATCTTTGGTGAGTTTGATATCACCTGCACCAGAAACAAGCCTGTTCAGGAAACAGTGATCTTATTAAGCTCATATGGCAGGAATCAAGGCAGACACTCCAGTGCTTACTACTCCACTACCCTTATTTAATAATGGGAACTGTGCTCAGAAAATGTCCATCTCTACCATGGGGAGATAACATGGTAATTACCATTTGCTGCCCATAGAATAACTTCTCCCTAGAAGGACTAATATGGCAACTTCATTCTAAATGAAATATCTACAAGTTTAAGGACAGAGCAATTAATGAGTAATGAACAGTGGTTTGGTCAAAGAGTAATCTGAAGTCTGTAAACTACAATTTTGTTAATTTGCTTCAGGTTTTTTATTTTGGTGAAATGTTACCATTGGTTCACTCAGTCTCTTCCGTCATCCCTGTATTTGATGATCTAATGATCAAGTTCTGTCAATTCTACAACCTAAGAGGTTCTTGAATCTACCTACTCCTTTCATTTTCATTGTCATCAGCATTTCTAGTGTGGACTACTTAGATATCTCTGGATTTGAATCTACCCTCCACACTAAATTTCTCTAAAAGGTAATGTGACTCAGTCAGTTCCCTGATCAAAAATCCTTAAAAGATTTTTATGTTTTTCATCACTGTCAAGGTAAAATTCAAACTATTTAGCAATAACATAGTTGAACTTTCCCAGTCTAGCTTATGTATGCCTCATCTACCAAATGAGATTGCATGCAAATTTTGTGGTTCTCTTAATACTGGCTTTGTTTCTGTTGGATTTACATCATTGGGCTTTCTCCTTCCTCTTTCAAGACTTATCAAAAATAATCTATTATCTGAAAGGTTTTTCTCCCATCAGTAATTAGTCCCTTCCCTCAGTATCAGCCCCACTCCTCACTGTCCCCGTCCCCTCCCCACACACAGAACATACATCTGTATTAGATCTAAACTGTATCAGTTATCTGTGTTCAAGTAGCCCAGCTAGTACATAAATAACCTTTTACTGTTAATATTAATTTACTTTGCTCACTCCTGAGACAGTCTTACACCTTTTTTCATCCTCATCTCTTTCCCTCGCCCTCTTCTGAAGAACATAATGGTGCTAAGTAAATCTATGTTGAAAGGACAAACAAATATGAAGAACCGTAGGCACAGAGCATTCAAATAACTTGCCGAAGTAGCCACAGCTAGACCTTGGATTTGAATCCTTGCCTGCCAGGCTCCACAACCTGTACCCTTCCCACTACAACACACTGCCAAACAAAAATCAAGTTAAGGGCACATAGTCTTAAAGAGCAGGGGTGTCAGACGGCTGTGTTTCTAAGCAGACACTAAATGAACTTTCTAACTGTATAGGACCCCTAACCCAAAAAAGCGGGTATAGAGGAGGTGTCACAGCTTCACATGTAGGGTTCTTTGCTCAATCTCCCCCCACAAGCTAGCGATGACCAAATCAAAATCAACAAGCACTATAAATCAGAGACACACGGGGGGGGGGGGGCGAGGTAGGGGGGGAGACGGGATTAGGGCCAAAATAAGAGGGGGGTGGGAATTGTATGGGGAATATAACCAAAATGAAAATGCATACATTGTGCAAAAATGAAAAACGATGTAAAACATATAAAAAATAAAAATAAATAAAATGACCACTAGATTTTATATGCATATAATGCATATATATGTAATAAAATTTTTTGGAAAAAAAAAAAGGCATGAGAAAGGGCATCCAGAGCCAGAAGTGGGTCCACACCGCCCCAATCTATTCGCAGAACGTACACGGAGGGCGCCCAGACACCCACCAACCCCCCCGGCGCCCAAACCGCCGCTCCAACCGTCTTCTCACATTTTCATGGTGCCCTTAGGACCCAAGTTGGTCCGCAGCACATTCTGCAGCCCCCGGGCGGCGCATATATTGACAGCCAAAGCCGCCTGGGCCCGCGCCACCTCAGCCTTGGAGTTTGCCGCTTTTATCGCAGCCATAGCAGCCGGGTTGAAAGCGCGAGCCCAGGCCAAACACAGCCGCGGCCGCGGTTCTGGAGGAAACCGGTCGCCAAGGCGCACACTCCTGAGCATCAGCCAATCATCGTCATGACCGGAAGTGACGTGATCGGGCATCGCCCCGACGAGAGCCAGGAACGACTACGCTCTGGCCTCAAAGATGGCGTCCTCCGCCTCTGCTCGGACATCGGCGGGGAAGCGAGTAGTGAATCAGGATGAACTCCGGCGGCTGATGAAGGAGAAGCAGCGTCTGAGCACCAATCGGAAACGGATAGAATCTCCATTCGCCAAGTACAACCGTTTGGGGCAGCTGAGTTGTGCCCTTTGTAACACTCCGGTTAAGAATGAGCTCCTGTGGCAGACTCACGTCCTGGGAAAGCAACACCGGGAAAGAGTGGCCGAGTTGAAAGGCGCAAAGGAAGCCGCCCAAGGTCGCTCCGCCAGCGCAGTGCTTCAGTACGTGAAGAGGAAGGCTCCCGACACAGACAGCCAAGACGCCAAAAGAGCAAAGGCCTCTCCGGTGCCCCAGGTACAACCCTCCACATCCGGTTTGTCCACCAACTTTGACAAAGCGGGGAAGGAGTCCACAAGAGCGACCCTCAGCAAGTCTTCCGCTCTGGGTTTACTCCCTGATTATGATGAGGAGGAGGAGGAAGAGGAGGAAGAGGGAGGAGAAGGAAAAAAGGGGGAAGCAAGCAAGCTGCCGCTCGACCCACTGGGCAAGGAACATTCAATTTCTTCGCGCGAGGCAACGAATAATAAGCTGCCAAGCGATTTCTTGGATACAAATCCTCCCAAGGCCCCTTTAATTCCTCACTCAGGGTCAATAGAGAAAGCAGAAATACACGAAAAAATCGTGGAAAGGAAAGAAAACACCGCGGAAGCATTACCGGAAGGTTTTTTTGATGACCCTGAGATAGATGCGAAGGTACGAAAGGTTGATGCCCCCAAGGATCAAATGGACAAAGAGTGGGACGAATTTCAAAAAGCTATGAGACAAGTCAACACTATTTCTGAAGCCATAGTTGCTGAGGAAGATGAGGAGGGACGGTTGGACCGGCAGATTGGGGAGATTGATGAGCAGATAGAGTGTTACCGGCGAGTGGAAAAGCTGCGGAATCGTCAGGATGAAATAAAAAATAAACTTAAAGAGGTTCTCACCATTAAAGAACTGCAGAAAAAAGAAGAGGAGAATGTTGACAGTGACGATGAGGGAGAACTACAGGATTTGTTATCTCAGGATTGGCGGGTGAAAGGGGCTTTGTTATAGTGTTAAAAAATGTTTTCAATACGATACAGATTACTCCATGCCTGGCATTTGTTTACCTGTCTGGGTTGGTGAAATACAGTGAGCCTGTGAGGGATTGCACTTTGGAAATTTCTGAGGTACTGTTTTGGAAATTTTTGAAGTATTGTATACTGAAATGCCGACTTTTTTTTTTTTTTTTAACATTTACAGATTTGAGTGTATAATTCTGAGTTGTAAAGTTTGCAAGCTGTAAATATTGTACAAAGTTAAATATATATTTACTTAAGTAAGTTTGTTTTGAAATTTATATATACATAGAAGTCAGACCAACAGACAAGCTTTTAGTTGACTACCAAGTGTGCTGTGGGAATATTTATGACTTTTTCTTTTCTGGACGCCCTAAATCAAACCCAAAGGGTTTGAGATTTTTTTTGGCTTGGGTTTTTTTTGGTAAGAACACTACTCATAAACATATAAGTCAGTCTGAGCTGGGTAACTGGGTATTCAGTTTCAAAAACAGGCTTTCTAGAAACATGGAGAAAAAAATGTGTAAACATGACCAGCTTCCTTGTTCCAAAGTTTCTCTTGATGAAACCCAGTGATTCTTAGGTGTAGGTGCTCATGAAGATCACCTATGAAGCTTTCTAAAATGTCCACCTGAATCACTTAAGAAGCTTTTAAAAAAATGATAAACCTGAGCCCTGTCAATAGAGAGATTCAGTAAATCTGTTGTTGTGTATAGGCATCTGTATTTTGAAAGCTTCCCAGGTTATTCTAATATGTACCAAAGTTGAGCCACTACCCTAAATCCAGAACCCATTTATTATTTTTCAGGGGTTTTTTCCTTTATATGCTCCATAAGCTTACTGTCTTGAATAAAATATACCTTTTTTCTTAAAATTTATTCAGCATATACTCTTATTTTTATATATTTTTAAAGATTTATTTATTCAAGCATACAAGAACCGGGATACTGGCCAGATGTGCAGGAGAATGAGAGGATTCACCAGACACAGCGGGGAACAGAACAGGTAGACTGACTGAAATACACTGCTGAGGGGAGCAGCGGGCAAGCGAGACAGGAGAGGTCTGCTGCGCCATGTGGGTATCTCGCCGGCTGGCCGGGATCGAACCCATGCTGCGGAGGCTGCAGACAGCTTCACAGCGCTGTGCTCAATCACCTGAGCCACCAGGGGAGGCCCCTTGAATAAAATATACTTTTATTTATATCCCAGCCAGCCTTAAATTTTATTACACTCTGTGGTAAATAAGGGTTTATGGTTACAAGTTCTACTTATTGTCGGAAGACCAAGTTGTTTTCTTCAGCAGTAACAATTGACGGGTGCCCATCCTTGGTCATTTTAAGTCACTATTTCTCCCTTGGAAATAGAGGTATTCAGATAGGAAAAAGGAGTTACAAGTGTTCTTGGGATAGAAATGCATACAGTGTATTCAAATAAAAGTGAGCCGTAATAATAGCTGAAACTTAAAAGTAGTGCTTACAGTATGAGGCCAGGTAGGGTTCTAAGTGTTTTATGGAAATTCAGTCCAGTTTCTCTAAAGCCCAGTTTTTTTGCAAGAGAAATAAAGTATATAAAAGCCTTGAATGCTACATGAAAGAATTCCTGCAGGCAATGTGGGAAAAGTGAAAGATTAAATTATAGTATATAGCATGGAATGAACATGAGGGAGAAAGTAGATGGGAGACTTGATTGTAAACTAATTTTTTTAAAGCAATGTCACTTAGTAATTAGGTATGGATTAAGAGGAAATGAATAAACAATTTCACAGGAAGAGCTGAGAGTTTAGAAGTGGAAGAAGAATAACTGGAGGGATAAAGATGGAATTCAGGGGATTGGGTTTTTTAATTGTGGATAGCTAGAAGAAGTTATCTAATACTTTTTGAGTGATTGCCTATTATCCTGCTCCTGAACTATCATTGCAGATAGTTACTCAGTTTGAGCAGGTCATCTCTCGGAACCTTAGTTCAATTAATAAAATGATTCCTCAGAGTATGGTGAGAGTCAAGTAACATGCGTGTGAAAGGAGAGTTAAAGTATTTCTACAGCAGTATCTGATTATCCCTTACCTGGCGCTACTAACTTGCTACCTTGATCTTAGGCTAGTAATTTAGTGCCCCTCACTTTCCCCTTTAAAATGAGAACATTAGAACAGATTTTTTTTTTTAGATTTTAACGCCAATCCTTAATTTTGCCATAAGACAAATGGCATCTCACCTTTTTTTTTTTAAAGGATTTATTTATGCATACAGGAGTTGGGGTACAGGACAGAGTTGCGGGGTGGGGGTGAGAGGATTCACCAGAGACAGTGGGGAACAGAACAGGCAGACCAACTGAAACACACTGCTGAGGGGAGCAGTGGGTGAGGCAGGAGAGGTCTGCTCGCCATGTGGGTCTCTCCCTGGCAGACCGGGGACGGAACTCGTGCTACAGAGGCTGCAGATTGCCTCATAGCGCGGTGCTCAATCCCTTGCACCACCAGGGAGGCCCGGTATCTCACCTTTTAAAGATGTGAAATCATTTGGTTGACTTTAATGACAGATGATTAAAATTTTGTTACTTTTTACTGAAAGCTTTGCCCAGAATGGTTCTAATTGTCTTGTGTAATTTTGAATAGTGCTCCCTTTCACTCTCAACAGTGTTCTTTTTTGGAAAGATATTTACGTTAAAGTTTAATGTGAAGGAAGACCATTTTCTAATAAAGAATAAAATGTCTTAATAGACATAGTATATATTTCCTGTTACCAATGCACCAGTTGACTGACTACTATGTTGTATAGAGGGATTCGAGTAAATTTATGGGTAGGGGTGGTGGCTAGATGACCTTAGATTGCTTTTTAATTCTAAGAATCTAGCAGCCTGTATGATAATGGGAATTTAGATGCTTTCAATTCAGAAAGGAAAAAAAAAGTCCCTTAACTTTGCTTTCTATTTTCCATCTACATTTCCTCCCTCAGTGATCTCATCCCTTCCCATGACCTTAAATATCACATGTATAACATATACATGTATAACATATGTACACGCATATATCCACATACACATATGTGTATATATGTACAACATATATATATAACTATATATATAGTTGGTTCCCAATTTACATCCCCAGCCTTGACCTTTCTCCTTGAAGTCTTCTGAAATTGCCTTTTCTTATCCCCCAAATCTAAAGTATTAAGTCCTGGCAGCAGTACATCTCAAATATGTCCACTTTCTATCTCCACTGGTTCTAGCCACCAACCACTCATGCATTAATTGTTGCCTGTTCTGTTTGTCCCCCACTTTAGCCATAATCTATTATTAACAAAACTGTGATCTTTTAATAATTTGGATCAAGTCACTGGGTTGCTTAAAACTGGTCGTTGTATGCTTCCATCACACTAAGGGGAAAATCAGACCCTTATTAAACTTACAATAGTGCTCAGTGGTTGCTAATTCCCTGGTGGTGCAAGGGGTTAAGCACCGCACTTTGAAGCAATTTGCACCCTCTGCAGCACGAGTTCGATCCCTGGCCAGCCAGGGAGCAACCCACAGACAACCCACAGCAACCCAACGCAGCAGACCTCTCGTCTCACCCGCTGCTCCCCTCAGCAGTGGATTTCAGTCAGTCTGCCTGTTCTGTTCCCCATTCTGTCTCCGGTGAATCCTCTCACCACCTGCACATCTGGCCTGTACCCCAGTTCTTGAATGTATAAATAAGTCTTTTGAAAAGGGGGGGAATGTAAGGGGGCAGGAGAGCATACTACTCCACATAGAAAATTGTTACCTATTAGGGATTACAACTTGGTGTGATAAAGTTTTAGTTTTTAAGAGAAATCTCATACTTTGCGGACTAATGTATAGGCCCCCAATTTGGAACTCTAACTTCATCTGCTACATACTTTCCCTTTATTCTCTATGTCCCAGTTCTCACTGGTTAACTTTCTGTTCCTCAAACATGCCATTTTCGGACTCTGTAGGCTTGTATTTCCTGCCACTTAGAAGCTGTCTTCAAATAACTGGGAAGTTTTCTCATTCAGTTCTCAGCCTTAATGTTTTTTCCTCAGATGGTGATACTCATCCCCCGACCCCTCATCATTGTATCACATTTTTCTATGAATTTATTAAGCTCATTTCTTTTTTAAAAAATTTATGCATACAAGAACTGGGGTACAGGCCAGAGGTGGGGGGTGAGAGGATTCAACAGAGACAGAGTGGGGAACAGAACAGGCAGACTGACTGAAACACACTGCTGAGGGGAGCAGCAGGCGAGACAGGAGAGGTCTGCTGGGCCATGTGCATGGGTCCTTGGCCTGCCGGCCAGGGATTATACTGCAGAGGCAGTGGATAGCTTCATAGTGCTGTGCCTAACCACTTGCACCACCAGGGAGGTGCTTATTTTTCCATAAAGTATGTTTATCCTCACCACTATAAGCTCCACAAGGGCAGGAAGCTCATCTGTTTTATTCACAACCTAAAATAATCAGAGACATAATATGGCTTGATAAATATCTGTTAAATGAGTAAGTTGCCTTGAAAAGTGGTAAAATATGGGGCATCCCTGGTAGCCTAGGGGTTAAGTCTCAGTGCTATCACCCCTATGGTCTGAGTTAGATCCCCCCGGCCAGGGAGCTATCCCATATATGGCACAGCAGACCTCTCCTGTATCTCCTGTTGCTCCCCTTAGCAGTGTATTTTACTAAATCCACCTGTTCTGTTCCCCACTCTGTCTCTGGTGAATCTTCTCCTCTCCCTTCTGGTCTACACTCTAGTTCATCTATGCAAAAAAAAGTAATTCTTTTCCAACCTATGTCTACCTTCCTGTCATATGAAGTCCTTGCCTATTCTGAGATTAGATAGTACAAGGAGGTATCCACAATAGTCTCTGGAGAGTAATGGGTCTCCTCCACATTTAGCAGCTAATAAGAATTCCTCATGACACCAAACAAGAGGTATATCCATATATCAGCTGGAGCTAGTGGGCAGCCCTGATCACCTATAGGTCTCTTAAGTGGAGAAAAGGAATAAGGTGATTCAGTAACAGAGTGAGATCAAAGAGTTAGCAAGTACACATTACCTCCCAGCTGCTCTCAGCCCTAAATCCCCTCCTTTGCCATCACCATTTCATTTGGCTCACACCTTCTGTCACTTGGCAGTCAAAGCTATTTCAGAATCAGTCTTTGCACACAGCCATCCTTCATTGAAATCACTCCCAGCCTCTCAGAGGAGGAAAGGAGTTCCATCTGGCTGCACCTCCATTTTGCTAATAGCATTTGGCAGGCTTTAAGTACACTTGGGAGCCAGCGGTCACCTTTAGGGGAAGCTGGAGAACCATGGTGATTGGGTAGGTGATGGTGGTGGTAGTGATGTGTGTGTGTTTTGGTTGTTTGCTTGTTGTTTTGCCAAATGTGTTTATAATAGAGTATTAACCAAGCCAGGTTGTCAGGTTATTATTAATAATAGCTACCATTTACTGGATACCTACCATGTACCTAGCATTATGCTAGGGCTTCATATATACCATGTCTAATCCTCACACCAACTCAGTAAAGTGTATAATATCTTCATTTATAGATGCAGAAACTCATACTCAGAAGTAAAATAATTTGCTCAAGGCAACAATCTCAAAATCCTTGTCCTACCTCTTTCCCTGCATTATTATTTATCATGAACTTATATTTGCATAATGACTTTTTTTTAATCAACATTCACATTTATTTTCTTTGTCTCAACTACCCCTAGGGAAGTAAAACAACTAATATCTCTATTTTAGATAGTGACTTATCTGAGGTCACTCAGCAAGTTATTTGCTAAAGTAAAACTAGAAGTAACATTCCCACCCCAACATATGTACTCTTTTTTAATGTCCAGATGGAGAAAATGGGAGGGGGGGTCCCCTCAAATAGCAAGAATTAAGATTAGAGAATTTTACTGTCAGTGAAGGGAACTGAGTGCTGTTCCAAGACCTTGGCAAGCTTGGGAAGCCATATTTCTTCAAGTTATTACAGTCTCTCCACACTTGCCCTGCATTACCCACATTTCATCAGCAATAAGTGTTAGTCCAGGCCTCCCTGGTGGCCTACAGATTAAGTCTCAGCACTACCATTCCTATGGTCTGAGTTCGATCCCTAGCCAGGGAGTTAACCCACATGGCAGACTCCTCCCACCTTGCCCACTGCTCCCCTCAGCAGTATATTTCAGTAAGTCTGCCTGCTCTGCTCCCCACTCTGTCTCTGGTGAATCCTCTTACCCCTTGCACTTCTGACCCACACCCCAGTTCTTCTACACATAAATAAATAAATCTTAAAATAAATGTTAGTCCTATTGGTCTCTGATGGGAGCAAGATCCATGACTTCAGTTCTGATATTCCAGCTGAGAAACAACAGTTTTATAGTCTACCACTTTCTAACAGTGTGACCTGGAGCCATTATTTCACTCCAAGTTTCCTCAATTACAAAATTGGGAGCATAATAATTTCTACCTGGTGATTATTGAGAGGATTAAATGAGTTAAATACATGTAAATACTTTTAGCATAGCATATGGCCCATGGCAAGCACTCACTAAGTGTTAGCTTTTTTAAAAAACTTGGATTCCCTGGGCTTGAGACTGGCACCTGAAATCTAAAGTGGGGAGAGGACCATGTGGTACTGAGCCATTAACCTATGAGCTCTGATGCTAACTATGGACAGTATCCGAATTGAGTTAAATGGTTGGATACCTGCTGCTGTTGCGAATTGCCTGATGTATGGAAAACCCACACATCTGGTGTGAGAAATATTACTAATTACTCTTAATAGTAACATTGATGCTATTACTATTCATGATATTACTATTACTAAATTACTATTACTAATATTCAGACCCCATTGTGTCTGAAAATGTAGTAACATAGATGAAAACAATTTTTCTTTTCTAATCACCAAGGCAAGAGAGTGAGAGCGCAGCAGCTGCATGGCAGGAAGACTTCAGTAATAGGGCTTGGGTGGGAGGAGAGGAGTAGGGGCTCTCCTGGTACAAAGGAAATGGCATGAAAAACAAGACAAATAGGAAGAGTTTGACCTAGTCTTCAACTCCTGCCACTGTACCAAAACTGAACATCTAACCATCAGCCTAACTTGTCAACCAGCTCAGAGTTCAATAGAAGTGACAGAACTTGTTTGTTTCCCAAACAGGCTCATCTCTTTGTCAAATAAATTTCCCCCTTGAAAGTTATAAATTTGCCTCCTAAAATTAATTTGAAATTTACTAATTTGCCTCCCAAAAAATATGACCACCATAACTTCACAGTAGAAAACCCAACCTAGAAGTTCAGGGAAGAAGGCAGCAACTTTGAGTCTCCCTCACACCACATGTAGGACCTCAGCCTACTTCTCAGCCCTGCCCCTGACTCTGTCCCATGGATCTACTATTCCCAAAGGTACACTTGACTCCTCTCTGCTCTGTCCTACCTCATCCTGACAGCTGCAGCATAAAGATATTTAGAGGAAAGACCCAACCTCCACAGCCTTTAGTGAGAAAGGAGCCATGAGCTGACTTGAATCACTACATCTTCCTACAGCTGTTCCCTTTTAAATATTTATCCTGCAAAAAATCACTGTTTTTTACAACTTATTTTAATGCTGTGACTACTAGCAAATCAAACCATAAAACTGGTTCTCAGTGCTGAGATTTATGTGATTTATAGATCAGAAATTATTTAAAAAGGGAATCTACTGAATGCAAGCTAACCATACAAGTGCCCTGTACCCTCTCTAGGAAGGTGTGATGCCTTTTCCCTGGTTCTGCTTGTGGCTTCCAAGTTTCTATGGTGAGTAGCATAAAATACTGAATAGAATTTCCCTTAATTTTTTTTTTTTTTTTTTCCCTGAACAATCCTGATGAGTCTAAGTTGGAAGTCAGGGAAGTCAAAAAGGGTGGCAGGATGCTCCCCTCAGCAGTGTACTTCGCTCCTTCTGCCTGCTCTGCTCCCCGCTCTGGCTCTGGTGAATTCTCTCGCCCTCCCGCGCTTCTGACTGTACCCAGTGCATGTATAAACAAAACAAACAAACAAATAAATAAATAAATAAATAAAAAAACATGCCTCTATTAAAAAAAAAAAAAAAAAAGGTTAAGTCTAGCCTTTAAAAAAAAAAAAAAAAAAAAAAAAAAGGGTGGCAGGAGCTCTGCGAGGCTCACAACACGATCAGCACCTTGGAGGATTTAGGTCAGTGTCTGAGGGAAGAAGTTCATTATGGGACTTAGAATTGCTAGCAGCAGGAGAGATCCACCTTTTCTCCTAGAAGGTAGTTCTTGGGTCAGGGAATGACTTTGAGTTGCCATTAAAAGCTCTCCATCCAAACATTGCACTCACACACAAAGATACAAAATTTCAAGTGGTTCAAGGATATCCCTGAGCCCATCCATAATTTCCAAGGGAGTTCAGGAGCCCCAGGTTATGTGTTACTGAGTCCTAGGGCAAGTTAGGGTCAGCTTTATAGTCTACCACTTTCTAACAGTTTGACCTGGAGCCATTACTTCACCCCAAGTTTCCTCAATTACAAAATTGGGAGCGTAATAATTTCTGCCTGGTGATTATTGAAAGGCAGCTCCAGGGACGGTAGAGACAGGAACTTAAGGAGAGTTAAAAGAGGCTTCTGAGATAAGGACAGTAAATTTCAAGAGGTGCTAACCAAATATACCCAAGAGATGAGGTCAGAAATCCAGGAGGGTTAATGGGGCCAGTAAATTTTAGGGTTAAAATTTAAAACTAATGAGGGCAGTAAATTTTAAGAGACCTTGGACAGGGGAGGTAACCTCTAAGATAAGAGCTGGGAAGATGGGCACAGCCGAATAGGGAAGTACAGCCACTACAGAAAGAGCCAGTCACAAACCAGGATAATGAGATTTTTTTTTTTTAAAGATTTATTTTATTCATTCATACAAGCACTGGGTACAGTCAGAAGTGCGGAAGGGTGAGAGAATTCACCAGAGCCAGAGTGGAGAGCAGTACAGGCAGACCTACGAAGAAGTACACTGCTGAGGGGAGCTGAGGGCGCAGCCGGAGAGGTCTGCGCGCCATGTGGGACCCTTGCCTGGCAGGCGGGGATGGAACTGGCGCTGCAGAGGCTGCGGGCAGCTTCGCAACCCAGCGCTCAACCGCTGCGCCACCTGAGAGGCCCGATAATGAGATTTCAGAATAGAGAAAAAGGTTTAAATATCCCCTAGAGAGCCTCCCTGGTGGCGCAAGGGGTTAAGATGCAACCTATGAAATTGTCTGCAGCCACTGCAGCACAAGTTCGATCCCCCACCAAGGAGCTACCCACATGGCACAGCAGACCTCTCCTGTGTCCCCGCTGCTCCCCTCAGCAGTGTATTTCAGTCTTCCTGTTCTGTTCCCCACTCTGTCTCTGGTGAATCCCCTCACCACCTGCACCTCTGGCCTGTACCCCAGTTCTTGTATGCATAAATAAATAAATCTTTAAAAAAATAAATATTCCCTAGCAACAAGCCCATTCTGTTTTGTTTGTTTGTTTTACTTTTTCCCCTTTTTTAAAAATTTATTTATGCATACAAGAACCGGGGTACAGGCCAGATGTGCGGGAGGGTGAGAGGATTCACCAGAGACAGAGCGGGGACCAGAACAGGAAGACTGACTGAAATACACTGCTGAAACACACAGCGGGCAAGACAAAGGAGGTCTGCGGCGCCATGTGGGTATCTCCCTGGCTAGCCGGGAATTGAACCCGTGCTGCAGAGGCTGGGGACAGCTTCGCAGCGCTGGGTTCAACCGCCTGCGCCATCCGGGAAGCCCCACAGGCCCATTCTTTACCCCTTCCAGGTACAGCGTATCTGGGAGTCCTTGCTTTTGTTCTTTTCTCCAAACAAATTTTGTTGAACAAAGTTCATTTCTGCTTATCTGAAATGTCTGCGAATTCCTTTTTATGGCTTCTTGGGACAAGAACCTGTGGTGGTTCAAGGGCTAAATTAACAGCACACATGGGCTTCATTATTACTTGCACTGTGACCACCCAAACTGCCCTCATTTTCTCCCTATTGTTTTCACAGTAGTCACCTAACTCATCTCCCAATTTCTCTACACGCCAGCCAAGGTGATAAGCCATCCTGTTAAAACCTAAGACAGATAATGTTCTCTGCTCAGGGCAATCCACTAGCTTCCCATTTCACCTGCAAGAAAAGCCAACATCTTTACAAGGGCTATATACAGGACCTGTCTCCAGATACCCTGCTGACCTCATCTCCATCTCTTTTCTTTTTTTTTTTTTTAAAGATTTATTTATTTATTTATTTATGCAAGCACTGGG
Organism: Talpa occidentalis; assembly: GCF_014898055.3. Classification (NCBI taxonomy): domain Eukaryota; kingdom Metazoa; phylum Chordata; class Mammalia; order Eulipotyphla; family Talpidae; genus Talpa; species Talpa occidentalis. The sequence goes on along the minus strand of NW_023605083.1, from coordinate 78,484,548 downwards.
TACAGTCAGAAGCGCGGGAGGGCGAGAGAATTCACCAGAGCCAGAGCGGGGAGCAGAGCAGGCAGAAGGACCGAAGGACACTGCTGAGGGGAGCAGTGGGCGGCAGGAGAGGTCTGCGTGCCATGTGGGACCCTCCTTTGGTGGCCGGGGAGCAGCCGGGGATCAAACCGGCGCTGCCGAGGCTGCGGACAGCTTCGCAACCCAGCGCTCAACCGCTGCGCCACCGGGGAGGCCCTCCATCTCTTTTCAACCTTAACTCCTATGGCTCTAGTCATACCATCCTCCTTGAGTCCCAACGTAGCAGACACATCCTGGCCTGTATCTACCTTATATCTCCACGTGGCTTCCTCCTTCACTCTTTTACTCATTTGTCACTTTATCCATGAGGTCTTCCTGACCATTGCATTTAAAACTAAAACAGAACCACAAACTTGGCCCTACTTGGCACCTCCTATCCTCCTTCTCTGCTTTGGTTTTCTCCATTCATCTATCACCATCTTATATACCATGCATTTTTACTTAGTAGCTTATTCTCTTGCTCCCATACTAATGTGTTAGTTTCATGAGGACAGAATTGGTTGTTTTCTTTCACTGATGTATTCACAGTTACTGAAATAGTGCCTGACACAGAGTAGGCACTTAATAAATACTTGACTGATGATCGACGGAATGATTTGACTCTGCAGTGGTATGAATGTACCCAGGTTGGAGAATGGAGGGAAATGTACATTTATTGAAATACCTCTAAGTGCCAAGTAGTTTGCAAGTTTAAATCTGACATCTCATTTAGTTAGCACACAATCCTAAGAGGTATTTTTATCACCACAAAACCTGAAGCCTAGAGAACAGGTAAGATTTACAAAGCTGGGTCTCCCTGGTGGCTCAAGGGGTTAAGATGCAGCACTATGAAGCTATCTGCAGCCACTGCAGCACAAGTTCGATCCCGGCTGGGGAGCTAACCCACATGGTGCAGCAGACTGCTCCTGCCTCATCCGCTGCTCCCCTCAGCAGCGTATTTCAGTCCATCTGCCTGTTCTGCTCCCCACTCTGTCTCTGGTGAACCCTCTCATCCCCCACACCTCTGACCTGCACCCCAGTTCTTGCATGCATAAATAAATACATCTTTAAAAAAAAAAGGTTTACAAAGCCAGTGGTGAACATAATTCAAACCTAAATCTGTGTTATTCCAAAGCCTGCTATTCCCAGCTCACATTTCCTCATTCTGCTTGGTAGCAGTTTCCACTTCTTTAAGGAAATGCAACTGCTAAACCTCACCCATTTCACAGTTGGGGTCTCAGTCAAACAGATCATTAGGTGTTCCTTGGAGCTCTAATTAAGCAAAACAAACATTAAAAGCCTAAGTCTTTTTGCTAATTTATATCAAACATTGTCAAAGAACTGCAATGAATACCCTTATGAGGAAGCTTATCATTTTCAGAGTTTCATGCATTCTATTCACTCATGATTTTCATTCATTTCTCATTAATATTAGCTAATGCCTACTATGGGACTGAACTGTTCTAGGCATTGGAAATAAAAAGATGCATATGGCACTGATGCCACCTGCCATAAACAGTTTTGATGTATAGTGCAGTGCTGTCCTTAGAAATATAATGCAAGTCAAACATGCGGTTTTATATTTTCTAGTTCACCACATTTTTAAAAAAGTGAAAACATGCAGTGAGATTAATTTTAACAATGTATTTTTATTTAATGCCACAAATTTGAAATATTACTTTAAAATGTAATCAATATAAATATATTACCAAGTAAGATACCTGGCAGTTATTTTGTTTGGTTACACATTTTTATTTTTTTTAAAGATTTATTTTTATCTATTCATGCATATAAGAACCAGCGTGCAGGCCAGAGGTATGGAGTAGTGAAAGGATTCACCAGAGACAGAGAGGTGAGCAGAACAGGAAAATCTACTGAGAAACACTGCTGAGGGGAGCTGCGGGCAAGACAGGAGAGGTCTGCTGTGCAGTGCGGGTTAGCTCCTGGCCAGGCATTGAACTCATGGCATAGCTTGACAGCCCTGACACTTTAACCCCTACTCCACTAGGGAGGCCCTGGTTATACATTTTTAAAAGGTGTTCATTTTATACTTACATCTCAACCTGGACTAGGCACACTTCAAGCACTCTATAGCCATATGTGCTAGTGGTGACAGCACAGGGCTAGGGAACAAGAGAAATACAGACGGGGATTTTCAATATGATGTGTAAATGCAGTTACAGAGATATATTCAGGATCACTCAACTGCCAGTGAGCATCCAGGGGCCTTCCATTCCCAAAGATTATGTTCATTCGGTGGGACATTAGACTATGTTCTACTTGAGACAGTGGGTTTGTGGTTGGCCTCAGCCAACCAAACCTAATATATCCCAAACAACTCATCTCTTACCCCAAATACCTCCTCCCCACCTCTCATTTTCCATTTCAGTTGATGACACTATCATCTATCTACCTGCTCTCTAGAGTCATCCTCATTTCATCATTAGGTAAATGAGAACTTTATCTAGAAAAAATTTAAAATCTAAATGCCTACTAAAAATACACCTTTTCCACCCCAACTAACTGAGCTTGTTCAGGCCACTTTCACCTCACACATGGGTAACTTACAAAAAACTTTTAATGGGTTCTGTAGCCTCAATCTCTCCTACCCAGCTTCAACAGCAATTACTATTCCAGAAGATGCTTCAAGGCTATCCATTCTCTACATAAGAAGGCGAAGCTATTTCCCACATATTACAGAATTCCCTCCAGAATCTGATCTTCGCTTATTGCTTCTAATAATGCCCCAATTTTCTGACGTTCCTAGACCCTGAATAAGTTGAAATACCTTCTCTGAACCTGCTACTCTTTTGTAAAAACGGTTATCCTAACCTCTTAAAAAGCTGACTTGAGGTATTTTGTAAGTCCCACAATGCAGAGGCTCCTCTCCCCATCACTCCTTTACCTATCTATACAATTCAATATTTACTGATTATTTACTATATGCTAGGGACTGTGCAGACAAGAGAGGGACTGCAGAAAAAAAAGGGTGAATGCCCCAATCTTTGCCTTCTCCAAGCTCATTACACTATAGTTTCTCAACCTATATCCATAAGGACAGGCTAATCATTAACACTGAGAAAATCAAGGCGGAGGGGTGTCCTTGGAAGTTCAGGCACGGCTGCATCCCTGGGCATCAACACGTCCTTGTAGCCTGGCTTTCCAGGGTCCCGACAGCAGGTAGGAAGCCAAACCCTCACGGAAATTAGGAGCCTAGGGGATCCCTAGCCTGAATCCAACCGCGAGCCACGTGGCCGGCGAAGGGGCGGCGGTGATGGGAGGGGCCCGTGGGAGGCGGGGACACCTCGTGCAGCGTGGGCCTGGATCTCTGCGCTTGCGCGCTGCCGCTTGCGCAAAGACCCGGATTTAAAGAGACAGGCGCTGCAACCGTCGCGGGCTGCCGGTGGCCTGTGGGGGCCTGGGCCTGGGGCCTGTGGAGCGTAACCGGACCGGGAAGGCAGGTGAGAGGCGGCGCGGCGGGGCCGAGCCGGGCGGGGGGAGGCGGCTCGCGGCCCGGGGATCGGCGCGGTCGGGGAGCCAGCCCCCTCGGCTCCTCCCCCGCCCGCCCGCCCGCCGGCGGAGCCCCGGGGCACACCCTCCGTGACGTGGCGGCCCCCCGGGAGCCCGCCGTGGGTGGCTCGCTGCTCCCGGGGACCCCACTGCCCGCCGGAGCGAGCGCGCCCCCGCCCCCCGCCCGGCCGCGTGCCCGGGCGGCTCTGGCCCGGGCTTGTCCGCGGGCTGGCCGCCGCGGAGTGGGAGCGCCTCCCCGGGAGTGCGGGAGCCGCGCGCTTCCCGCCGCCGCACCCGGTCCTCGGCTGCGGCTCGCGCTCTCGGGGCCCCGGCCGGCCAGGCCGAGGACTCCGGGGTGCGGGCGCGCGCCGCTCGGCTGGCTGGCCGCTCTCCGGCGGCGAGGCGGGGGGCCCCGGGAAAGCGGCCGCTGGGCTTCCCCGGGGCGGGGCGCGCAGGCCCGCGGTGCCCTCCCGGCCCCTCGCTGCGGCGCTGACTGCGGCCGGCGGGGGCTGCGCGGTGCGCGGGCTTCCCCGCCGCGGCTTTGTGCCTCCTCGTGGTCGGCATCCCGGCCCCTCCCCGCGCCGGCGCCCTGCGCCGCCTCCTCAGCCGCTGCCGTCTGGGAAGTGCTGAGACCGCTGGTGTCCGAGCCCCTCTCTGGGGCCTGCCGTAGTTTCACAGACCCACGCGGATTTTAAACTTCTGGAGGCCATAAAGCTGACTCTGACCCGCACGAGAAACACGCCTCCCCCAACACATTGATGAACACGCACGTTTTGTAGACATTTTCAGAGCACTCAGAGCCCCCCATCAGCCAGATTTTATTTTTCCCATCCTGTGAGGTAGGCATTATTTTCCCTGTGTTAGAAATAAGAAGAGACTCACAGGGCCTCCCCTGGTGGCGCGGCGGTTGAGCCCTGGTTGGTTGAGCTGCCCGCAGCCTCTGCAGCACTGGTTCGATCCCCAGCTGCTACCCGGCCACCGGAGGAGGGTCCCACATGGCGCGCAGGCCTCTCCTGCCGCCCGCTGCTCCCCTCAGCAGTGTACTTCGGTCCCTCTGCCTGCTCTGCTCCCCGCTCTGGCTCTGGTGAATTCTCTCACCCTCCCGCGCCTCTGACTGTACCGAGTGCTTGTATAAATAAATAAATATTTAAAAGAAGAAAAAGATTTATTAAAAAAAAAAAGAAGAGACTCACAGGTTTCTTAAAGATTATATAGTCACTAAACTACAGTCGCCGCTTGCACCCCCATCCCGGATGCCCATCCATTTGCTTCCTCAGCATGGTGTTGCACTACTGTGAGTAAAGTCTGTTTTTCATTTTAACCCAATAGCAATTTCACTACAAAGCAGTGTGCAGATTGAAAATAATTTCCAGTATATTTAAAATTACAATTGTGAAGACATCTTAGAAAATAAGAAGATCCAATCCATGGGGAGCCTCTACTTAAAGGATAATAGGAGTTAACAGGTATTGAGCTCCTACTGTGCTCAACTCTGTTCCAAAGGCTTTACTCTTAGCACAACAACCCCTCAAGTTAGGTATTATTAGACACAGTTTTACACGCAGAAATTGAGGAATGAAGAGGTAACCTACCAAGGTCACACAGCTAGGATCTGAACCCAAACAGTCTGATTCTTGCCACCTTTTAATTCTCAAAATAGGGCTTATGATTAAATCAATCACATTTATTTCCTGAGGACTGACTATATGTCACATTTGAAAGTTCTTGAACATAATGTAATTTTTCTTGGAGAGTAAAGCGAAACTTCTGGATCTTGTAATACTTAGGGTCATCATCCATTTTAAATAATCAGGTTTTGATATGACTTGAGAAAAGCTGTGATGCTATTTGAATTTTCTCTCTTTTTTTTAAAGATTTATTTTATTTATACAAGAGCTGGGGTCAGATGTGCGGGAGGGTGAGAGGATTCACCAGAGACAGAGTGGGGAATGGAACAGGCAGACTGACGAAATACACTGCTGAGGGGAGCAGCGGTCGAGAGAGGAGAGGTCTGCCATGTGGGTTGCTTCCAGGCTGGCGGGGATCGAACCGGCACTGCAGAGGCTGGGGACAGCTTCACAGCCCTGCGCTCAACCATTTGCACCACCAGGGAGGCCCTATTTGAATTTTCTTGGTTGTGATTTGCTAGATACATGCCTATACATTGACTAATTGGACATCGTTCTGCAAACTGAGTTTTCCTATATTGGAATTTCATCCTAAAGGCAATGACCTTTAACACTTTGGAAGGTGTTTAATTTGTCAGCATAAACTATATAGGATTTTCACCTTTGAAGAAATTGGAAACCTCATAGATCTATCGTTTTCTGCTTCCCACCCTTTTATACAGCTGTATGACTTTGGCTCTGAAGATACTCTTCCCATCAGCCCTCCGTGCTTTCAGCCGAAAAGAACCCTGCCTATTCCGAAAACATTATCAGCCTGACATAAGACAATTCAGTCAGTGGTCAGAAACCGATCTGCTTCAGGGGCATTGCCTCCTCCAGAGAAGAAAGCCTGTTCTGTCATTCCAGGGAGGCAACCTAAGGTCGTGGGTCTCCTGCCTTGTTTTCTTGCCAGGGTCGCATGTGGGACTGTGCGGTGGTCCCGGTAAGATGGCTGAGCAGCGCTTCTGTGTGGACTATGCCAAACGTGGCACAGCTGGCTGCAAAAAATGCAAGGAAAAAATTGTGAAGGGCATATGCCGAATTGGCAAAGTGGTACCCAACCCCTTCTCAGAGTCTGGGGGTGATATGAAGGAGTGGTACCACATTAAGTGCATGTTTGAGAAACTGGAACGCGCCCGGGCCACCACAAAGAAAATTGAGGACCTCACAGAACTGGAAGGCTGGGAGGAGCTGGAAGATAATGAGAAGGAACAGATAAGTCAGCACATTGCAGGTGGGGTGGAGAATACTGCTTTCTTGTCTTACTGGTGTTGAAAGAAAAAAAGGAGAGTAGAGTCCTTTTTTTTTTTGTTCCAATTTTTGTCAGATTTTTTATTTGGAAATAATTTCAAACTCATAGAACAGTTGCAAGAATAAAAATAGTACAAAGAATGCTAATCCCAGATTTTACCTATTGTTGAATTTACCCAGACTTACCTGTTGTTAACATTGTACTTTCTGTTTTATCATTTGTGTTCATGTGTGTGCACGCATTCTCTCTCTCTCTCTCTCTCTCTCTCTCTCTCTCTCTGTTACTCTTTCCACACATGCAGTTTTTCCTTACCCATTTGAGAGTAATTTGCATATTTCATGGCTCTTTGCCTTCAGTGCTTCAGTATATATACCTTGAATAGGAATATTCTTTTACATGACTCTAATATAGCTATCAACTTTAGTAAATTTATCTTTTTTATGATACCTTAATCTACCATCTGTATTCCAGATTTGTCAATTGATCAAATAATATCGTAATAGTTTTTTTTCCTCCTCTAGTAGAAAATCCCAATTTAGAGTCAGGTATAGTATTTAGTTGTCATATCTCTGGCCTCCTTTAATCTGGAACATTTCCTAGTCTTTTCTTTATGACATTGACATTTCTAAAGAACAGAGTACCTCCCATCACCCCCTTTTATCTATCAAGCTATCATCTGTGTGGACTCATGAATTATTACTTTTTCCCAGTGGCTTGTAATGTTGCTGTACTTAATTTGCTACTTAATTATCCCATATTTGGCCAGTTGGAAGACCTTTCAAGCTTAATTCTATGTTCTATATGCCCTCATCAATGAAAATAAGTATTTTTACTCTTTTTACTCTTATTTTATTTTTACTTACTCTGACATAACAGGATGCTCTTAAGTTTAACTTGTATGTATCCTGCCCTAGCCCTGATAGCCATTTCTTAGAATAGTCCTGATTTCTGTTAGTGGGGAAATGATATTAGAGACCAAAATCTGTATGCTTATGTATCTTGTTGACCTGAAGTGTCTGTGCTTCTCAGCCCTTTTAACAGACAGAGCAAGAAGATTGCTATGTATATACACAAAACACATATACACACCCAGAGATACATATCTACGGACATATACATGCATGTCCACATATGTGTGCATTCTGGAATTCTTATACTGAGACTTCCAAATCCAATTAGTTTTTTTTTTTCATTTTTTAAAAAGATTTATTTATTTATTTATTTATTTATACAAGCACTGGGTACAGTCAGAAGTGCGGGAGGGTGAGAGAATTCACCAGAGCCAGAGCGGGGAGCAGAGCAGGCAGAAGGATGGAAGTACACTGCTGAGGGGAGCAGCAGGCGGCAGGAGAGGTCTGCGCACCATGTGGGACCCTCCTCCGGTGGCCGGGGAGCAGCCGGGGATCGAACTGGCGCCTCAGAGGCCGCGGGCAGCTTCGCAACCCAGCGCTCAACCGCTGCGCCATGGGGGAGGCCCTCCAATTAGTCTTTTATGACCTTTGGTGTCCTTGTCCTTAAAAGTAATAGCCACAGCTTCAGTTAACAATAGTTCTGGTCATTGTAGGGACACTCTGAAGGTGGACTCTATCCTTGTTCTTTGAGAGGGAAAAAAAAAAGAAAACTATTTTCTATATACTCCATTCTGAAGCTTCCCATCCTGCCTTACCATGCCCTGCCTTATTCACAGGTCTCAGCTTTTGTTACTTCTTGACCCATCTCAATTCAGAGAAAGAGAAATAGAAGGTAGAGTTAAACTGTCACATAGCTCAAATAACTTAACAGTTGGAAAAATTCCTGCCTATGCCAAACCCATATGCGCAGTTACCCATCTTCGTTTACATTTTTTTTGTTCATTTATAAAATTATTGCTCATTTCATGAGCTGGGATCCCCAAGTTTTGTCCATTGAGCTGTGATTTCTGATTCTCAAATAACTTGGAGGCTATTATGCATGGGATAAGACGTAGAGAATGCTTTTGAAAATTAAGGTTAATAATGGAAATAAAGAGTAACTGGGTCTCTTATCCATAAAACGCCCCTTCCCACAAAGCCCCATTATCTACTACCTCCACTGAAAAAGATTGGTCAACCACCACTCAGCCTTGGGGTAATGCCATCATAGTAACTCACCAAACAAAGTCCTAAGAAGAATTGGTTGATTCTTGGGAAATTTTCTCAGGGATCTTTCACTGTAAGATATTTCCCCTTCTTTTGGGGCCCTATAGATCTGTCTTCTAAATCAGCGAGCACACCAAAGAAGAAAGCTGTTGTCCAAGCTAAGTTGACAGCCACTGGCCAGGTGACATCTCCAGCAAAAGGCACTTCATTTGTCACCAACACCAATCCCCGGAAGTTTTCTGGCTTTTCAGGTAAGTTAGGTTCTCCTTTTAATTTGGTATCCCATTTTGGGCTCCTATTTTGTTGTTTTAAGACTTTTTCTCCTTGAAGTAGTTATCTGGGTCCGACAGGTTATTATTGTCATCTGCCCTTTATATCCTTATTTTTTGAGAGAATTTTGCAAAACCCCACCCTTAAACTTGCCTGAATTGGAGATGGAGGTACAGAAGAAGGTGATGACATTCATGGCCTTTCGATCGCTATTGGCTCTGCTGCAGGCTTGCAGAATGAAATGTTTTGTAAATGGTCTCCTGCATGCAGCTAAGTGGGAATCATGAAAGAGTCATACAGCAAATCCTCACTTAAATGTTGTAAGTAAGTCCTTGCAAAGCCAGGTCCTTGACAGATATAATTTCCTTGTTTCATTCATTCTTTGCCCTACACTAGACGTTTTGAGAAAAATGCTCTACCACATGTAGTACTATACCCCATTATAAAAAAAAAAAATTGAAAAAATGTCACCACTAGATGTATTTATACAAAATCCAAATATATTTCTCCTTATTGGAAATAAAGTAGATGGACAGCCAGAAAAAATTAATTTTTTGTTTATTCATAGTACATAATAGCTACCTATAGTACAGCTCCTTCAGAAAGGGAAAATAATTTGGAGGGTGGGAACCGAAGAGAGAGGGTGGGTGGCAATCTTTATATTAATTAAGACTGATATTATATAGATTTTGCTGTTACAACAAAACAATGTTTACCAAAGTTTTTCAAGGACCTGTACTATACATAGTTATTTTTTTGGCATCCGGAGGAAAGCCCTGCTCATTGACTAACTTAATTTGACAGTAAGAAAGGTAAGAAAGCAGTAATGGGGGTGGGGTGGAAGTGATGAGGGCCTGGGAAGTTGGGAGCACACTAGTGAGATCTGGCTGTCGGTGTTCTTATACTGGCTTTGCCACCATTGAGGATCATCTTAGAAGTTTGTCTTCTCAGACCTTGGTCTCTCATTGGTAAGAAGAGATTGAACTTTAAGAGATTATCTTTAAAGTTTCTTCCAAGTCCAGCAATCTGCAGTAGCAGTTATTTCACATTGATCAACATGTCCCTTGATTTCTTCCCTCTTCGCTATCCCAACTTTTCTGGAATCAGCTATACAATCACTTTGAGATCCTCCTGACCACTTCGGCACAAAGGAGATCTTTATTCTTTCCTGAAATTCTAACTTAAAGTGATACACATTAACTGGTCCTCTGCTTGGGTGTGAGGACACTTTGTTTACCATCAATAACTGTGTGATTGGGAAAGTTGCTTCATCTCCACTCTTTACCTGTAAAATGAATATAATATTCAAAGGGCTATTTTGAGGGATTAAGTGACTGCATTATAAAGTACTACCAGTATACGTGTTAGTTTCTCTTTCTTCCTTCTCAACCAGGCAGAGTGAATCATCTCTGCTATTTCACTTTTCCTTTTTCTCTCCAATAGCCAAACCCAACAACTCTGGGGAAGTCCACTCAAGCCCTACCCCTAAGACAAGTCTGTCCTCAAGCAAGTGTGACCCCAAGCACAAGGATTGTCTGCTGCGAGTGTTTCGGAAGTTGTGTGCCAGCGTGGCTGAAAATCCTAGCTACAACACAAAGACGCAGATCATCCAAGACTTCCTACGGAAAGGTTCAGCAGGAGGTGGGGACTAGAGCCTCCTGGATGGGCTTTTCCTTTGGAGAGCTCATACCCATAATGGCCTCGTGGACATGTGCACTGTACAGTTGCACAGGGCCCTATGCTGGATTTAATGCTCTGCTCTTGTGGTCTTGAAATTCTCAATAATACTGCATAAAGGAGCCTTGCATTTTCATTTTGCATCGGGTTCTGTGAAGCATGCTACCAGTTATGCCAACAGTATGTTGGCATCTTTCTTCCTTTGCCCTTATTCTACTCTTAGAAGCTAGAGCCCTCCCATTTAACCAGATTCACTGCATGCATGTTTTATTAGGTTTTTGTGACCCACATGCACAGCTGGGAATAGAATCTTCTAACTCTTTTTCATCTAACAAGTCATTCTTAAACATCTGTAATGTACTCATCACTGGGGACACTTAAGTGAAAGTCATGACTCAGTGATTCATCCATGTGCTAAAGCGGAGACAGACACATAAAGCACCAGCCACTGAGTGCTGTGGCCTCTACTAAAGGTGAAATGTATAGGGTACTGTGGGAACACAGGTAGTGTTCCTTGAGTTTATGTACTTACTTGTTAAGCTCCATTTCTCAAGAAGGGTTCCTTTCTTCTGTTTTCAGATGGTTTTCATGGTGATGTGTACCTAACAGTGAAGCTGCTGCTGCCAGGTGTTATTAAGAGTGTTTACAACTTGAATGATAAGCAGATTGTGAAGCTTTTCAGCCGAATTTTTAACTGCAACCCAGATGATATGGCACGAGACCTAGAGCAGGTCAGAGAGGTGGGGGAGGGTAGGCAACATTCCAGGGCGGGTTCTGCCAAGCCAGCACCTGCATACTCTTTTTTGTGGTTGGAGCACTGTTGTTTTAGGAAACTGAAACCCATTTGAACTGGCTTCTGTTATGAGGGAAGCTGAATGTGAGGCTACATCTGTTAGTTTCACAAGTTTCTGAGGACTAAAATCGTGCTGCTTCCATGGGAAGCTTAGATCTTAAAGTATCATTATTTGAGACTTGCTGCTGTCTCTCCTAGGGCTCTTATTTTGAACTCTACTTTTTCTCCCCATAACATGAGCTTACCATTCAGCCTTAGTTTGTTCATGACTTCAACTTGGCACCATGGCAAGTTTTTACCAAGCACTCCCATTATCTGATGGTCATATTTGGCTCTACTTCAAATTATAAGGGGAATCAAGTTGACTCAGTCCTGGACTAGTTCTTGCATCCCTTCTCACATAAGGGATGTGGGCAGATCCAATGGTGGATTGAGGTGCCCTTGCCAGGAGCAATGGGTGGGATGGATCCTCTAAGAAGTCAGGTCAGTGTGTGTGAGTTAGAGACAGAAGTGGTTGAAATCTCAGTCATTCATCTTTACTCCTAAGGGTTTGGGGTTATGCTTGACCACTCTGGGGCTAGAGCAGTGGCATTTTGTTTTTGGACACAGGGTGATGTGTCAGAGACAATCAGAGTCTTCTTTGAGCAGAGCAAGTCTTTCCCCCCAGCTGCCAAGAGCCTTCTTACCATTCAGGAGGTGGATGAATTCCTTCTGAAGCTCTCCAAGCTCACCAAAGAGGATGAGCAGCAACAGGCCCTGCAGGACATCGCCTCCAGGTAGGGGAGCTGCGTAATGGGGATGGGCTTGGAGAGATGGAATCTGAGGGGAGAAGTGGGTTGGTAGATCCTAATGTTACCTCAGTTTCAAAAAATTAACTTATTTTTTAAAAACTAATACAATAATAGGAAAAAGAAAACAAATTGAGTTATACTACATTTGCTTACATAGTATTTTGGAGGTTTGGCAATTTCTGGCTAATCTTACATAAAAAAGAGAGATGGAATCACTTGGGAAGGAAGATTTGAAGGTCCATAGCTCTTCAAAGACCAAGCTGAATGTGCCTCATCTCCCCAGGTGTACAGCCAATGATCTCAAGTGCATCATCAGGTTGATCAAACATGATCTGAAGATGAACTCAGGTGCAAAACATGTGTAAGTATCTGTTCCTCTGACAACCTGAGTTGCCAGTTTTCCTTTGTTGCCTGCTGATATCAGGATTTTGGAGTCCCAGTGTGTATTTGAATCCTGATTTTACTTTCTTCCTGTGTGGGACCTGATATATCACTTAACCATCAGTCTCCATTTTTCCACATATAAAATAGAGAGAACAATACCTTTTACTTACCATATGTTTGGTAAGTTTAATATGGGTTACTTGCCCACGCCAGCTCCCTCTTTGCTACGGTGGCATCCATGCCACTGTATCATATCTCAAAAAAACCTGAATTTTCCAAGAACTTTTTCTCGTCCGTTACAAGCTTTTGAACAATAGAACATAACCCCTCCTTATATTGAAATGCTTATTCTCTGTGAGGACAGATTTCTGTGAAAAGCAGTCAGTCACAGGCAGTGGTTGTTTCCTCAATCCTGTCCACTTTGGCAGGTTAGATGCCCTTGACCCCAATGCCTATGAAGCCTTCAAAGCCTCACGCAACTTGCAGGATGTGGTGGAGCGGGTCCTTCACAACGAGCAGGAGAAGGAGCCAGGCCGGAGGCGAACTCTGAGTGTTCAGGCCTCGCTGATGACTCCCGTGCAGCCCATGCTGGTAAGGATGCTGTTCTGTCCCTGTTACATTTCTCCAAGTTTCTGACCTTCTGTTTGAGACCTAGTAATGTATGAATGTTGATAGCCCTTGCAGTTTGGGGGAGGACCGAATATGCAGAGAGGTGTTTCTCAATGGAGAAGTAAAGCAAAGAACATAGTGTGATTTAGTAGAATGATGTGAACTTCTGTCCCCACCCACTCTGCCACCACCAGCTACAAAATCTTAGATGAGTTACTTGCCTCTCTTAGTCTTTACAGACATGTAAACCCTCTGAAGCATCTACTTAGAATGGTGTATTTATCATCTTACCAGAACACAGGTAGATTACATGTACCCATAGTAACTCTAAGTTGGAAACAGAGACAGACTTCCTGTGACAGGGTAACTTATGTCTCCTTTTCTTCTGGATTGAGGAAGCTTGAGGAATGAAGACCAGCTCTGACAGAGATCATCTTGGCCTCTGTTCATTTCAAGAGAAAACCTGTTTCTTCTCTGGCACTAGTTTTCCTTACAACTGGATATGTATGCTGCCATATCTGCTTTGAGATACCTTGGGTTGTTTCAGTGGTGTGAGTGCTTTTTTGAAACAATCTTGAATGATACATTAAAGCCTTATTTGGGATCCTGTGTTTGGGATAGGGACATGTTCTACCCCTCAGTGCGAGTTCGATCCCTGGCCAGGGAGCTACCCACATGGTGCAGCAGACCTCTCCTGACTTGCCCGCTGCTCCCCTCAGCAGTGTGCTTCGGTCTATCTGCCTTTTCTGCTCCCCGCTCTGTCTCTGGTAAATCCTCTCACCTCCCACGCCTCTGGCCTGTACCCCCAGTTCTTGTAATCATAAATAAATAAATCTTTAAAAAAAAAAAGTGTGTGGAATAACTAGCACCAAATAGTGAGATCTCTATCCCAGGGACAGAAACACAGTCACCTGCAGCAGTGACCTTTCTGACTTTTCCCCCTGGATTTATTTATTTATTTATTTATTTATTTATTTATTTATATGTGTATTATAGAAGAACTGGGGCATAGAGAGGTGGGGAGCAGTGGGTAGGGTGAGCACATTCACCAGAGACAGAGTGGGGAGCAGAACAAGCAGATCTACTGAAATGCACTGCTAAGGGGAGCAGCGGGTAAGGCAAAGAGGTCTCATATGTGGGTTAGCTCCGTGGTGGGGGATTGAACTCAGGCTGCAGTCACCAGGGAGGCTCCCTTTCCTGAATTTTTAAAAATTCTTTCTGGAGCCTGTTTTACAAAATGTCACTTGAAGAATGGCATAGGTTATATAGCTTAGTGGTTAGCTACACTGTGGAGTTGGGCCTAGCTTCAAATTTTATTCCTGCCATTTACTAGCTATGTAACCTTAAGTAAGTACTTAACCTGTTTGAACAGGTTTTCTTATCTGTGAAATGATAATAGTATCATATACGGGTAAAATGAATTTGTGTGTATGATCGGACATGTACAGGTTGTTTGATTCAGGGTGGCACAGAAAGGTAAAGAAGCTCTCCTGTGACTTGGATGTCTTATCCAGCAAATCCTCATCACTGCCAGCCCCACTGTCATCTATACCCTTTGGTCTTAATCTCTACATACCTCTGGTACCAGGATAAACTATGTGTGCCAGAGGGCCTGCATGATCTAAATTACTGAGAAAAAAAATGAAATGCTATTTCAGTGAAATTTTATTTGCTCTACAATGAATGAATTGCATTCATAGTCCTCAAAATACAAGCTCCTATGTCAGCTCTGGTGCTGCTTTCATACTCAGAATAGGACACTGCCTAGCCTTTTCCATTCCTCTCACCTCTTCAAAAGCCTGCCATGAAGGTATGCTTAGGCAGATAGTTCCCAGGACCTGGATTTTTAGGCTAAGCTGCTTCTCATTAGAAGAGCATTTTTAAGTCTCCAGAATTTTCTTTCCTCACCCGAAGGCTGAGGCCTGCAAATCCATTGAGTATGCAATGAAGAAATGTCCCAATGGCATGTTCTCTGAAATCAAGTACGATGGGGAGCGAGTCCAGGTGCATAAGAACGGGGACCACTTCAGCTACTTCAGCCGCAGTCTCAAGCCTGTCCTGCCTCACAAGGTATTGGTTTTTTCCTTTTCACTAGGACTGTCTGTCCCTTCCTGTCTCTAAGAATCTCAGGGATAGAAGTCCACAACTGTTTCAGCTCTGGTCTGTATTTAGGGGTTTGTTTTATATTTGTTGAATGAATGAATGAATTTACTTATGGAGTGTTCCAGTCATGATTGCTTCTCAGTAGCATTACCGCCCCCTGAAGCTCTGTTTTGACTAACCCCAAATCTGGACTCTGAATCTCCTTTTGCCTCACCCAGGAACTGAAAATAGGAATCTATTTCCTGTTTTAAAATAAGGGGCGTTGAGAACCTCCATCCTTATCCTCTCTTAGTCCCAGGGTTTCTGAGTGCCTCTGGTGTTTTCTTCAGGGGAAAGCAGCTGAACGCCTGGCTTCAGTAGCTTTTGAGTAGATTCCTACCCTTGTTACCCCTTCTGTCTTAGCTTGGACTCCATTTTTCAGAGCCCCCAGTGTAAAGGGGCTATGTGTGACTCATATCCTTACCTCAGCCGTGCTCGGGTGCTGGGGACAGAGCAGTTAGGCCATCTGTTTCAGGTACTGCAGAGGAGAGCTCAGCAGTGGGTTCCCCCATTAGCGCAGGCTCACTGCTCTGGGAGCAGAGTAAACTGCTAAGGAATTGCCTCATGGTAAGGCTTATGTTCAATGGGCACCCCCCAGGAAGAAGTTTGAGCACAACTTTCCAGAATTAGAGCCTTTTCCCTTACCAAAGTTTCCTTAATTGCTTACCTGTCAGTGCTTGGGGATTGAAGGGAAATGTGGCTGTGCAGGGTTTTCCTGTCCCTGCCCCAAACATCACAGGTAATCATGGTCTGCATATCTCTTCCAGGATAGGAATTGGACCACAGTCATGCTCTCTAGATCTCATTGGTGGCATCATTTGGCAGGGACTGCCTTGGGGTACAGTGGAATTTCTTCCTGTCTGGAACTAACAGAGACTAGGGCTCTGCCTTGATTAAGAAAAATCCAATTCCAAGCATCCTTTCTTACTAATTCTGAAGATAGCTCTAGGATCAGCTGCTCTAGAAAAGACCCTCCTCACATTTCCTTGCTGCTTCTAAAGGGGTTTGTTTCTTCCTTTCTGTCTTCTTTCCTGTTCTCCCTCAGTCTTCCACAGCCTGATACCCACCCATCTTCTGCCATAGGCAAAAATCTGCTACCTTTCCTGCCTCCCTTCCATGTTTCTCTTTGACCCTTTCCTCCCCATATTATTTCTAACCTTTTTTCCTCAACTTTCTCTGCAGTCCATAGAGAGTGATTCAACACAGGCTAATCCCTTGCTGGGTCTAGACATAGGTACTGAAACAGATACTCTGTTCTTGGCTAGGTGGCAGGCAAAGCCTGCATCCAGGATCTGCTCATGGGCCTCCAGATGTTGATGTTCTGTGTTTCTTCTGGAGCCTGTGTTTTGTTCTCTGTGATTCAGCTTGAGATGCTATTCCTCCTCACCTAAGTGACTTTTCTACTTTCAGGTGGCCCACTTTAAGGACTATATCCCCCAGGCTTTCCCTGGGGGTCAGAGCATGATTCTGGACTCGGAGGTGCTCCTGATTGACAACAAGACAGGCAAACCATTGCCCTTTGGAACTCTGGGAGTACACAAGGTACTGGCTCAGGGCCAGATGTGCAAGAATGAACATGCATATATGTGCATGTGCTGTCCATCTAAATGGGGAAGAACATATCGCTTATTTAGGATAGGGTTTATTCTTTGTTTTTGAACTGTTTGTGAATTTAGCTCTGAGCTCAGTTCTTTCTTACATGGTTCAGGGGCTTTAGAGCATAAATAGCACTTTTACATCAGATATATCAGAGAGCCTCCAGAAATTGACTGGTACTTCCCATTACCTTCGTCCCTCATTTAACTACTGCCTCATGTTCCTTACAGAAAGCTGCCTTCCTGGATGCTAATGTCTGCCTGTTTGTTTTTGACTGTATTTACTTCAATGATGTCAGCTTGATGGACAGGTGGGGAATCTATTTTCAGTTCCTGGGTTAGGAGATAGGGGATTCAGATTGGAAAGGGAGAAAAAAAGTCTGGCAAATATACCTTTGTGCCTAGGAACTGGGCAGGGACAGGGGAGTGGCAGGAGGGAGCTGAGAGGTAGCACAGTTGTTGCAGTCACCTCCCCCTCCTTTCAGTGTTAGGAAGATTTGCATCTCATTGTTGAGAGCTTAAGTCATATATTTTTTTAAATTTATCTTTATTTATTTATGCATAGAAGAACTGGGGTGTAGGGAGGTGCAAGGGGTGGTGGGAGGGGAAGTGAGAGGATTCACCAAGACAGAGTGGGGAGCAGAACAGATGGATCTACAGAAATAAACTGCTGAGGGGAGCAGCAGTCAGGACAGGAGAGATCTGCTGTGCCATGTGGGTCAGCTCCCTGGCCAGGGATTAAACTCATGCTGCAGTGGCTGGCAATAGCTTGCTAGTGCTGATACTTTAACCCCTGCACTACCAGGGAGGCCTGAGCTTAAGTCATTTTTACAATAGCAAAATAGAGTGTTGCAGATCTATAGAATGCAGAAGGGTTTCAGTTTATTTCTCCAGTATCCCCCACAGGGCATAAAGCAAATGGTTTTGCTTTCAAAAAGTCAAAGGTTTTTCTTTCAAAAGAGGCTAACAATAGAAATTTGTGATTGTAATGAGGGCTGTGGGTAGGGCCATCATAAGGAGAACTAGAGCTTAGAATGTTTAATTTGCATCTGAATTCTTGGACCCAAGAAACCAGTATTAGCCCCTTGCACACTTAAGTTTCCCTACCTCCACCTCTCCCACACTGGCCCATGTCCTTGTGGAAGGGGAAGGAATTAGGGAGATTGTAGGAGTTGGGCTTTGGGCTTCAGCCTGCTGACCCAAGATGAACCAGCCAGCCTTGGGCCTGAGGTGGGCAGGGTGCCGGGGATAAAAAAGGAGTATCAGAGTAATTTCTCAAGTAGAACCAAATTTTATACAATCTGTTTGAACCAGTGACCAATTTTCCTGTGACCTGGTTAAGTAGAAACAGGAACTATAACAATGGAGTGGCTCTATGCCATGGCTAACAATTGTCTTTCAGTTAGAGAGTCTTTACAGGCTTTGACAGGCAAAAAATGTTAGACACCAGGGCTTTAAGCTATGACACACCCGCTATAAAGTAAGTTTGTCATAGGGCTTGCCACCTCAGAACTCCTGGCTTGACCGCAACCTCCTGTCCCCCTTAGGCCCCTGTGTGAGCGACGAAAGTTTCTTCATGACAACATGGTTGAAATTCCTAACCGGATCATGTTCTCAGAAATGAAGCAAGTCACGGTGAGCAAAGACCCCACTGTAGGCAGCATCCTTGTGGTTTCAGAGCAGAGCAGAGAACCCCTACACTAGATGTGATTGGGAGAAAGTGTCTTATTTTCCCATGGGGGTTGCTGTGTATATGTGCTCTACTAGTCTCCACATGGGAGGGCAGGGCGTCAAACAGCTTTCCTATGTGAGCTGTGTCTCAAAACCGAAGCAGCCCCCTGGTTGAGGGTGTCCCCCACTTTGTAAGCATTTTGTTCTTTGTAATCAAAGGAGTGCTTCTACTGGGCACTTGACTAGTATGCAGAAAGAAACTACCTCCACTCATCCCAGGGCACTGTCTATTCTCACACCCATTTCTTTCTCTCCTATTTTCCTTCAGAAAGGTTCAGATTTGGCTGACATGATAAACCGGGTGATCCGGGAGGGATTGGAAGGGCTGGTGCTGAAGGACGTGAAGGTAAGATGGCCACCACCTTTGCAGACACTTCGCAGAGCCCTCTCTCCCTAAGCCTTTCCAGCCTTGACCAGGAGATGGCAGTGGTGGGTTGAGGTTCTTAGGATGGCTGCTGAGGGGAGCCTTTTCAGGGTGTGGACAAGTTTGTTCTTTCTAGAACTGAAGGATAGGTATATGTACTTTGTAATGTCTGGAGTCTCTGGCTCTTTCCTAGAATCTGAGCACCCTGCTAGATCTGGTAAATTCCACTCTTTTGAAGTGTCCATTCTAATTCATCTCTTACTTCCCTTCAGGGTACTTATGAGCCTGGGAAGCGGCACTGGCTGAAAGTGAAGAAAGACTATTTGAATGAAGGGGCCATGGCTGACACAGCTGACCTGGTGGTCCTTGGGGCCTTCTATGGACAAGGAAGCAAAGGTCAGGATGTCCTCTGGGCTCTGGGATGATACTTCTTTGGAAGGCACTGCTTAAGATACAAGCTGGCCTTTTTGCCGGCTTGACCTACCCACATGGCCAATCAACATTTCTGAAGTTTTGGGGCCGTAGTCTGGCCCGTGTCACCTCAGAGTGGGGATATCAGAGTTACAAACCTAGGCAGGTTTGTAAATGAAATGGCCTGGCATGAATACCCTGTGGTAGCCTGGTAACTGTCTCCTCGAGGAACAAATCTCTTTTTATTGACTAGGGGAAAAGCTGGCGAGTAAGGAACTAGTGCTTTTATGTGCCAGGTACTATTCCGTTTACTCCTTACCAGAATCCAACAGGTTAGGTGTGATTATCTTTACTGAATAGGAAATTTGGGCTCATAAAGGTCAAAATTAGTAAGGTAGATCAGGAGGTGAACTCTGGCATTCTGACGCCAAGGCCCAGGCCCTTTCCTCTCCACCAGGCTCTCTCACTGGGCACGTGGGACTGGCAGAGATGGCTCCCTCCACCCACAACTTAGCCCATCCCCCCTCCCAGGCGGCATGATGTCCATCTTCCTCATGGGTTGCTATGATCCAAGCAGCCAGAAGTGGTGCACAGTCACCAAGTGTGCTGGAGGCCATGATGATGCGACACTTGCCCGCCTGCAGAAGGAACTGGACATGGTGAAGATCAGCAAGGTGAGGCCCTGGTGTCTGGACTGACCATCCTTACTGAGATAGGCTGCACATTGCGTTTTGTCTGTCTCCCCAAAGGAAAGATGCTACTTGGCCATGGGAACCTGGGAGGCCTTCAAAGTCTTTAAGTGCTTACCTTACAAAAACTGACCTGTGTGCCCTCTAGGTTATTCTCTGGGCAGGGCGGATCCCTGAGGGTAAGAATTGTTAGCCTTTTGTGCTAAATTACCTTTTCTCAGAAACTGATGCCCATGAGGGTGTTTAAGTCTTATTATGGCTCAGGAGCAGCCCTGGACAGCATCTTTTCTCCTTCAGGATCCCAGCAAGATACCCAGCTGGCTGAAAATCAACAAGATCTACTATCCTGACTTCATCGTCCCAGACCCAAAGGTATCAGCCCAGTGACCTGGGGTCCTTCAGCCACAATATCAGCTTGAAAGTTTTCTAGAACCACAGAGTCCCCATCTCAACCTCATTGACAGTCCACCTAGGGAAGAGAAATGGGGCTGTTCAACCAAACGACAGATACTGCCAGTCAACACTGAGGAATCATCCTCAATAGATGAGCACTACCATCCCCTAGTCACAAAGGATCTATTCTAGAAGTAACTTGGCCCAGTCCCTTCTTGCAGTGACAAAGAAACTGACCCAGAGAAGAGACACGACTTCCCTGAGGTCATTCATACAGCACCAGCCACAAAAAGTAGGACTGGAACTTGCCTCCCACTGTTAGGCAGTGCTTTTTTCATTTTAACTATCCTGTACTGTTTTTAACTGGTTGGGAGATGTTTTATTCTTAATCAGTGAGTGACCTACCTGATGTAACTCCTGACAGAAAGCTGCTGTGTGGGAGATCACAGGGGCTGAATTCTCTAAATCCGAGGCTCACACCGCTGATGGGATTTCCATCCGATTCCCTCGCTGCACCCGAATCCGTGATGATAAGGACTGGAAATCTGCCACCAACCTCCCCCAACTCAAGGTGCTTGATCTTAGCTGCATGTGGTGTCCTCTAGCCCACTGTCCCAGCCTTAAGGATTTCGGGCGTCTGATCTGCTCACATGTCTTCTATCTTCCCCATTCTCCCATTACCCTGAGACAGGCAAGCAGGGCAGTTTAGGGGCCAGGAGCAGCCGCATAGGCCTCCTCACATCTGGAATAGAGAGCCCTGAGCAGCTCTGGGTCCAGGAGAGGGAGAGTTCCTGCTCTCAGAGCCTCCTGGTGAGGGTTTGGCCCCAGGCTAGTTTCTACTTTGCTGATAAGAACTAGGGAACAAGAAAGTGCAATTGTATAGGGTATATAAAAATAAAATTTATTATTAATCAAAAAAAAAAAAAAAAACAAGGACAAAGTTTAGAAAAGCACCAAAGAAACCAATTTCTTTTTTTTGCTATTTGCCTTTCGCTTTCTGACACATGCACCTAAAACATACACCTATCTCTGATCACAGCTCCTTTTTCCCCTTCCTCAGGAACTGTACCAGCTGTCCAAGGAAAGGGCAGACTTCACTGTAGTGGCTGGAGATGAGGGGAGTTCCACTACAGGGAGCAGCAGTGGAGAGAATGAGGGTACCTCAGGGACTACTGTGTCTCGCAAGGCCTCTGGAACCTCCCCCACTGCCAAGAAGGCAGGAGGGAAGCTGACCAGCCCCAGCAGCAAAGGCAGTAAGGAGAAG
Organism: Talpa occidentalis; assembly: GCF_014898055.3. NCBI lineage: Eukaryota > Metazoa > Chordata > Mammalia > Eulipotyphla > Talpidae > Talpa > Talpa occidentalis. Next base: position 78,462,832 of record NW_023605083.1, on the reverse strand, counting down.
TGTTTGGGGGTGGGTGCTGGGTAATAAAGGGTGTGGCAAAAGGGAAGGGATTGAAGGATGGAGACCCTGGTTTCACATTCCTCCTTTGTGATCCAGTGATTTGCTCTGTGCCCTGAAGCTGATACTAATTTCCTATTGTGTGTCCCACTGTGGGCCAGAAGCCCTTATGCTGGACACCCTTTATCTGCGCAGTAAACCAGAATGACAGGACACTGGGGAGTGCATCTGATTCAGGGATAAAGTGTTTTTGAGCTGAAAGACTTACCTTCCCAACGCTTCCCTCTCTTCTCACCCATGCTCATAGCAGAGGGAGAACCTGCCTTCTCTTTGCTGACTTCAGGGACCTCCCCTACCTCTTAGTTTATTCCAACCTCTCTTCTGCAGGCAACAAACTGACTGCAAAGCCTTCCTCTGTGAAAGTGGGAGAGAAGCAGGCTATGAAGTCTCCTGTGAAAGTAGGGCAGAAGCGGAAGGCTCCTGATGAGACTCCTTGCCAGACAAAGGTGAGGGTGAGAATAGCAGTGCCCCAGGGGCTCAATTTGCCTACAGTCTCCTTTCAGCCTGCAGCACATGAACTCTGAGATGAGCAGAGGTGTTTTGGGGACTTAGGGCTAAATCTCTCCACTCCTGTAGCTGCTTCTCTCCTGTGGGCAGGGCCGGCAATGCCTCTGCTCCACTCTGTGCTCTCTCGTTGCCTTGCAGAGGCGGCCGGCCAGTGAGCAGAGAGGAAGGAGAGCTGTGCCAGCAGGCAGGAGATAAACAGCCCCGCCTAGCAAGACAGCCACAGGACCTATGTGGTTCCTGGTCCTAAGTCTCAATTTACATTAAAGGGGAGAAATCCCAGTCTGGGTATGGGCGTGTGGCAGCGTGAGTTTATGTTCAGGGTGGGACCGAGGACAGCCAGCAAGGAGGGGGAGAGGGCACTGGCTTGGTGACTGTCCACCCCTCTGACTACCTCTGACTACCCTTTCCCTTTCATACTTCCTTGACAGTTACTGGTTCATCGTAGCTAGGGAGCACCTCCTGAGGCCAGGAAGTAAGTTTAGTACTGACTCAGTCCTGGAGGGCTGAGGCCCAAAGGGCAGATGCAAAGTAAATGTTTGATCACTATATAGTGGGATTGTCCCCACCTGCTGGCAGCTCAGGCCCTGAATCCAGACCCCAGCTGACCTGTACGACCTTGTCCCTCTCTTCCCTCCCTGAAGCCCTTGAGCCCATCTACAGTGACAGCAGGGCTTCTGGCCCCCAGGGTATGCCCCCAAGATGGCCTCCATCGTGCAACATCACTGTATCTGAGAGTCAGTGGCCTGGCCTTCTGGTCACTGCATGGTTCTTGTAGACTCGTCCCTTCCTTAGGTCCCCAGTTTTGTTCCTCCTCCCACCAGGGATAGAGTCAGTCAGTCTGTGTAATGCCTAGTGACTAGAAATGGGAGATTTTGATGTCTTTTTCTCTGCTCCTGTCCATACCACTAGGCTCCATCTCTGGCTCTTGTTCTAATCTCCTTACTACCTCTGGCCTGTGCTCAACTGGGTGGAGACCTGCCTGACCCCTGTGCCCTTTGCAGGTGCTGCTGGACATCTTCACTGGGGTGCGGCTGTACCTGCCACCCTCTACACCAGACTTCAGTCGTCTCAGACGCTACTTTGTGGCATTCGATGGGGACCTGGTGCAGGAATTTGACACGGCCTCAGCCACACATGTGCTGGGTAGCAGGGACAAGAACCCTGAGGCCCAGCAGGTCTCTCCAGAGTGGATTTGGGCGTGTATCCGGAAACGGAGACTGGTAGCCCCCTGTTAGGGGTGCTGCCTCCCCCACCTTTGGATCATTCTTTCCCTACCCTGTTGCTAGTCACCAGACTGGGCTGAGGCATGGGGCAGGCGGGTGAGGGCTAGAACAGGATGGAGACAGGCTTTCTTCTGCAAGTAGTACATCTTCTAAAACCTGCCATCTGTTCGGAACTAGGGGTTAGTTGCTGTGGGTGCCACCAGTGAAGTCAGTTTCTCTTGCCTGGTTTACATAGATCTTGCATATCTGGGTGCTGGTTTTTGTCCTTTTGTTTTCTTTAAAAAGAAGCTTATTTTTTAAGATAATATGTCCTTCAACTTTATTTTTGGCCTTTACCCCCTGTAATTTCCCTAGTGATTAAGGAGTGAAGACTGCGCAATTGAAGTTCCTCAGATAGCCAATCCTGATACGTCTCCTTCCTTGCCTGACCCTTTTGCTTTCAGGCCCATTTTAAAGTATTTTAAAAACTCCCCCTAGAAATGCTTCTCAGGTTTGGCAAAACTTGTATTCAATTCAGCCTTACCTGTGTTTTTGTTTTTTGACCCCAGGAAAAAAGCTTAATTTGAAAGAAAACAAGATGCATTTTATGACCTAAGTCTCTGTGTTCTCCTGTTCTAGAGTTTGAGTCCTGGAGGGAGGGAACCAGGATCAGGTAGGAAAATGGAGCCTTTATAAGGAAAAGGACTGTCTGGGCTACTGCTCTGGGAGTGCAGGGCTTTAGGAGGATCTGCCTCTCCCAAGTCTAAAGCAAGAGAAGAACCCATTTGAGGGCCAATATACACAGCCTGCTTACAGACAACAGTTCCTGTGCTGCCACGGCTGATAATATGTTAATAAAAGGGAAACAGTTTAGTGTAGATCAGTACTGTTCAATAGATCTTTCTGCAGCAGTGGAGCTAGCCTGTTAAGTCTGCACTGGCCAACATGAACTTTGCACATTCAGCTGCTGAGCACTGAAATCTGAAGCTCAGCCAACCCAAGTGAGGGGCTGAAGCTTTCATTTTAACTTCAAATGGTCACATGTGGCTAGTGACTACCACATTGGACAGTGCAGGTAGACAGACTGGTTCAAATCTGAACCCAGGAACTGAAATAGCTGTAACCTTATGCAAGTTATTAACATCTGAGCCTCTGTTCCCCCAAAAGGAATGGGGATACAAATTGTACCTAAATCACAGGGTTGTGGTAAAGATTAAGTGAACTCAGATGTGTTATGTAAAGCTCTTAGCAAACAGCCTAGCAAAGATCTAGACTTGGGGAAGTCTGTTGGCGTACATGTCCAGACCCTACCGGGAGGGGGGGGTGGCCCATTCAGAAGTGTCAAACCCCCTTCCACAGGCTTACGTCTGCCTGTTACAGCTCACACTGGTCCCAGTGCAAATTGTCAGGTCAACATCTGGTCACAGACTGGCGTGTTTTGTCTACCTGTGAGTAGGGCTAACATGATTCAACCTCAGGAAGAAACTTGAGTGTCTGAGCCTACAGGATCAAGGCTCACCACTTCCCCCCAGCCTTCTGCTGTGCTTAACTGGTACTCTGCTCGCTGGTCAAGTTGGAGGCCAGTGCTAACCAAATCTGGGTTTCTCTCTGTTGGTGAAAATATATTGGGGAGGAAGGGGAGGGATAGCCCTGATTACTCAGGACATTTGATTTTGAACACGCGCCAGGCTGGCTTCAGTTTTGAGAATAAGATACTCTATTCTGTCCTCTGTGGGGATGAAAAGCTGCTCCTCCTCAGAGCACAGACCTACGTAGATTTCCACCTCCCCCCCTCAGGCCAAGTAACAGGACAGGGCAGCAGAACAAGGCTCTGCCCTTGGGGTTCTGTCAGAGGACACCAGCACTGCCCTAAGGCCTGGATGACCTAGCTCCTCCCCCCTGCACTGATTGCTTGTGCTCAGCCTGCACCTTCCGCCAGAGGGCCCTGCCAGCTGCAGGGGATCATCTCAGGAATAAGCTAATCCTTATTAGCTGGTCCTTCCCTGCCCATTCTAAAGTATTTAAAAAACTCCCCCTAGAAATGCTTCTCAAGTTTGGCAAAACTTGTATTCAGCCTTTGGTCCTTCCCTGCCTTGCTGGGTGTTATCTGCAATTCAAGGTTCACACATTTTGTCTGTTTCCTTCCAATCGTTCTGATGCCTGGTTTTTTTTTTTTTTTCCTTTTTTTTTTTTTCTGCTGAGATTATACTGTACAGTTTTGTATCCTTTCAGTCCCAAGCAATGTTCTCCTTTGAGCTATTACTTGCAGCTGACCGGCAGCAGACAGGACAGTAGGTCATCTCTGGGTGCTCAATGGGTTGGCCACTGACAACTATGAAAACAAAGTGCTGTGGCTCAACCTTCGGCCTTTACACCCTTTGTGCAAGATTTCTTCTCAGTCACAGGGCAGATCTGCACATAATCCAGGACTGCTCTTCCCTCCCCTTGTCACCCATTGTGACATTGCCCACAGCACTCTCTACAGGGCTGGGCCAACCTCTGAGCCACACTCCACCTGTACCATGGCAGCCTCCAAAGCCACCACCCATCTCCTCGGCTCACCTGGAGACTTTACATTAATAAAAGGGCACACCTGGCTATGCTCAGGTTTCTTCCTACCCACATCTTCAAAGCACATCTCTGACATCAGTGGAATAGGTGTTCCTTCCTACTTGGTCTTAGGATTTTGTTCTTTCCTACACAGCCCCCATCCCCTTCTATGTTCATGGCCTTGCCACCCTAATTGTGAGATCTTCAATAAGTCACAACAACACTAAGCCTCAATTTCTTGTCTACTGAACAGGGATATCTTGATCAAGGCCATATGGCCTAACAATCTCCAGAAATAATGCAACCTCAAGATCATGCAAATTCTTTTGTCAATCTGTCATTCTTACACCAGATGGGACAGGCATCTATATTGAAACTTTATTACAAAATTATAAAGCAGCGCTCTGTAACAAAAAAATACACATTTGGGTTGGTTTTAACACCCAAACAAATTTCAGAGAATATAAGCCACTTGAAATAACACATTCACATCCAAAAGATTTCAATAAATTTATACAATATATATTGAGCATTAATTCCTGTACAGCTTATTCTTACTAGTTTAGACCCCCACTATTCCAATTTATTATAAACCAGTTAGGTCTCCAAGACTTCAATAAGTCTCAACTGAAATCTGCACAATCACAGCAAAAGCCACAGAATAACGAAGAATTAGATATCTCCATGATAATAAAGACCAAGGATCCATGAGGAGCAGGAGGGAAGATTCAAGGATAAAAATCAATTTTTCTATTTGGGTTAGATATTAATTGGAAGGGATCTTGAATTTTCAACTTTTATTTGGTATAAAGATACAAAAAAATTAGGTTGTTTGACACCTTTTTTACCTAAATGGAAACTTTCACCAAAAGAGGTTAGATGACCCAAAGACAAGGTTTTTCTCCAAAACCAGTAAATGACATCAGTTCTAAGTCTTACTGACTATATTTTTAGCACATTTAGGAAGGAAATTGGGAAGTAGGAAAAGGTAAGGCCCCAGCAGAGAAAGCAAATTTTAAGTAGAGAGCCAGCTTCTGTTCTGAAGTTACTTCCAGATGGTAACTGAGTTGCATATATATATATATACATATATGCCTATTTCACAGTGAAGTTGAGGCAAGCTGAATCCTTCCCTAAACTGGTAGTCTTTGTAAACTAGTATTTACTGTCCAGCAGAAAGGTAAGTGATGATGTCACCATGTCACCACAGGAAAATCTTCTGATTCTCCTAATTCTACAAAGGCTATTATGGCCGGGAATCAGACCATCCAGAGCTTGGTATAATGTTGAGGTAAGTGGCCCAGTGTTTAGCTGACAACTGTAGGAAATTATTTTATTACCCCCCCACCCCAAAGAGGATTAGTGGTTGATGAAGGAAAAGTATGATTAAGTCTGTACCAATAAATAGATCCTACACTGCCTTCCAAGTCATGATTAGTTGTAGTTTGAGATCTTGGCTACATAGGGGTAGGGGGTCTGCCAAGGTCTTCAGTGTTCAGGGTTTGCATAGTTCATCCATTGGGAATGGCAGCACACAGCTCTTCTGACTGCATGTATAGTTGTGCTTGGCTAAGCTGCTTCAACCAACTTTCTTAAGCTCTTTGGCTCCTCCAGTGGTGTGTCAAGATGCTAAGACCGGCACCTACTCATTATATCACATGATCCTTAATGGACCTAAAGAATGCTTCTTGACCTCCCCAAAAGGTAGGCTGAGAAAGGAAATTAGAGAAGGGAGTCCTCACCATCCTGTGGAATTAAGACTTCTAGCTGTATGCTCAAGGGTTGAATCCAGCCTTATTCAGCACCTTCTGAGATCTTTCAGGTGCTTTACTTACATGTTTGGTCTACAGGAACTTCATGAGAAGACTGGCTAGAGAAAAGCAAGACTTTCTGCTTAAATATGCCTTCAATGAGACCAAGTTTAAAACCTCCACAGGAAAGGTGGCACTTCATTCTCAGGGGAAAATGTTGGAGAAGTCTTAAGTCACTGCTTTCACCTTCTACTCTCACCCTTGTCAATTAAATGGTACAAAATTGAGCCCCAAGAGAAGCAGCAGCTGAGATGATCCATGCATACGTCATTTCTTGCCCAGACTAGAATTTCTTAGCAGTTTAAGAGCCAGATGCTTTGTTGGCTCGCGGGAGCAGGTAAGGGGACTGACGGCTTCTAATCCTAGCACTTAAGGAAGCAACTCTTATGATTTTGAAATTTTCCAATAGCATTTGTGTTTCTCACCAGAGATAAGTTTACTGGTCCAAATTCTGTCCGAAAAAGGGCCACTGTTGGTCTGGTAAACATCTTTTTGGTCTGGGAAAGAAAACGGAATTTTTAGGCAATCTAGCACTCTACCTTTAGCAAAGTAGATTAAAGCACAGAAAGAGACCAGAAATCCAGATGTGCTAGGGAGAAAGAATTATTTCTACCAAGACTTCTGATTGGTGGGACATAAGCGGCAAGTAGCTCAAGGTATTGGGTTGCAGGTGGAAGGATGAAACGCTAGGTTCTTGGAGAAAGGAAGATACACTTCAAGTTCTGGAAAGTCCTCTTCATTAATTACTATCACCACCCCAAGACCACTGAAACAGGGACTTCCCAATGTGATCTGTACCAGTTTCTACTGGCCTTGACTGACAGCCAACAAATGCACCTCTGGTGGCAAAACAGGCATACCCAGAGATGACATGGCAGTTTTGCTTGCCTTGGTCTTGGGGACACCACATTTTCTTGTTAGCTTGCCCTTTTGCAAGCTCGCCAAGGTGAGCCCAGGCACCTTTGAGCTCTGTCTCTGTAAGGCACTGAAGAAGCTGGAATGAGCCCTCAGGATCGGAAGACGTGCACAGCTCGGATCACGTACTGCCGACAGATGGGACATTCATTCATGCGCTTGCCACACTTGGTACAGGTTACCATGTGGCCACACTCCAGCAGAACACAGTCAATGGGTGAGTCCATGCAGATCCTACACAAGTTATCCTCCAGGGTAGGTGGTACTGCTCCCCCTGAACAGAAAAGAGGGACAGAGGGAAGAGTAAGGAGACTTACATGTATGGGGTGGGGGAATGGCGGTGGGAGGACACACTGTGACCAAACCTCTCTTCCCCAATCCACACTTCCCTCAATTAGAATTCCTCCCAAAAAATATTTCCCCAGTAACCAATTCCATTTGCCTGTTCAATCCACACATCCATTGGTCAGGCTACAGATTTGAAGAGTATAGTACTGATGGATCAAACGCATCCCAAGAACACATGATCTAAACAAGGCAGAGTCCTCAAAACTTAAAAAATTTTCAGACAATTGCAGGTGTATCATACCAAGGGAGTGGCACTTAGGGATTCATTATCCCCTGCAGCAGAAAAGACTGAAAAGACAACTGATTCAGCAGAGTTTAGATAGAAATAAAACTCATGAATGATTCATTAAGGATCACAAGGTTTACTGTAAACACATCTCCAATTTAATAAAGCCAAGGGTCATGAGGCCCCCTATGCTATCCCACTAACTACCCCTGGGGGCTTCTGGTGGAAGAGTCTAGCAGAGATTACAGCTCTGTCTTCTGGACCATCACCACAGAACTTTCCTCATATCCCCATTGGATTAGAATTTTTGAGTCTGCCTACTTATTTCCTCCCCCTAATAGACTATGCTTTCCTTAATTAAATAAATCCAATTTCTATAATTATATAGTTAGCATTTGGTATGTGCTCTGATATTTATCTCTGAATTCCTAAAACTCCGGTCACGTGGTGGGCACTTTCTAAATGTCTGACAAGAGAAGGTCTCTCCATGGAATGATAACTAACTCGCACTTACTGAACGTTAACCAGGCACTACACTAGGCAGGGTCCTTAAGAACTTTGCTGGGAGTAACTCACCGAATAAAAAAAAAATACAAAGTTTGAGCTCTCATTACTCCTATTTCACAGATGAGGCAACTGAAATCAGAGGTAAGTGGCTTGGCCAAGGGCACACAGCTGCTAAGCAGAGGAACAGGACCCAAAGCCAGGTAGGTGGCCACCTGAGGGCCAGTAATAACTGCCCAGTGCACAGCTAGTTCGCAATGACAGCTAACTGCCTTGTGAGCGGTGAGACACACCGGGTGGTATTCTCCTATTTTAGGTGCAGTAACAGAAAAACTTTCATGTCCAAAATCCGAGTATCCCCTGTGTATCTTAAATGGTGGTGTGAAGCGAGTGGGCAGGCAGAACTAGGTAACTGGCCTTGTACCACTCACCTCTGCCACTCCACAGGGAACTCTTGTACTCTGTGGCATCTGCAAATTTTTAGCTTCCTGGACTATTCAAAAGTTCAAGAAACACTTGGTGTTCTGGCTGTAAAAGGTACTAAAAACCATTTGTTTACCCTATGAGGATCTGTGGGCCCTAATAGGGAAGGTTTCAAAAGGACTAAACCACACAAATACCTCCAATGGGTTGGAGTAAGTTATAAAACTTCAATTACTAATTACTTCTCTCAGCTGAGTTGCTGAGTTTTCCCAGGGAGTCAAGGAAAAAAAAGGAGACATCAAGAGGATGAGCCTGATTTTGCAATCAGGTGACTGGTTGGGTCCAAAACTCCAAATGGTTAGGGGAACCAAGAACTCAACTCTTGAGAATGTCAGCAAGAGTGACTGCCCCACGGTGGGCAAAAGACCATTTTACTCAATAATTGTGGGAATCTTCTAAAAAAGTTTTAAAATGCTCTGCAGGCCCCTGTACTACACTGAGAACATTTTCTTGGGGAGAAACTCATAAGCACACAGCCTTGAGCAGATGCTGCTAGAGTCCCATGTGCTGTCAAGGGCAGCAGAAGGCCCAATGATAACCTCTAACACAGACAGGTGTGGCAGCTGAGGTGAGAAATGTACCTTCGGCCCAGAGAGCACCAGACATGACATCTTTCCTAATCTGTCCCCAGAGTTGCTCAACAGCTGGCCGCCCTTTACAATAAAACTCTCAGGCCACCTTGGTCAGTATCAGAAACTGTTAAATACCCCAACTGATTTTGCACACAGAAGTCCTCCCCAACCTGGACCAGAAAGTGAGTGAGAACTGACAGGAAGGAATGCCTTCAAACCAGAAGTGTCAAAAAATGAACCAAGTACCAGGGTTGTAACACATGCTACCATGGCGGGTGTCAAATATTTGCATTTGGTATTTTACAAATGTAGGCTGCTGAGCTCTGGCTCAGAGACATGCACCTCAGCCTGCACCTAGTTAAGATGATGCTTCTTCTTTCACAGGGAGGGTAGAACAAGAATTTCTAGAGATGCTGAGAAGCCCTGGTGCTCGGTGAATGGCCCCCACGCCCTCTCTCTTGGGACACCCATCTGCTAACAAGTCTTACTATGAGCAGGAATGAGGGAGGGAGGAGGAACAGGACACAGAGCTGAGAGCCGAAGCTCCTCCCCAAACACAAACATCTACATACCGTTTTGGTCTTCAGCACCACACACTGAAAAGAAAAGAGAAGACATCTGAGGAAGTCATGACACGACGTTAGTCTCTGACCACCCGTGTCACTTAGGGAACCCCATCATGGTGGGAACCAGGCTGACCAAGAGCCCACCCCCACCCCCACCCCCACCCCGACTCAATTCCCTGCTCCTCAATTGCTCTCGGGGTCAGAACCCACACCAGCAGCTGGTGTTATTACTGGTTCACACGAACAGAACTGCTAGGGAGGAAGGAGACCGCCTAAGCATGACAGCCTTTTCTATTGCTTTTGAAGCCAGCACTAGAGTCAAGAACAGTCTTCCTGTCAGTGGGAAAGTCTAAATGAAATTCCCAGGTGGAGCCAGCTCTTCTGCCCCCCAGGTCCTCACAACTCTGGGGCAATTCTGGGGACAACCCCAAAGTACAGAGTGAGTCTGTGATCAGGTGAATAGTCACATGTACCTGAACTGAGGGATCTGAGCTACTTAGAGAACCTGAAACCTGACCTCAGCTATTGTTAGAATGAAGGAAATCACAATGTTCATCTGTAGGAGCCAAATCAGCTGAGATGGGAGGAAAGAGAAAAGGTTCTGGGTAAAATCATTTCTGGAAATGCTGAGCTCAAAACAGCTAAACACATTTCTCTTCTGCAAGACTTCTCCGCCTTTTCTATAATATTGAACATGAATCAGTAACAGGATATAATATATTTTTTCCTGAAATCATTTGACCATAAACCTAGATATCAAAGTGAAAATACCAGCCTGTAGAATGCTTTGGGAAATGAGTAAGAGCGGGCAGAACAGATATATTCTCCTCATCCTGTGTGTGCCAAGGTTTGCTTCCTAATCTCCCAACTGGCCAGAGTAAGTATCATTGTAGGTACTAGTGAGTAAGGCTGGAATGATGTTCTGATGGGAAAGACCATGTACTCAGACCAGGACTATCTCACTTCCAATCTTGGCTCGACACACAAGGGGATGCTTAAAATATTTATTTCATAGGTTGCTGTGAGGATTAAACCCATGTCTACAATGCCCACCAGTCCTGGCACTCCGCTCCAAATTGCAGCTCTTGGTAGATGGTGCCAACAGGCAAGGTAGCTCACTCCTCAGCTAAAGATACAGGTATGTAGTCAGATCAATGCTGCTGTGTTTTAGAGTGCCAGCAACCACTCCACAACTCTGTGCAGCCGCCCCCCAGACAGCCCCTCACCCAGGTGCTGGAGTCCTTTCTGATCCTTGTACAGCCGCGTCACCCGCTCCATCAGCTCCCACTTCTCACAGCAGCCCTTGTAATTGACGAAGTTGCGAGCCAGGATCTCCTTCAGCTGCCGCACAGTCAGGCCTTCAATGTCCTCGAGGTCAGTCAGATCAGAGAGAGAAGCCCTCCGGCCCGGGACGAAATTATCCTCTGAGTCGACAGACTGCAGAGAAAGATGAGATCGGTGGGCTCAGTGCTTCCCTGCCCTCAAACTCTCGCTCCCAGGACCCCAGAGCACTCTTTACACCACGCACTTTTAGTGACTGGCCTCAAGAGTGGGTGTGGAGGCAGAAGAGCACCTGGCATGGCGCTCTGCAAAGCAGTCTCTTCCTCACCCACAGTTCTGTGCTCAGGCACAGCCAGCCGCAAACCAACCTATCAGTACAACAGAGTAGGAGGCGCATGGGTCCAGGTCCAAGGGCCCTCATTTTGCATCCTGACTCCTCTACTGATTAATGCTGAGTAACACCAGGCAAGTGGCTTACCTCTGAGCCTGTTTGCCCCTCCACAGAGAGAGCAATACCACCACACAGGTTGCACACAATCCTATGAAGATTAAATGTGGCAGCACAAGAAACCACTAGCATGGAGCTGGCCTCTCTCTAGCGAGTTCTGCTTTCCTGTGGAAGAAGCAGACGTCCCTCGTAAGCAACCTCGACCCTATCTCTGTGGCCCAGAGGGCTGAGGCCTGAACTCCCTCTCATCTTTCCTCCTGTCCGACCTCCTTCCTCTGACAATGGTTACTGTGTGCTAGAAGCAGAAGAAAAGGACAAGATTTGCACAGTGGCACTAAGAACCTGCCTTCTGGCGGCTTTTAGAAAAACAAAAGACTGGAAACATAATGGCCCAGGAGGCTCCCTGGTCTCCACTGTGAGCTCACAGCTGCTCACTGACACCCCGACAACTCTGAAGGTTAATCTGGAACGTTAACACTAAACTCCACCCCTGAATGCAGCATCTTGCGACTGTCATAGGTGGATCTCTCTCCACTTCTGAGTTTGCTGAGCTGTTCCGAATAACAGTCAAAACACCAGTGAAAGGGCAAAGGCAAAAGCAGACGTGAGCAGAGCCCCACCTGGGTCTCATCCTCAGCAGGTGCTCTGGCCGTGCTCTCCAGGTAGACGGGTTCCTCTTGGTCCTGAGACACATGGCCATTGGCCTGTGGGAAGAGAAAGGTGCCATCACATCCACAGAGATGTCCCAGGGCTTGGCGTGGGCCTCTTTCCAGAACATACCATGTCCAAAACGCCTTCCCGTCTCCCCCAGAGATCTGGAGTCTCACACAACAGCATTGTAGCGCCTGTGCTTTATTAATGACTTTGTCAGAAAGAAAAACAATACAAATGGATTTCAACTCTAGAACAAGTGTATTAATTCTGTCCACCACCAGGATAGCATTAGCCACACACTGTCAATTTAGTCTCAGCCTGAACGCTCCAAGTAAAGAAAATCACATGTCCACTCCACTGCGGGACTGCTTTTAACTTCAAGAATTTTTCTTGACAATGACCAACACTGTCCTCCCTGTAACTTCCACCCACCACCTCCAGTCCTTCCCCTCAGTCTATGATTTTTTTGCAAACTGTTCATATCACATCTTCCCTTTCTCCTCACTAAATCTCCCTGACTTCCTCATCTGGCCCAGATGAGACGACGTTTCCAGACCCACACTACCCTACTCCCACTCTTCTGGCCAGTCTCTGTCCTCACATCCTCGAAATGGGTTTCAACCGGAGGGGCACACTACAAAAAGAGCTGTCTTGAAATCTAGTAAAAAATTATTTTCATGCATCTAAGAATTTATTAGCCTAAGACTATAAAAGACAAATGACTCTGCTTAAGGAGTTTCATTCTGCTTAGGATTCTAATTCTCAAGCGTCCTCCTAGGTACTTCTTCAGGTTTTGCCAGAGTAGTTACAACTGTGAGCCTCCTAATCCCATCACCTTTTAAGTCACAAACTCCTTAACCAGGCTCCTCCACCCATTGCTCCTTCCAAAGGGGCTGGGAAACCAGTCACCCCAGATACTGGAGCTAAGTAAGAAGAGGTCAGCAGCTACAACAGAAGAGTAGAAATCACCACCACCAAGTCCAATGATTGTCAGATGATGGTGAGTTCACTTGCACAGCACACGTGTCCGGGGCTGCAGCACCCAACACAGCGTCCTCATCAACACCTCTACTTTTCTCTTAGCTATTTGTAAGCTGTACCCTCTAGCCTCCAGAATAGTATCATCTTCAAGTCACAAAAAGATTTGCAGCACCTAACCTGTTCCTTAGACAACTTTTGTATATCCTTTTTCCTCATGCTGCAAAACATTCTCTTTTCAGTTTATCAACAGGCTAAAGGAAACTCAATAAATTCTTTTCAGTTTTGCTTATTCCACACACTTGCTTCCCTAGCAACTGTGCTAGGGCATTAAAGATAAAAGAAAGTGCCCTGGGAGAGCAAGCACCTCAAGACTTGCATGTATTCTAGGTACAGCTCACTTGAGGAATTTCAGGGATCCTTACACAAAGTATTTCACTTCTCCATGTCCATTACTCTGCCTTGAAAAAATGCAGGTCTCAGCAGAACAGGGCATGTGAGCTGACATGAAGGCCCTTGGAAAACATCAGAGGAAAAGTACCCACTGTAAGCTGGTATGGAGTATGACCTGTAGGTACAGTCTGGAATATTCTGGTTAATGACAGGAAGTTTGTGACCTCCTTTCACTGAAAAACTCACCAGAAGGTTCTTCAGGGAAAAAACTATTTTCCCAAGGTCCTCTTCTAATTGCCCATGATCAGTGAGGCGTATTCAAAAGAACCAAGCCAAGAGAAGCCATAGTGGAGGTAAAGCCTACCTGGCAGATAAGAGAGCTCAGGAAAGAGCTAAAGGCAGCAGGGTGAAGACATGTCAGCAGGGAGCTAGATGAGTTTACAGCAGATAAATTAGACTGTTACATTGGCCTTTATGCCGTGGTGCCTGCCAGGAGCTGAATCAGGGGGTCCGGTCCTGGCCCAGGAGGTGATCACGAACGACAGGCAGCAGCCACCCACATCCTGCATGCAGACTGACAACACGAGCACTATGCCAGCTCTAAGCAGCTCAGAGCTCATTAGATGGGATATCATGCCAGCCAACTGTCCTAACAACTTGGCAAGAGGAAAAGTGGTGTGGAAGGACTAATTCCATCTATCATGGAGGGCTCAAAGTCTGCCCAAGGTGACCATGGAGCCAGTGGGGAACCGTATCTTCTGGGTCCTGGCCTCCCCTGTGTTGCCAAGCCATCTAACAATAGGGCCACTAAGGCACTGAGGGCATCCGTGAGACCCTGCCAGCTGGTCCAACCCTCTGGCCTCGCTCTAATCCAATAGTTGTTTTGCATTCCCACCTTTCCTCTTCAAGGACTTTCTAAGGACAGAAAATCCTGTTCTTGGTACTTCTTCAGGCATTGCCATCAGCAGGCCCTCCTGGGAGGGTAGGGCAGCTCACTGTCAACACTAAGCCAAGCGCTGCCTGACGCAGCCTCCATGTTCATCATGGTGTCCCCCCACTGGCCTGTCCCCCTCCCCCTCCAGGTTCCTTCTTCTTTCTATGATGATAACTAAGGAACCGAGTTGCATATACAGCTAAGGCAGGCCACAACAAAGGTAAGTTGGAGGGCAAGCTGAATAGAACTAAATTTGGAATGCTAATGATAAGTTCTTTTGAAATTTGTCTGAAACAGAATTTTTTTGAAATGTCTGACTGGGCTGTGTATTTCTTATACACATCTCCACCCCCCCCCACACACACACCCTGCTCTCCCCACCCCCCCCACCATGTACTATCATCTCTGAAAAAAGCGAAAACATAATTCTAGTGTCCAGAAAACATCATTCATTCATCATCAGTAGGGAGAAACGCCTCACACAGTCAAGACTCTTAACCTCACACCCTACTCCCACAAGGCAGACAGGAGAGGAAATGAGCCCTCAAGCTGGCAGCGAGTGCAAAGGGACATACCTGCTGATTCTCCTGAGCCCGGGCCAGGGGAACAGAGGTGGCCTGTGCCGGTGAGGAGGCGGAGAGGCTGGGTGAGGTAGGAGGCGCTGTGCTGGTGTGCGGCTGGGTCAGGAAGGCCTGCTGCTCGGGGAAGTCTGGGGACAAGGTGGGGGCACGAGTCCTGCCCTCCTGGGAGGTGACGGGCTGCTGGCCAAGCACCAAGAGCACCAGCTCCTCTTTCTCCCGGCACATGTCTGTAGAGATGTCATGGAGGCTCAGATAGTCCCGCAGGTCCTTCACCTTCATCTTCATGAGCTCTTCTCGCTGAAAGGCCGTGGCTCGGAATCGTTGGCAGAGAAGGCAGAGACGGGGCCCATTCCCCACTTGGCTCGAACAGATCATGCAGAAATTTTTCTTACAGTCCAAGCAGGTCTGCTGCTTAGAGCAAGAGGCACAGGACACCATGTCAGATTGTGAGAACAAGACAAAGAATGGGATGGGACCTGACAGCTGCCAAACCTACGGAGACCTCTGTGGTGTTGCACATTCTGAGTGAGTAGCACCTGTGTATCCATGTACAGGATGCTACATTTATTTTTCCATTGGAGGCTTATTTTATTCATTTTACTGACAGGAAAAATAAATGCTATTAATTATGACTATCATCAGTTTTATAATCAAAAAGCCCTGTATTAAGTCTCCCTCCTACATTTCCTGTGGTATCACCTTGGTTAAGTAACTTAGCTTCTCTGGTCCTCAGTTTCCTCATCTGTAAAATGGGGGTGACAACAGTTATCTAACTCTTTGGATAGTTGTAAATTAACAGACAACACCCTTGCTTGAGCGTTAAATGTTTTATTACTGTTGCTAGGAAAAACAAGCTAATGATGACAGCCAGGACTCAAATTCTAAACTATGATTCTTTCTACTTTATTGCTGAGACAAGAAATACATAAAGGTGGGCCTCCCTGGTGGCGCAGCGGTTGAGCACTGGGTTGCGAAGCTGCCCGCAGCCTCTGCAGGGCCGGTTTGATCCCTGGCTGCTCCCCGGCCACCGGAGGAGGGTCCCACATGGCGCGCAGACCTCTCCTGCCGCCTGCTGCTCCCCTCAGCAGTGATTTCAGTCCTTCTGCCTGCTCTGCTCCCCGCTCTGGCTCTGGTGAATTCTCTCACCCTCCTGTGCTTCTACTGTACGCAGTGCTTGTATAAATAAATAAATCTTTAAAAAAAAAAAAAAGAAATACATAAAGGTTAGCAGCGTGGTGGTGGTAGTCACAATTAATATTATTAATTAAATTTACTGAGGCATAACTAGGTAGAACGATACTTAGCTTGCCATTTGCTTCTCAAAGAAACCCCTCAAATTAAGTATTCAAGTACTTAGCATCACAAAGCATCAGAGGCCTAAGGAGATTTTATTCAAGGGCAGGCAGGGGATGAGGTCTGCAGGAGTTCAGTGCCCACAATCATGCTCTTTCCCTGGGTCACGCTTCCTAATTCAGCCCCTGCAATGACGCAGTTCTAGTGAGTCAAAAGCCTGGCTCTCCATCTTCAAACTCCTGAGCCAAAGCCCCATCCTCAGGAGCTGGTGTCCAGGTTCCCCCATCCCAGGAAGGCAATTCAGTGGTACAGAAGAGCATATCCAAGACAAATATTTAGACAGCTCCAGGAGGCCCTCTGGACATGATTAGTGAATTCTCATTTGAAAAAGTACAAAGTGTCTCAGATGGGTGACAAGAGTGCCTGGCAGGCAAGCTGGTACTGCCTGGCAGTAACTACTCCCACAATCATAGACAATACAACACTGCAAGGCTTACTCAACTCACAGGAAGCCTATCCCCAGCCTCTTGCCCCATAGACTGAGCGAGCAGTGACATCTCTTTGGGGCTGTTCTGGCCAAGACTGGTCATGTTCCCACAGGAGAAGTAACTCCTAGGCATGCTGGGATGATCCTGGGAGGCACACTCACTAATCTTTCAAAGAAAAACTTTTCAAGCCATGGTGACATAGACATTACATATTTCTGCTCCCCCTTTTCTAAGTATAGAAAGCTATGCAAGCTAAAAAGAAAGCCCAAGAGACTTGTATGCCCATAGTGGAGCTCACAGGTACTCTGGTGTGAGGTGGAGGTGTTAAGTCTGCATGGCCAAGAGGTCTATTGAGTTTTGTCTGTGTCACTTGTGTAAGTGAAGGAAAACGGACAGCATGTTACCACCCAGTTTTGCCTAATAATACTTAGAAGGCGTTGCAATATATATTAAACATCCTCATTCTCTACACAGTTATAACCACACAATAAAATGTTCAGAGACTAACTTGAAAGGATGCATGGCTGCACCAGCAACATAACGGTTCTGGGACTAGCAGCCACCCAGGTGGAAAAAGATGCTTTGAGGTATTGGGGGCTTATTCATATCTAAAGCTTTTCTATTGGGAAATGAAATGTGTTTAGGATGAATGATAGCGAAATGAAGAGGCTTCGGTGCCATAAAGCTGTAGGCCCTGACATGGAACACTGCCTCAGTCACTGCAGTCTGAAAAGACATAGCTTGACACAATTAAAAAGTCCCAAGTTGCTCAATCAGTCAGATTTAAACAACTCTCTATTCTTTCTTCAAACATGTGAGGTTTAGTGGATGAAGATCAGAATGCAATGACAGCAACCCAGCTTCTTGGTGTCCCAGCTCACCAGGGACTCTGAAGTAAGCCTGCATCTGAAACACACCCTAAAAGCTCAGTTTGCAGAGGAAGGAGAGAAAAAAGGAAAAAGGGGGAAAAAATAGTTGTCAACAAACATATGCTGAATGAACAAAGGGAACACCTATGTACAAACTTCAGCAAAGGCTGCAAACAAACTCAGTAACAAGGTAGCATGAAAGATGAACTAGCAGAACCATGTGCCTGCAGAAATGCCAGGAGAACCGCACTGCCAACATCAAAAAGTCCAGTAGGTAGTGCCCTTCAGGGGGCCTGCCTGTTTTGCTCCCCTTTGCCAACCTTTCCTTCTCTTATTCCTGAGCCCTCTCCACACATATTTCCTAACCCAGACCTGGCTCACTTTCATACCCTACAGCCTCTTCTACAGGCATTCCTTCTTGTGGCCCGCTGGGAGGGAAAATGGCAGCCTGGGAAGGGACACGGTTAGGAGTAAATCCAGCCAGTCACTTCCTGGCTAAGGGAACTTGTGTAAAACGTAACCTCCCAGATCTTTGAAGGCAGACGGTCAACCCACCTCTAAGGACTGATGAAGTGTCCACTGAGATCACAGGGTGGGCACTCAAGAAAAGGCACCAGTTACCTTGTATCTGTCCCTGTCCCTGTCGCCTGTCTCAGAGGTTCCACTGGTCCTAGGAGTCGCTCCACTCTCCACTCCCGGATCTGGGTGTCTCTTCCATGTTTCCAAGCACAGCCTCCTCCTCCTCCTCAAACTGGTACAACTAAAGAGGCGAGGGCCAAACTGCCTCCAAATCTGGCAAGGCTGCTGCTAAACCACGTGTAGGTGTTACCAGAACAGATAGATATTTTGTTTGTGGCAAAATTACAGCCTGCCTTTTCTCTCCAAGACCAGAAACTCCAAGGCAGCAGGGGATGTTCTCTCTGTAGAGTCCTTAATGCCATCTGTGTCCTGTACTCAAAGAGCATTCACAAAATACTGACCACAATGAAGCAAAGAAAAAAGGACAGCAGAATCCATGTAGTCATTTCAGTTCAACCACTTCTAGAAAAGACATTTTAAAATCTTGCAGCTGTTAAATGCCAAACCCTTAAGATAAGAATGTTGATCCACTTAAGCATGAAATTACAAATGAAAAATTCTCATAGGAGACAACATGCTTAATATTCACAAAGTTCATTGTGAACCGCACAGAATTCACACATTTCTGGCAAGAAAATAGTATCACAATGACCACCTTTCCATCCAAATTGGAACTCCCCTCTCACCCTAAGAGCGCTTCCTGCTACAGAAGCTTTTTAATCTCTGTACTACTGCATATTTGCCCCATCTGCAAGCTCCGTGATTTTTTCCATCTCCATCTCCTTAGCCCAGGCAATGGACCACATACATTAGATATACAGTAGATAGTCAATAATTTATTTTCCAAGGAATAGAGGGAATTTCCCCTAGCATCTGGAAGGTGATCCTGTCATCTTCACTTGACCTCCTTCTTGTGCATTTCACCTGTTTTCATTGCTGTATGTCCTTATATCTTCGTAGCTAAGTACTTTAGTGTCTGAGTCTTGGATTTTTCATCTGTAAAATGGGTGAACAAATACTACACACAGGAGCAGACATGAAAAGGTGCTTACTAAGTGGTAGCTACATGGCTCAGTCAGTCACCACCCTAGGCCAGGCGTGGAGAACTTCTCACCAGCTGCACAAGGGCTTCCAAAGTGCTATTCCTACCACTCTACCCCAACTCCCTCCTGCTGCAGCTGCATCACTCTACTGAAACAGAAATGATCATACCTGCCTTTGTTCAAAATCTTCCTGAAGGTTCCTTGTGGTCTGGTGTCCACAAACTCTTTACCATGGCAGTCATGGCCCGTAACTGCCTCACCCCAACCCGACCCTCATTTCTCAAGCACCCTGCACTCTGTTCACATAGGCCACTCACAGTTCACAAATGTATCCCACACTTGTCCTACATCTGGTGCCTTTACTTTTTTGCTTTGCAAATCAAGCTTTGTTCGTCTAGCAAGAATTATCACCTATGCCTCCAAATGCTAGTACCTGATTCTTTATAAATGGAATCTTCCCACTTTGAAAAGAGAAACTGTCTGGACTGCCTATTCTTATTTGAATTGTTCTTAACTCAACTGTCCAATAAGGTTACAATAAAAAGTTCTGTTTTCTACTTGCTATATGTCAGTCACTATTCTAGGCACCAGGGACAAAGTTGTAAGCAAAACTGACAAAATCAGTGATGCTATGTACCATTTGAGAAGATGGGCAATCCACAAACATGTATATATGGGGCCTCCCCTGGTGGAGCAGCGGTTCAGCGCTGGGCTGTGAAGCTGCCCACAGCCTCAGCAGTGCCGGTTCGATCCCCCGTCACCAGTGAGGGTCCTGCATGGCGCGACAGACCTCTCCTGCCACATCCACTGCTCCCCTCAGCAGTGTATTTCGTCAGTCTGCCTGTTCTGTTCCCTGCTCTGGCTCTGGTGAATCCTCTCACCCTCCCGCACTTCTGACTGTACCCAGTGCTTGTACAAATAAATAAATAAATCTTTAAAAAAACAAACAAACATGTATGTATGATGTGGTGATAATCACTATAAAGAAAAATAAAGCATGTTCCCCACCAGACCTAGCTGTTACTCTCTTCTCTCTGGGGAAGGTTTCTTATTCACATCCTGTCTTCTAACTTAGCAGTGTCAAGAAATTGCTAGAACCCCTGCTTCTCTCCGATTTTCTTTTTTTTTCTTATTTTTAAAGATGTATTTATGCATACAAGAGTTGGGGTGTAAGCCAAAGGTGCAGGGGTGGTGGTGAGAGGATTCACCAGAGACAGAGTGGGGAGTAGAACAGGCGGATCTACTGAAATACACTGTTGAGGGAAGCGGTGAGCGAGACAGGAGAGGTCTGCTGCCCCGTGTAGATTAGCTCCCTGGCCAGGGATTAAACTCGTGCTGCCATGGCTGTTGGTAGCTTTATAATGCTGAGACTTAACCCCTTGCACCATCAGGGAGGCCCCCTTCTCTCAGATTTTCAACATGTTTGACAAGCTGAGCCCCAAGTTTGGATCACCACCAACACCTTTTTGCTCTTTTACCATCTCCATTCCAGGGCACAACTCACGTTGAAGAAAATAGGTTCAAATAACCTAGTGCAAATTCACCTGCCTCATTTAAAAAAGGGTCTTTCGTATTCCTTTCTGAACAACGACTTTGCCACTTTTACCAGCAGTTGTTCCTAGAATTTCTCAAGCATAAAATAATGAAAACAACCAGCCCTTGGCCATTCAACAAACTCTTGATGTACCTAAGGAGGCCTTGAAAATACTAGTTAGATAAAGAGAACAATTTCTTTGTAATATGTTTACAAATAACAGTTCGTATTTCACAGACTGTTCAATAAGGTTATGCATTTGAAATGCCAAGCTCAGTGCCTAGCACATGACAGGTACCCAATAACTATGCCCCACCTGCTGCCTCATCGAAAAGGCTAAATGGCCATGAAGTACCTCGTGTTTTTTCCTCTGCTTCAGTCTCGACCTATTGACTCAATCTTTCAGAGGGGCGCCTCAGCCCATCAAGTTATAGATCCAGGGCCCCCTGCCACTACTCTAGTTGAGTTCTCATAGTGACTGGGCAGCCAGGTAAATCATAGCAATGTGCCCACCTTCACTGCACTACAATGACACTTAGGCCAAATGCCACCCACAGACAAAATGCCAATGCACTGGTCCTCCACCACCTTCCTGGTAAAGAGGGTGGGAAGTCAGCGCTTCAAGCTGCAGAAATTCTGATGTGCGGAATGTCTTCTGGGAGATAGCTTTGGGCCTCAGAACTGTGTTTGAAAACTGGACCTGCCATTTAATAACTGTGTGCTCTTGGGGCACTACCTAAGTAGAAGGATAAGGATGAGTATTTTTAATGTCTCTCAAGCTATTTGTCAGGAACTTGACACAGAGAGTTTTTCCCTTTTAACTGCTACTCTAAGTCTCAGTTTCTCAGGTATAAAATGAAAATCTAGGGACCCTAAAACCAATGTCATGGAGTTACTACATCAGAATTAATGCTTTAAATTGTCCCTGGTATATAGTAGATGGTCTAAAAAGTGTATTTTTTTCTTTCAAATTTCCCATTATCACCATTTTAACATGACTTTCTGACCTGCAAGTCTCACATTCTGCAGAAGAATGCAGAATGTAGGAATTCCTTCTCTAGTTCAGGGTTTACCTTCAGCCCCAGTCATTCCTGACCACAGAGAATGGTGGTCACTTCACTTCTGCCTTGATAATCTGGAAAGCAAAGCTGCCGGCCTCGAGTAAAATCTGCTACTATAAATAGGCTCCAGTCTTCGACTTGTTAGGGTCTTGATGTACCTGAGGCATCCCTGACATTGCCTTTGACAAAAAGAACAAATTAACCTGCAGTCAGGCTTTTCATGGTGGCAACCAATAAAGGAGCTAACACTGCGTGCCTGTCATTACCCAAGCATCGTGCTGGACACCCTTCACAGCTTATTTTATTCTTGCAACACTATGAAATGGGTACAATCACTCTAGAGATGGGGAAAACGAACCTCAAGAGGTCAAATCCCACAGTAAGTAGAAAAGCTGCCATCTGAATTTAGGTCTCCTTAGCTCCAAATCAAGATTGAGGTCCTGGGCTTTGCTTAGTTAGCTCTTCTTCTGTATTTTCCTGACAGAACAGGTCTGGATAATCAGCATTGCTCAGCAAAGGCAGTGTGGCAGGAGTTGGAGAGGGTGTCAGCAGGCTTACCTGAGAGCCTGAGGCTGTAGCACCAAAATAGGCAACACTTACCTTCCTGGCCATGTTCGCAAAGTGGGCCCCACAGGCCTTGCAGCTTGGTTCTGAGCCTGATGGAGAAGGGAAGGAGCTGTAGCCAGGGTTGGAATAGGCCTGTGTCCTGGCTCCCTGGGGTGGTGGGGCCTCCTCAGGCTGTCCATCCAGGCAAAACCAGTTGCAGCAGGTTGCCCACATGATAAAATCTGGTGCAAGGGAGAAAGGGGAAAAGGCTAGAGTTAAGACACACCTCGAGTGCTGTTTAACTCCCAAGGGCATAGGTGTGCAGGGATACTCAATCCACACCTGCATCAGAGCTGAGGCGAGAGTCCCCTCCTCTATCACCACAGTTGCCATTGCACTTAAGAGGTGAGTATAGACACCTGGGCTGTGAGGACAACACCGGCTGCCAAGTTAGCACACTAAGTTGGAAAGGCTGCTGATCTCTGGGTTTAATCTGAGATCTAACGTCAAAGAAAATCTTTTCCTGCCCCACCAATTACAAGTAGCCTAACACTCACTTTATTCTGGAACCTGGCTTTGCCCTTAAAATTCAGACAGAAATTTATTATACACACACTCTGGCCATGGACGGAGGCATTATTTCCTTTCTGTCGACGAGACAACTCAGGCTCAAAGAAGTCAAGGTCACAAGGCTAATGAATAGAGAACTGAGATTCTGAAAACGCAGGCCTTTTAACTCTAAACCTCGATGTTCTTTTCCCTATTCCACCTGCCCCTTGGCTTTCCTTCCTCTGTGGGCAGCACTCTTACATTTGTATCTTCAATCCTACCTAAGTTCCTTCACAGCACCTGTAACAGTTTCTTGCACAGATATGTTTACCCTTTGTTCTCTACCACTGAACCATCAATTCCTTCAGAGCAGGGACCACTTCTTATTTATGTCTGCACTACACCCTGGCAGAGTGGTGCACATAGCAGATACTCAGCAAATGTTTGCGTCTTTGCTGAATCAGTACCACTGTGGGCTTATTAAGAGATTTTGGATTATTATCCCCATTCTACATATCAAATACAAGTACTGGGAACAAAGAGGATACAATCCCTCAAATGTTAGAGTTACATAAAGATGGCAAGAGGGTCCACTAAAATGCCAAGCATTGTTGTGATAAAGTAAGAGTGTGCTTTTCTCAGTAGACCAAGGCAGGCAATACTGGACACTTTGAACCTGAACTCACTGCACAGAGATAATAAATATAACTTTAGGAGTTATTACTCAATAACCAGTTCACACAAAATAATGATACTTTCTGTTCTGCCTCCTGACTCACTGAAAATGCCTTTGTTAAAAGATGTTAAGCTGGGAGGAACTAAGAAGCCAACGGGCTTCTTCAGAGGAAAAGAGAGAGATCCAGCAGGGGGAAGCAACTGCCTGGTCCACAAGGCTCCAGCCCGAGGCCTTTGTAGCTTCCTGTGACAGAATTCACTCACTTCAGTGGGTGTGTCTGAGTAACACCTGTGTTCCCTCTCCTGGGACCCCCCCACGGGAACGGGAACCACCACAGTCACTGCCGTGCCCGGCAGGTAGATGGCTCAACAGGACCACTGGATGAATGAATCACACAGTATTTAGATCTTAACTAACCACTTACTTGTTCCATTGCCTACCCATTTGTTTCTAGCCCACACCTTGCTGTTTTGTTCTCCACAGCACTTAATGTCATAGCACCCTCTCTAAAAATGCAAGTAAGATCACAAAACCTCATGGCTCGAATCCCTAATAGAGTCCCATTACATACAGGAGAATGTCCAGACTCCTTCCCATGCAGTACAAGGTTTTTAATGGCTGCTTCTTTATTTGCTGTACCCTCACCCATCCCTAGCCCTTACTCTTGTTCCATCCAAACATTTTGTAGTTTCTTTTTTTCAAATATTTATTTATTTATTTATTTATTTATTTATTTATTTATGCAAGCACTGGGCACAGTCAGAGGCACAGGAGGATGAGAGAATTCACCAGAGCCAGAGAGGGGAGCAGAGCAGGCAGAAGGACCGAAGTACACTGCTGAGGGGAGCAGCAGGCAGCAGGAGAGGTCTGTGCGCCATGTGGGACCCTCCTCCGGTGGCTGGGGAGCAGCCTGGGATTGAACCGACGCTGCAGAGGCTGCGGGCAGCTTCGCAACCCAGCGCTCAACCGCTGCGCCACCAGGGAGGCCCCATTTTGTAGTTTCTTTAATGTAATGGTGCATGCTGTTTGTTTTTTCTTGAAAATTTCCTTTATTCTTGGCTTTCTGGTAAATTCCAAAGTATCCTCACATCAGCATATGTGTGGCAATCTCATTTGGAAAATCTTACGCTTACTCCTCTACCTCTAAGGAGCTGATCACTTCCATCTTTGTAACCCCCACACACTGTACAAGCATATTAACACACACTGATTATCCTAAAATTTCAATTTCTGGTTTTACATTTCTAGTTCCCCTCCTAGACCATCAACCCCTTCTTGGGGGTATGTACCCATTCACCTGGCACTGGCAACAGCAAGACATGGCTTCCATAAAGGTTGGATGCATGAATGAGTACAGGTTTTGACAGGAGTTAGTGAATTACTCATAATTCTGTCTCAGGACTGGTCAAGTCCTCCTCCCTCCTCCCACTTCATACAGTTATTTGACAAATCCTGCTAATTCTGTGAAAGAGCTATTTACCTCTTTTGGGGTCAAGGCCAGAAAGCCAAATAATAATTGTGGTGAAATTCCTTACATTTTACCTGTGCCTTCCCCGAGAAATTGTAACTAAAGCACTGTTACAATGCTGGTAGCTGCCACTATGTTCATTTAGTGCTTCATAGCCTGGAGAATATCCAGATGAGAAAAATGAAGTACAGGAAGGGTATGACTTGTTAGAGGTCAGCAACACACAGTTTATAAGTTATAGAGCAGGACTTGGGACCCGGGTCTTTTGATTCCAGATTCTACGTTCTTTGTGTAAGTCAGATGCTTCTGTCAACAGAAGATGCAAAGAATTATAAAATTCCTCTTTCGGAGGGCTCCTGCTCCACTGTTGTGGCCAATAAATAACCTTGCCAACAAAGAAACTCTTTTATTTAGTGGTTCTTTGCTTTATTAATCCATGTGAACTATTAAATGCAAGTAAGGCAGATTAGGTCCCTGTCTTCTGGGAACTTGAGTCTTCAGACAAGTAATAGTGAGTCAGAGGGAAATGTTCTTGGTGTGTAGGCAATGGAACAAGTAAGTGGTTAGTTAAGATCTAAATACTGTGTGATTCATTCATCCAGTGGTCCTGTTGAGCACCGCCACCTACCTGCCGGGCACGGCAGTGACTGTGGTGGTTCCAGTTCCCGTGGGGGAGGTCCCAGGAGAGGGAACACAGGTGTTACTCAGACACACCCACTGAAGTGAGTGAATTCTGTCACAGGAAGCTACAAAGGCCTCGGGCTGGAGCCTTGTGGACCAGGCTGTTGCTTCCCCCTGCTGGACCTCTCTCTTTTCCTCTGAAGAAGCCAGTTGGCTTCTTAGTTCCTCCCAGCTTAACATCTTTTAACAAAGGCACTTTCAATTAGTCAAGAGGCAAACATGAGGCCTGAGCCTAAGAGAAATGTCATAGATCTTTGACAGTACTGGCAAGATTGTTAATTGGCCAAAGAGGTTGGGGAAGGAGAAGAGAAAACAGTCTTGGAAAAATCCCAGGGTCTCTGAATTACACAATAGGAAAGAGAGTGTGATCTTTAAGCTAGGATAAAGGCTTCAGGAGGAGGTATGGGGGTCGGGGAGGTTAAGAACATGAGTCTTGAACCCGTGGGACATAACGATGAATATACAGTACAAGGTTGGGGGCGGGGGGACGGGTGGTTATCAGTTGAAGATAAGAGTTTGAAAACCCTCAGCCTTCTGGAAGTATGTAGAGCCAGAAGACTGATTAGACAGTCTGGATCAGAAGAGAAGAGATAGAATGCCTGGGGGGAACCCTGAAAACCCCTGGTCTGAAGGGCAAGCAGAGGAAAGCCAGCCAGCAGCAGCAGAAGGAAGAATGCTCAGAGGTGGGAGAACCTGAAGAGTATTTTGAGTTTCAAAAGGAAATCATCAAGGCTGTCCAGCGATCCAGAGAGTAGATTCAACAAGGAAGCCAAACACCCAGTTTTTGGAAAATGTGTGTATGCTCTTTGTCTGAACAGTTTAGGAAGACAAGCTGACTGATAACCACAGACTAGCAAGTGAATGAATGAGGATTTGAAAGAATCCAAGGAAGGATATGAGCATTATTCTTTCAACAAACTTTTGACTGTGAGCAGAGAAGGGGAGAGCCAAATGACTGGGCAGGGAAGATATCTGGAGGCTGGTGTGTAGACATCAGGCACAGGTGAGGTGAGGGTGTGAGCCAAGACCAGGAGAGAGGCTTCTGACTAATGGAAAGAGAAGGCAGTAGCTGAAGAGGATCCAGAGTCACTAAGATAAATGAACATATTTATTAGGCTGGAGAGGAAACCCCCAAAGACTGAGATTATAGAGAAAGGGAAGGTGGCAAAAAATGATGGGCGTAAGAGGCAGGAGTAGGGAAAAAAAAGTGGTCATGTGACAGGTTAGTAGTTGAACTACTCCTGGGCGGGAAGAAGGTTACCTTTTTCACCAGAGAGTGGTACCAAGTGGAAGACATGTAATCAAAAGTTTCCAGCACTATATAAACTTATAGCAGAGAAAAGTGAAAGAATGAAATAAGGGGAGATATATTTAACTACAAGACGAAAACTTTTCTTTCATAAGAAGTCTGCGAGTTGCAATTTTTTACATGTTACAATTTTACATGTTGTAATTTTCCTCTAACAGGTAAGAAAGAACTTTGCCACATGATGGACAGACCCCTTTAGTAAGACACAATCAGTAGAGAGAAACTGGCCAGCGGTATACTGTATAAATTTATTAGCACTCAGTGATTGAAGTGATTAGCGATTTAAGAGCACTTAGAAAGCAGGAGATGGGCACGGGCGTACTAAAGTGATTTGGATCAGGACCTTGCCCACAGGGGATTTTGGGGCTAGTAAGGCACCACTGCTCAGTTTGGCCATCCTGGTACAAGATCTTTCTTTGCTAGGTGTCCAGAGAACCTACCTTTCTCAACACTGTTTTCATTTTCTCAACTTGCTTTCTAATTTTAACTGCCTGCTCTGAACAGCTCTGAAAGAAAAACTGCTGGCTTTTCTTTTAGAGGCAATTACCTACCCGTACAAGGACTTGGCTCTGGGAGTAGATTTGAAAACTGCCATTCTGTTATTTCATGGGCCCCAGGTTTTGGTGGAGAATGGAGTCTTATCCTGAAGATGTGCTTATGTGGGGAAGGAGTTATGTAAAAACAGATGGAAAGAGTCCCTGGTGCTACAATGCCCAAGTCCTGCTCAGTTTCACAGAACAGCTTCAGCAAAATCAGCAAACTGAGCTTTTATTCTTTCTGACATATATTTAAGTACCAAAAAGAAGCATTTCAGTAAAACCACACTCTTAACAAAATGGAACATTCTAAGCCTAAATAACAACTATACTTGGGATTATTTCAGGGAATAAAATGAAAGAATTTGTAATTTTAACACTGCCATACAAACGAAACACTTTTCTCTTGGAAATATTTTTTTCATCCCTCAGATATGTAAACATGCACACATGGCATCTGATTACTTTACTAGGGGGTTGAAAGTAGAACGAACTGTGGGTGTAACATGTCTCCCTAAGGTTACTCCTTTGAGTACCTTCACTGATCTACAAATCTCTTTCTGATCTTGAAAGAAAATCATTGACAAATCTTCACTGAGGGCTTGAAAATTCCTTCACCCTCTTCAGAAAAGATGGATTTGGCAACTTAGTTCTCAAACAGTCTTTGACTGCTCTCTTACTGTTTGTATGAAACCTGCCAGGCTCTCTTCTTCCATTCTGCCTAGAGGGGAGAATGATGGGAGATATAGGGCTGGCTGAAATGAGCAAGATAATTTACTAGTCCCTTAGTAATGAGGCAAGAATGGCTAGCTAGCACATGGAATTCTATTAGCTGGTACATCTTGGGAGACTGAGCTCTGCTGAGCAGGAACATTAGAGTAAGGTGAGTGCCTAGCCCAGCAGGCTGAGTACAGTCAGAGAGGCAAGAGAGGAGATAATGTGATTTCTCCCCTATTAAGTCCAAGAATCCTAAGCAATTTTTTAAAAAACAATCACTTCTCCACTTGTTCATTTGCCCAAGACAAATACTTTTAAGCAGATCAAAGTTTGTCATGGGCTTTCCATCCAGGGAAGGGTGGTAGTGGTCTCACACTGTAGAAGGGTCAGAATGTCCAGGTCCCACTA
This sequence comes from Talpa occidentalis, assembly GCF_014898055.3. NCBI lineage: Eukaryota > Metazoa > Chordata > Mammalia > Eulipotyphla > Talpidae > Talpa > Talpa occidentalis. Next base: position 78,434,065 of record NW_023605083.1, on the reverse strand, counting down.
AAACTAGATGCACTTTGCAGTGCAACTCCAAAACCACCTTGCTAACTGCTAACCATCAAAAACTAAGGTGGCAATGTCAATCCCAAGCCTCCCATCCAATATGTTTTCACTGAAGCAACTCTGTGGGCTGACTACTGTAGCAACAACAGCACAGGCGCAACATCCTGGAAGTAATAAACCTATGCCCGCTCTATAGACTTTACAAAAATCCTTTAAAAATACCCGGTTACAATGCCCCAGTTCTGAAAGAACCGATAAATCACAAATTGCTAGATGTCAAGGCTTACAGAATCACCTCCAGTGTATTGAGGGATAGTTTGCTTACTGCGACTACTGTATTCCTGGAATTGTTAAAAGCATGTATGCTGTAAGTGCATAAAGCAAAGTACCCTACATTATTGATCACTAATACACAATGGGCTTTGTTTCATCTTATATATTATCCTTAAAAAGCAATTAAAGTACAACTGCAATAGCTATGGAAGGTAATGCTGTGAAAATGTCTATCAATATCACTTAGCTATGCCTCTTTGAAATAATTGATAAGTAATTACATATTTTAAGATGTAAAGGAGAAAGTGGTCATTCTCCATTGGAAGAATGATTTTTAGGTACTACTTAGTGTTATTGCAATGATCCTCACAATTCTGGCAAGATAGATTAATTCTCCCTGTTCTTAGGGGAGAAAACCAGGGTTCAGAAGTAACTTGCTAAAGGCCAGAGCTAGAGGGTAGCAAACCCAGGATTTAAAGCTAGATTGCTTAATCCCTGAAGCCTATACTCATAGGCTCTAAGGAGAGTTCCCGATTCTTTAAAAAAAAAAAAAATCTGTCTACTCTGCAGCCCACATCCCCTGAAACTTTCATCTCCAATGACACTCTCATTAGCACACAGGTATACTTCAGAGTCAACCAGATTTTAAAAGTTTCCCTTGTCATAAGGTAAATACAAATTACAACCACAGTGTTTTACTGCCCAGCACTCACTGGATGGCTAAAATGAAAGACAAAGGCTAGATAGTGTTGCTGAGGAGACAGAGTAACTCCAACATTGCCAGAGTGTAAATTGGTACAACCACTTTGAAAATACACATACACACGCATACCCCTTAGTTTTGCAATTCCACTTCTAGGCACATACAACAGAAATACATTCCCCCTAAGAAGTATACAGTAACATTCTTAGCCATACTACTGTCAGAGTCAAACTAGAAATGATCCAAGTGTCCATCAATGCAATGGAGAAGTAAATTACAGTATGTTGCAACAGCAACGAGAATAAACAAATTACGCTACATGAAAAAGGACAGATGAATCTTATAAATACAGTCTGAAAGACAGGTACCAATATGTACTAAATGGTCAGAATTATATAAAACTCAAACACTGGCAAACCGATTTATGGTATTAGAAATCAGGGTAGTGGTTTCCCTAAGGGGTAGGCCAGTAGATGGAAGGCTATATTTACTTTATGAAAACTCACCAAACCGTACACTTAAAATCTGTATACTTCTCTGGTTATTAAAAGTTCATGTGGGGCCTCCCCTGGTGGCGCAGGCAGTTGAGCACAGTGCTGTGAAGCTGTCTGCAGCCTCTGCAGCGCTGGTTCATTCCTGGCCAGCGTGCGAGGCTCCCACATGGCGCAGCAGACCTCTCCTGTCGAGCCCACTGCTCCCCTCAGCAGTGTATTTCATCAGTCTGCCTGTTCGGCTCCCCACTTTGTCTCTGGTGAATCCTCTCACCCTCCCTTGAATCTGGCCTGTACCCCAATTTTTGTATAAATAAATAAATCTTTAAAAATAAATAAATAAAAATCTTTAAAAAAAAAAAAAAGTTCACATGAGTGTTAGCTTTGGCAGCACATATTTTAAAAATTGGAACAAAAAAAAGACTAGCGTGGCCCCTGTGCAAGGATGATACAAATTTGTGAGGTGTTCTACGGTTTGTCCTGTTGCCCAGCATCCTGCCACCATTTGCTGATTAACTAACTCCCAGGAAAAGCAGTGAGTCAAAACACAATGTAGGGTGCTAATTGTTTTTTTTTTTTTTTTTAACCTTAAAAAAAAGCTTATATGGGAGTTGTATCTAGTAAGATACTTTTAATTTTTAGAAAAACAACACCAAAATACCCATTTTGAGCCCACGTCCTTTTATCTTCTTTCCATTACATCATAATTTCTCCAAATACTGGACTCCCTCAACCTCTAATTCACTCTTCAACCTTCTCCAGTCTAGTTTGACCACTCCACTCCATCAATTCTTTTCAAAGTCATCAAGAAATTCCAAGCGGCCAGGTCCAACTGACACTCCTCTAGCTTCACCTTACTCAACCTCCCAGCAGTACAGATACCACTGACCCTTCTCTCCTCTTTGAAACCCTTTCCCCTACACACAAAAACTGGAATGACTCCATCTTGTATCAACACCATCTTGGGCCTGTGACCAATAATTGCTCTACCCTGGGAGGACAGCCAATTTCCCCAGAGTTTCTTTCATGTGTATTAACCCGTACTCGTGATCTACATGTGACTCTATTAATCTTAGAACAAAGATGCACATGGCATGTCTCCCCACCCCACCCCCGGCATCTGGCATCATTAGTCTCACACCAGAATAATCACACATACTAAGAAGGGTATAAGATGGCCTCTGTGTGGGGGCTGGTGTACATCCTGTTTCCACCTGAAGCCCTATCCATTTGGGGCTCTGGACCAAGGACCCCCTATATGGAAGTTGCCCTTAATAAACTTCAAATGTGATTAATGGGTGTCTCTGCTTTGTTCTTTGGACTCAATTACCTTCTCAATTTGGGGTAACTTATTTGTTCCCGCAGCTGCACAGCCCCTCTAATCATTTCTTTGCTTCCAGAACTCTGTACCCTTGGTTTTCCGCTCCCTCAAAGCCTCTTTGCTAGTTCTTCCTCTTCCCTCTGTTCTTAAATGTTAGGAGTGCTTTGACTGTCTCTTGCTGCCCTTTGTCTTCTCCATCCTCTCTACCTCCCCTGAGAAGACCCCAGTTGGGTGACTTAAATACAATTCTTAAGCTGAAGAGTAACACCTTCCTATATTCATCTTCTCTGCCCACACAGAGGTCTAACTGCCCTCATTCATCTATTACTCATACTTCCCTCCTCAGGCCCTTTGAATTTGCTGTGTATTCTTTCTGCCTGGACTCCCCAAACTTCACATGCTTAGCTCCTTTCTTGTCATTCATCCCTCAATTTAAATGTCACTTTGTAATTTCACGCATAACCCTAATTATTAGCTGATATCTTTTGTTAAGTGCCTTTTCTAATTAGAATAAGAACTCCACAAGGGCAGTGACTCTGTGATCGACCATATTTTCAGAGTCTAGAAAGGCTTTTTGGACAAATGAACAGCCTTCTAACTAGCTTCTCAGCTTCAGTTCCTTTCTCTCTCAGGTTTTTTTTTTCCCCCACAAGGTATCATCTACTTTCCTCTACTCCCAATATATACACTTAAATGCCTTTAATGGATTCCAGTTGCCTTCTAGAATTAAAATTCCAACTCCTTATGTGATTAAAGACCTTGCATGTGCCACCAGTCCCTGCCTTCAATTCATGCCATGCCACTGTTCTCACCACTCACTGTACACTTCAAGCACACCAAGAGGCTTCCCACCTCAGGGTCCCTATGCAGTTATTGCTCCCTCTCATCCTCAGGTCTCAACCCAAACCTCACCTATTTAGGAGTCGCCGCCCCCTGCCACCCTTCCCATCACACAAACAGACACACATCACTTTTGGTTTCCTACATGAGAACCAGCATAATCTATAATTATATTTCTTTACTGGCTATCTACCATAGACTGTAAACTCCAAGGAGAGGCACCTCACTGTCTTTACTTTTTTATCTGCTTGCCCAGCAAAGTACCACCTCACAATAGGCACTCAAATAATTTATGGAATGAACAAACTGAGGTCAGAAGAACACCCTGTATTTTATCAATAAAGCAAACACAGTTACTTCCCTTTCCTTAGGACGCAAAACGTTTTATCTATATAAACGTTTAGAGATATAAAGAGATATAAAGATATATATCTAGAGATATAAATTGATGATGTAAAAGTCCTTTATCAAAAACAAAGGGAGCTGGGGCCTCCCCAGTGGCGCAGCGGTTGAGCGCTGGGTTGCGAAGCTGACTGCAGCCTCTGCAGCCGGTTCGATCCCCGCCTGCTCCCCGGCCACCGGAGGAGGGTCCCACATGGCGCGCAGACCTCTCCTGCCGCCCGCTGCTCCCCTCAGCAGTGTACTTCGGTCCTTCTGCCTGCTCTGCTCCCCGCTCTGGCTCTGGTGAATTCTCTCACCCTCCCATGCTTCTGACTGTACCCAGTGCATGTATAAACCAAACAAACAAACAAAATAATAAATAAATAAATAAATAAGACATGCCTCTAGAAAATTAAAAAAAAAAAAAAAAAACAAAGGGAGCTAACCTTGGACAGGTCACTTAAACTTTTGAGTCTGCTTCCTGGCCTGTATAAAAAGGATAATTACTCCCTTGTTGGAGTAATTGTAGGGATGAGAAACAACAGACTGCCCAATTTATAGTAAGTGCCTGATAAATAGCACATTAAAATAAATTATCGTTAAAGGTACAATTCTAAAATGGCAACAGTTTAATGTTCAATGTAACACCTGGCTGCAAAATCCAATGTTTGTCTGTGCACCCCCCACACTCCCTGCCCCACTCCCTGCACAGCCTTCCTCCCATCTCCTCTAGTCACCCAAGCTTCAGTTCCTTCTTACCCAAAGAATAGGATTGGGTGGGAGTTCACCCACACACTAAAGAATCATCATTATCTTGAGAACTCACCTGAAATTTAAAATCATCTCTCAACTTAGAAGGCTGCTTACTTAAAAAAATAAGCTGGTCTGGGGAAAAAAATTGAACTCCCTTGAAACGGTTTAATTTAAAACAGAACCTCAGAGTTGCAAGTGAAAATTTCCAGTAAACCTGTCTGAGGCATCCACCCTGGCTGGGAGTGATTTAAAATGCTGGTGAAAACACAATGAGCATAAAATAGGGTAACTGTTGCATTTTTAAGTAAGCAACCTGCAGAGTAAACCATGTTACTGGCTGGTCTCACTTGCTGGGTGTGGGACAATGAAGCACCTTCTCTGCATAGTATTTGAGATATTTTAGAATAAAGAATTCAGAATACCTAAGTGACCAAGGAGATGAATATATTGTGGAACTTCAGAACTCAAGGACTGACTAGATCAAGAGCCCTGCTGAAGGGTGTACAGGGCTGGACATAAGGGATGTTTCACCAGTGGGGCAAAGCGTTTCCAAAGGCATTACATCCTAATACACATTTTCCATCCTCTAAGGCTTCCCTTTGAATGTGAGTAATGAATAATGCGTATTTCCTAGATAAAAATTTTATTTTAGGGCTAAGGTTTTTGAAAACAGAACAGTAAAGCAAACAAACAAAAAGTTCCTGAATACATTTTATTTTGGTTGCTGGCTCAGTTACACGTGACCTTAAAACCTGGTTCTAACACTGAGCAGTGGAATGATCTTGAAAAAGCTGCCTCTCTGAACTTCAGCATGACAGGAACAAATTTACCTAACATCTCACAGGCTGAACACAGTGGCCCAGTTCAGTGTAAACAGGGCACATCCCTGGACCAGGTTTTTCAATGTTACATGAATAGCAGACAGCAGTAAATGGTAGATGGTATAATAAGTCACAGGGTTAATGAGGATTAAATATTTGCCTCTCTAAACCAGCTTGCAGTCCCTCTATTCACAGTGAGATTGTCAAAGACTTCAAAGACACTGGGGCTCACATCTCTAATCCAAAGCTTTAGGTGAGAGAGAGAACTCTCTTGTGCTATTATTTTAGAGGGTAGACAAGGGAGAAACTGGAGGAGTAAGTCAAACTCAGGGTGTTGATGTTTCTTCTCAGATGACGAAAATGTTATTAAGGAAAAACTAAAAAACTATAAAACACTGAACATGTACCAAGTGAGTTGTTATGTTTGTATCTACAGTCTCATTTATAAAAATCAAAACTGAAAAGCTCATTTTGTACCTGAAGAGGCTGGCACAGAGGATTGGGCAACTGAGCCGGCATCCACACAGCTAGAGGGTGTTCAAATTCAAATTCTTTGATTAATGTATGGCCCTGCAGAAAGAGAGGGCCACTTTCACCACCCATGCTCCCTACCCTTCTCACTGGCAATTCAAGTGCTCCAGGAGAGCAAGGTTAATGGGCTGACAGTAGAAGACAATGGAAATCACCTAATGCAGCGAGCAGGGAGAAAGTTTTTAACACTAGTTCTACTTCCTTCTAAGGGCCTCCAAAAGGGGTAACTATCAACTCAATACTTGAGCACCTTATAAAAGATAGAGTAGACAGAAAAACTGGCTCTGGGAATCCAGAATTTTAATTATATAGGAGGGTGTGGGCATAGGTAGGTGAGATTCACCTGGGCTAAGACTGTGCTTTTTAAGGGCGGCGTCACGGGGACGCCAGCAGAAGCCAAAAAGAAGCTGAGAGAGAAGCAAAGAAGCAGAAGCAGAGAACGCCAGAGAGCCCAGAGAGAGTGCGGATTTGCTGGGAGCTGGGAGGACTGCCAGCCTCCCGGCCCCCCAGCACCCCTGCCTGCCATGTACCTGGTAATCCCAATAAAAGCCTGCAAAACCACTGAGGACTCTGACTCCTCCTTTACCCGGTCTGCATGGGATCAGAAAACCTGCACTGTGTCCTGTCCTGCCTTACACATATTCATTTCTATTTTTGCCCACCTTTGTTTCTGCTGAGGAAGGTTTTACTTGTCTCACCTACAACTAATGTTTGATTAGCCCCCTCTTATTAATTGTTTTCACTCGTAACCATTAAATAGATAATGAAACAATCCTAGTGCTCAGGACCTTGCTCTTAGCTCCAGCTGTACTATTCTTTCAGTCCCTCAAATGCCAAGCTCATCTGGACTTAAGGAACCTTCTGTTCCCACCATACCTTCCTCATTTCCTCAAGGAAGACTTTTCTATGTCCTTCTTGCATCTGTACACCTCCCCATAGTTTCAATTCATTCATCTGATTATCTTTTAAGCACTCCTCTCTGCCCACCCTTCTCTAGTTGCTGAGGATTCCAAAAGGAACAAAGCCAGACAAGGTCCTCGTATGGCTAGTGATGACATTCTGAGGAAAGGAGCATTCTAGCAGCACTGTGTCTAACCAATTGTCTAACAATTTGTATAATTATTTTTAAAGTATTATTCTCCAGTGGTGAGGGTGTAGAAAGTGAAACAGGAAACAAGAACCACAGTCTACCTTGTAGCTTTATTCCCAGTCTTAGTGCCAGGTAAATGCAATCACTAAGTATTTGCTGAAGTAGCACTAATGATAACTAAGATAACTGGGCTGAGGGGGTGGGGGGAAAGACCTCATGTTTGAAAATAACCACAATCATGGTTCCAAGGTGATTAGCAAATTTAGGATTTTGAACCCATATAACCACAGCAACACCTTTAAGGAAAGGTCTAATATTAACATCTCCACTTCAAACATACTAAAGATAATTTTTAAGTTCCAAGAGTACCTGAAAAATAAGAAAAGAATGGTAACAGATAGACGGGTTAGAAACAGAAACATGTTAAAATTGTCAGTTACAACTGCACCAGAAAATCAGGAAGGGAGTGTCTGGAGGATTACTAAAATCATCACTTCCGTCCCTGTCCTGTGTCCAAAGGCACAGGTTTCAATGCCCTCCCAGTGGTTTTGATTTGTGAGAGCTGCAAAGAACACAAGTAAAATCGAAAACAACAAACAGAAGTAAAATCACAAGCAAACACTAGTAATCAAGTAACAGCCGTCTACCAGATGCACCAGGTCTAAGCTGGGCGCTGTGTGCTGCTACTAAGTGGCACAGCCTAAGCAGACAAAGAGACAAAAAGGCATGAGAGAACAGCAGAAGGTTTTGGAGTACAAACTGTTAAAATAACAATATGACTAAGGAGGAAAGGGGAGAGATTTCACTTTCACCTAGTAATAAATTAACTTTTTCCTGAAGTGGTAACTGTTGTAAACAACTGAAAAGCATACATAATAATCACAAGTTAAAAATGTACTTGGAAACTCCCTGGTTTCAACTAGTCTATGACAAATATCTGCAGAGGGACCTCAGCATCTGCTATGAAGTTCAGGAAAAGTAATTCTAACCAATGGAATTGTGCCAAATATCACCCTGGGGGTCTGACCAATTAAAATGGCTGCTTCTGAGTATGGCGGTTAAGAGAGATGACAGATTGAACACTGCAGTAGAGAAACCTACACATTTAATTTCAGCCCAGGCATTCTGCCCCAAAGGGTGAGTCAATCAGGAAGGCAAGCGGTGCGGAGTAAATTCGTCTAACAATGCTGAAAACAGAATAAAGAGACCTGCAGTTTAATTACCACACAGTCCTTCCAGCAAATCTGATGACAAAGCTCATCAAAAATGAAGAGACTCTGATCCCCCTGTATTCTTGCACAAGAAACAGGATTTACCAGATAAGATTTTCTGGGACCTTCTGATTGAAGCAGCTTTCAGGAGATATTACCACAGCGACTGACTAATGGGTAATCAGGATAAAACACATTCAGGATTCCAGAGGGTTTCTTATACTCCTATTGTAGGGGCTGGAAGGGGCACAGTGCAGGTTTTCTGATCCCATGCAGACGGGTAAAGGAGGAGTCAGAGTCCTCAGTGGTTTTGCAGGTCTTTTATTGGGGTTCACCAGGCATATGGCAGGCAGGGGTGCTGGCTGGGGGGCTGGGAGGCTGGCAGGCCTCCCAGCCCCCCAGCAAGTCTTTACTCTATCTGGGCTCTCTGGCGTTCTCTGCTTCTGCGTCGGCTTCTCCTTCAGGTTCTGCTGCTGCTGGCTGGGGCTGCTCGCGTCCCCCCGTGACGCCGCCCTTAAAAGCACAGTCTTAGCTCAGCTGAATCCCATCTACCTATGCCCACACCCTATTCCAGGTGCCCACCATCAGGCATGCATTCAGGACAAGGATCCATCATCTATCCTGATGGCGGAAGGGCAGAAAAGCCTGATATTTTCTTTACCCTACAGTCCACCCCCTCAGGGTTTTCTGCCATACAGTCTATACATATATACACAATTTTCTAAGCAAACAAACAATGCAGCCATGGCCCACAAAAGCAAATACATCAAATAACAAAATACAACATAACAAAATACAACAGAACACAAGTCCAGGCAGGGCACCAACCAAGTGCAAAAGACAATTATTGGTACCAGCAGATGAGCCACCAAATCTGCTGCCGAAGGCACTGCTCATACGAGGGAGGGGAAATCACACACGGCATCTGCTATAACACACCAGGAGCCGTCAGGCTTCCTGGCCTTCTCTGGCTGTAGTCTCGGCTACAAGGCACACACAGCATCCACCCCCAGGATGCACTAGCTCTGGGATTGGCAATTTTATTCTGTGGGGGTAATCGCCAACCCTCAGGGTTTCTGTCTGCAGTCGCTCCAACACTCGGCCTTCATGGCCACCCATGCGACTCACAGACCCCTGCTCTCAAGCCAACCCACTGCACAAGCACATGGGTTGGGGATCCAAACTTTGCATTTGGCTTGGGCTCCACCCCAAGCCACATTCCCCACCCGTCCCCCAAGGACGGGCTCCTCAGCTCCTCACCCTCACTCAAGAATGAGCAGGGCATCACCCATAGGTGATTTTACGAGACTCACAGGGCTTCAGCATACCAGGCTGCTTATCAGCCGCTTTAGGGCTTCTCAACTTAGCATCAGTACCAGCTTTGCCACCTTAGTTGGCTTTTCTCCTCCACCTGGCCACTGGGCATACACAGGCTGCTTTTGGCCATCTAGGCCCACTGGCCACCCCCAGATTCTCAAAAATAAACATAACCTGCTAAGGTCCTCCGCCTTCTGGCGGATTGTGAGTCCAAAATCATCAGTTCATCAGTCTATCAGTCCATTGGCCTCTCCCTGCTTCAGCAATGGCCTGCTGCCTCAGGGTCATTGGCTGGTCCTTTCCGGTGTCGTTGGCTGGTCCTATCCGGTGTCGTTGGCTGGTCCTTTCCGGTGTCGTTGGCTGGTCCTTTCGGGCGTCTCCTTCACGCCAGGTCTCATCCTGTAGCTCGTGGACGTATCCATCTTCTATACCGCCATGGTGCCTCCAGCGTCGTCACAGGCAAAGTCTGTTCTCCTTAGTCCCTCCAGGTCTTCGGAGGGCTCCAATACCCGTCTGCATGGATCCTGCCGACTACGCCAATTGTAGGGCTGGAAGGGGCACAGTGCAGGTTTCTGATCCCATGCAGACCGGGTAAAGGAGGAGTCAGAGTCCTCAGTGGTTTTGCAGGTCTTTTATTGGGGTTCACCAGGCATATGGCAGGCAGGGGTGCTGGCTGGGGGGCTGGGAGGCTGGCAGGCCTCCCAGCCCCCCAGCAAGTCTTTACTCTATCTGGGCTCTCTGGCGTTCTCTGCTTCTGCGTCGGCTTCTCCTTCAGGTTCTGCTGCTGCTGGCTGGGGCTGCTCGCGTCCCCCCGTGACGCCGCCCTTAAAAGCACAGTCTTAGCTCAGCTGAATCCCATCTACCTATGCCCACACCCTATTCCAGGTGCCCACCATCAGGCATGCATTCAGGACAAGGATCCATCATCTATCCTGATGGCGGAAGGGCAGAAAAGCCTGATATTTTCTTTACCTACACCTATGCTCTGGAAAAAGGTAGCTAGCCCCTCAGGAGAGGAATTCAATCTAGAATGAAAATTATGCAGTTTACCTTTGCCTAAGTAGGCGCCACAAAAGTTACTGCAGTGAAAAGTACTGTGGTGTGGGATGACAAGGACTCCAGATTCCAGTGTTATTTAATCCCTGTTTTCCACAAAAACAATGGAACCGGCTGAAAGGCTAACTGAAAGAATTAAATTAATGCACGCCAAGCATTTCTCCAGAGCCTACCACATAAAATGTGTCCAATAAATATAGGCCTAGAAATAAATATTTTTTAAGTTTCTTTAAAGAGACACTCTATCCCCTATCTACTTTCCTTAAAAAAATAAAAATAAAAAAAATTGATAGCTTTAATCAGGCCCAAACTAGTTTCCCAATGATCCTCCAAAAATTAAATGATCCCAGGCTCTTCCCACCAGCTTTTATTTTAACAATCCCCAAATAATTTCTCTTAGAGATGGTAAGAGTGGTGTATCATCTGTGCAGCCCTCGCTGTTACACTTCTTCCCAATTCTACGCCACTGCTAAAGAGTCTCACTTTTCCCACACTCCAGCCAGTTTAGATTTTCTCCCTTAGTTCTTCAACTCCTCTAACCACCAAATTCAGAGAACACCTGGCTCGCATGGGTGCTCCTAACTGCTTGCACCGCACCTTAGATGGGATTGTCATTAACCCAGGATGAATACAGATTAAGTGCCCCCTTCACCTACGGACCTTTCGCTTGGTTGGATGTTTGATCTCAGTCTGAAAATTATGCTTTCTAAAATATTTTCTGTGCCTCCCTGGTGGCGCGAGGGGTTAAGCACAGCACTATGAAGCCATCCGCAGCCTCTGTAGCATGAGTTCGATCCCCGGACGGCCAGACAGCTAACCCACATGGCGCAGCAGACATCTCCTGTCTCACCCACTGCTCCCCTCAGCAGTGTATTTCAGTCAGGCAGCTGTTCTGTTCCCCACTCTATCTCTGGTGAATCCTCTCACCCCCTGTACCTCTGGCCTGGATCCCAGTTTTTGTATGCATAAATAATCTTTAAAAAAAAATATTAAAATGTTTTCTGCTCCTGTCAGGATATGATAGGCCCAGTATATACACCAAAAAGCAGAAACGGAGATTTTTAGTTCACTAGTGCCACAAAGAAACCTTTGTATTCTCACCATCCTTTCTCCTTGTGAAGTACACCTGTCTTTAACCCAGTTTCAGGATTTACACTTTGCCCACATATCCCACAACAAAGTGCAAACTGGCCCATATTCACCATTCACTGCAGACTTACGCAAAGATACTTGTACTGGTATCAGGAAGTAGTACTGTTCTAGCTGATGTTGAGATGTTCTGCTACTTTACCTATTTGCCCATTGAATTTCAAAATGGAATGACAGTCTTCTTTTGATTGTGGCAGGGATATAGAATAGAATGCACAAAAAACAATACCCAGGCCTTTATTTTACCTGCCCCCATTCATCTGTTTACAGTTTAGAGACCATCAGAATGGACTGTTCTGGAATAACTTAAGCGGTTACGACAATCCAGTAAGATCCCAAGATTATTCTCCACAGTTGTTATTCTACACCCAAACCTGTCCTATGAACACAATTCACAGTAGGAAGCAGTAAGGAATAGAAGAAGGATCAGAAAATAGAAATTGCTAAGATTGTTTACCAGTTGAGTGACTCCCAAGCAAATTATTTAATCGCTTCTTCAGAAATCACCTAGGGGGTAAAAAGAGTTGAGCAGTGAGCATTAGATCCACCCACTAATACTCAAGGAGATTTTCAATGCAAAGACTAAAAAGGTCCAGGGGTAATTTGCAAACTACTACCCTCAGGAAATACTCAAAAGGTATGCTAGAAATCCTGGAACCCAACATGAGGAACCTGTAATTTAAAAGGCTAGTGACCTAGAGGCTAAGGTTTCCTATTGCTATGACGAATAAAAACAAAACAAAACAAAACAAAACAAAACAACAAAAACAGCCAATCACAGTTTGAATCCCACATCTACCAAGAGAAACAGACCATTCGGTGGCTCATTTTATAAAACATGTGGATGCAATATGGTATAAGCAAGGAAAAAAACACCATGCCCTGAAGAAGGGCCTCATCCCGAAAAGACGTGCACCTGTGTAAGAAGGCAAGGGCAATGAAGGAATGGCTGCTTTAGCTCCTTTTCAACAAGAAACAGTCTTTTTCCACCAAGCTCAAGTACTACAGAAGTCTAGCTCTATAACCACACCAGGTTTCAAAACACAAACACACAAGTCACAGAAAAGACAAGCACATCCTGTTTGCACTCAACTTCCTGTTCTAAGCTGCCTGATCTCTATACTGCTGCTCCCTAGTCACAAATAGGTAACCTTTTATATTCTATATCCATTGGCAACTGGTTCACTACACTGTATATTAGTAATAATAAAATATATTATTCTATGAGATAGTAAAAGAGCCACCTAAGATACATCAAAAACTAATCCTGAGGCTCTAAGATGCTTTCTGGATTTCCCAGGTTCCTACTGATATAGGCTCTATGAGTAAATAATAATAAAAAGTATAAATACTGCTGAGAGTAAAAAAAATTAAGCCTGAAACAAAACTTGGAATATGCAGGGTGGGAAAAAGAACACACAAAAAAACTGCAAATGGTTTTATTATTAAACACTGGCCCTTTTTCAGCCAAACCTTACTGAGCAGTCTCCCAGAAGGGGAACACCCCAAGCGACCAACAGTTAAAAGGGGCCCTTCCAGTGAACAGTGTCCTCAAATCCAACCTGCTACCAATGAAAGGCTACTTTTCAGCACTGCAAAAGCTTTCTTTCAGTTTCAGAGACCCAAAGTTTCCATTTCAGGTGAAACTTCCATTGTTTTCAAAGAGCTAGAGATTTCCCCAGACCACATACAGTATTAAAAGTAAAGGGCAGGGCCTCCCCGGTGGCGCAGTGGTTGAGCGCTGGGTTGTGAAGCTGCCCGCAGCCTCTGCGGTGCCTGTTCGATCCCGGGCTGCTCCCTGGCCACTGGAGGAGGGTCCCACATGGCGCGCAGACCTCTCCTGCCGCCCGCTGCTCCCCTCAGCAGTGTACTTCCATTCTTCTGCCTGCTCTGCTCCCTGCTCTGGCTCTGGTGAATTCTCTCACCCTCCTGTGTTCTGACTGTACCCAGTGCATGTATAAACAAAAAACAAACAAACAAACAAATAAATAAATAAAACAAAAACATGCGTCTATTAAAAAAAATAAATAAATAAAACAAATGTCATTAAAAAAAAAAAAAAGTAAAGGGCAATGAATATTCCAGTTTTAATAGACGTATCACTTAGCCTTCGTGGGTCTGTTTTCTGATCTGGAAAAAAAGAGAGCTGAACTACATAATTTATAATGTTTCTTCCAGCTGCTTCAAAAAACTCTGGAATTCAACACTAACAGTGGAAGCTTCCGTAGCTTCCTGCATTATTCTTCGGTGAAATAAGATGCCACTAACATCTCATATCGAACTGTGTAAATATATGCCTTGACATTATCTCCCAAGCACCTAAGGACTTTCCCCTTAAAAGGTGGATCAAGGAGTTTCCCACTTGAAAGCAATATATACTAATAAATCTTAAGGATTATTTTTCACACATGCTCTTTTTGTTCACCACCAGATTCCCAAGCTGGTCATATGATTTCCAGAGAAAACAGAATCTCAAAAGGATGGAGAAAATCTGACCAGCAGCATGTGGCACTCCCACATGATGACTGCTAATGAGAAAGAATGAGGCAAATCTGGATAAAAGAAGGGAGTGATGAAGACAGTTAGGTGAGACAGTGCAAGGGTAAACAGCAAAGCTAATAGAAAAGGAAATGGGAAAGAAGAAAAGCAAAGGGGGAGGGGGACCTAAATCAATGTGCAGAAACTTAAAATTGAAATTCTGCTTATCCATCCATCCATTCATCCAAGAGATATCGAATGCTGCTACAAAGGTCAACCAGACAGATATGCTATGCTTGGTGAGCTTACGGTCTACTAGAAGAGATAAAGACATGGACACAAACTATTGAATTATACAGAAGGCATATTATGCCATAAAGGAGACATAAAAGAGACTCTTCTCTATGCAACCCAGGAAGAGGTGGTGATTACTCTTGGAGAAGGATCAGACAAGGAGGCATCATAAGAAGAAAGACAGTTTTAAACACAACAGGAACAAGGACACCCAAGTAGGAAATCAAGGACATAAGGCACAGTGGATAAACCCATTTGAGTGGACATGAGGGAAAGGACAGCTAGTGATCCAGAAAGCCAAAGAGCCATGGCCAAATTGGACAGCTGGACTGGTGCTAGACTAAGTTTTCCAAAGCCAGTCTCAGAATTTGAATCTAAATCCAGTGGAAGAGGAAGGGCTGGGCAAGGGGTTGGGGATGGGGAAGGCTGACAAACAAGCACTGGTTGAATCTCATAAATTGACCAACAAAGTAAACATAATAAAATCAACACAAAATCAGTATGCACAGATATGTAAAGTCCCTCCAAAGGGACATAAGGCCTTCCCAACCAAAGGCAAGACAACAAGAGGACAAAAAGGTTTGGGTGATGTTATTTATATAATTAAACAAGAAAAGGACAAGATCAGAATGTGGTCAACAAAGAAACTTAAGAAAATTTAGAAAGAGGTCCTCTCTGGTGGTGCAAGGGGTTAAGTCTCATCACTATGAAGCTATGGGCAGCCACCGCAGCAAGAGTTCGATCCCTGGCCAGGGAGATAGCCCACATGGCGCAGCACACTACTCCTGTCTCGCCCACTGCTCCCCTCAGCAGTGCATTTCAGTGAGTCTGCTTGTTCTCCTCACTCTGTCTCTGGTGAATCCTCTAACAGCCCCTCCCCGCACCTCTGGTCAGTATCCCAGTTCTTCTACGTAAAAATAAATAAAATCTAAAAAAAACAAAAAACCAAAAAAAAAACCACCAAAAACCTAGAAAGAACAGAGAGGCCCACACTGGAGTGAGGCAACATACCATCTTCTCTGCAGTGGGACAAGTTTCTTGGGAAGTTGTCCCAAGTTTAAATGGGAAAAGCATAAAGTAGCAGTTAGGATGGCATGGCGTCTTTGTCATAGGGATTTCGCTTCAATCTCTCTCCAGACTTTTACCAGCTTAGAAAGAGCTTTTGTTTTCCTCATTTGCAAACTGAAGAAAATTGTGCCTGTCTTGCAAGAGAACCACTGAAAAATTAAGTAAGTGTCCTACCATACACAAGGGACTTAGCACAATACTTGTCTCATAGTAAGCAATCAATAATCTTAGTTATTTTTTTAAAAAAGATTTTGTAATAATCTTTTTTTGTAATCTTAAGCCTTTTTGGCTTTATTATTCTCCCCCCCAAACTAATCTATTGTATTATTCCATGCTCACCAAGAAAGCATGACATTACTAGATTTCATTTTTTAGATTTCTTGAAATTAAAAAAAAAAAAAAAAAATCCCAGCAAAATCCAGAATCCTGGTAACAGGAAAGGAATACTTCATTCTAAAATAATAAATTGGCATTCCATTCTGAACAGAATCATTTGAGTCTGAACACAGTCCTGTCTCCAAAAAAATCAATTATTTCCAGGTACCAACAAAAATGAGTCTTTGAGTGTCCTGAGAATCAGACTGAAAAAACAAGAGTGACCAAAACCTTCCAAGAGGTCTTCCTAAGAAGCCAGACGGCACCTAACACCACTCTCCAGCTACAACAAGCCAACTAGTACAACTCCTTCCCATATTTCACTTTCCCGCCGTGCACGCCCTTCGATAGTGCGCTACAGAGAAGTACTTATCTTCCCCTCTCTAACCTTCTGGAAGCCAAAGAACCCATCACATCCACTTTTATAGTCCTCCCTCTACCTCCCAATATACCGAAATAGAATCACAATAAATACTTTAAACAGAACTTCAAACACTACTTTCCTTAACAACACAATCCATTGCAATCCGCCATCCTGTACTCTGGGGCCCTCTGCTGTGTTACTGACGTCTTACTCTACGTTTTTCTTCCCCTCTTCTGCTACCCTTCCCAAACTCTCCATATTAGAGCTACCAGGTATTACAGAAAAGTCCGAAGATATATACTTGGTTCACGACAAATACATATAACTGGGAACAAGCCATCCCTGTGCTCTGAAATCTTTTGTTCATCTCTATTTGATGTCTCCATAGCGACTTTCCAAAGGAATATGCCTAGAGTCAGAACTCATAGTCTTCTTCATGCGTGACCCCTGCCAGGTGCTAAACTTTCCTCAGCTTCATTCTTTTTATCTGTAAAGTAGAAATGAGGTGATTAATGCAAACCTATAAATGCAAAAAAGGGGAACATCAGTTTTCCACTTTGTCTACTTTATCTTCCAGCCCCTATGCCCTTTTCCACTCCCTTCCTTCTTTGTCTAAAAGCTAGAAGTCTCCTCACCTCTTTTACCTGAACTGTTTCTTTCTTTTTTTTAATGATTCATTTATTTATGCATACAAGAGCTGGGGTGCAGGCCAGAGGTGCGGGGGGTGAAGGGATTCACCAAGACAGAATGGGGAGCAGAACAGGCAGAGTGACTGAAATACAGTGCTGAGGGGAGCAGCGGGATATAACACGTGGGTAGCTGTGCCATGTGGGTAGCTCCCTGGCTGGGGATTGAACTTGTGCTGCAGTAGTTGCGGACTGCTTCATAGTGCTGAAGCTTAACCCCTTGCGCCATCAGGGAGGCCCTTGAACTGTTTCTTTTGAGAGGTGGTGGCACCATGGGAAGAGCACGGGAAACAAGTCCCACTGGTGCGCAAACTAGTTATGAACCAGGCGTTGACCACTGCAAAGCAGACAGAATTAGGAATTGCTGTGAGAATCAGGAAAATATGATAAAGCATGGAGAGAGGCGAGAGGAAAGAGGAGGGAAGAATAAGGTGATAAGGCTTTCTAGTAAAACAGACCTAGTTTTAAATTCCAGTTCTACTATTTAACCATGTGTGCCCTCAGGCAAGTTAAAATCTCTAGTCCTCAGTTTCTTATCTGCAAAATGGGGGAAATAACTTCACAAAGTTCTCAAGGGGGTTTAAAACAGAGTGCTGCCTACTTGGCAAGTTGATTTCCTTTCCTCTTTATCTCTTTTTTCCTTTCCAACTCAAAAGCTCTCCCTCATTTACTAGACTAGTAGAGAACTCAGACCATCAGTCTAAAAAAGAGAAACTAGCAATTTCCAATATATCTATATTTAACAGCAAGTTAGATAATACTATACAAGAATACTGAGCTCTCAAATATAACAGAGTAGGAAGGTAAGATTAAAAATATACATAAACTAAATTGTAATATTTCCTTCCCACACTTCAAAGGAAGGTCTTATATAGTCCTTGAACTTCGAAATTCATTTGGGAGGTCATTACACTATGACAAACTGTTGATAAACAAGGATAAACAGTTTTGGTATAATTCCTAGCACAGTTACTGACAGAGTAGACACTCAGTAAATATTAATCCATCACAATTTGTTTCTTTTTTTAATCTTCACAGACATGCTTCTCTGCGCACGTGTGTGCAAAGTGAACTCTGCTCGGTCTCCCTTTCTCTTGCATTAACAATTTTCCCAAGCGAGTAGTAGGTACTCTGATTTCCTCACACATCACACACTTGATCATTCACTTCACTTCACTCTACTAAAAGCCCTTTCTCCAGAGTGACCAGGGATATCCCGATGGTTAAATGCATGGTGGCTTCCTAAGTCCTCAACCTTCAAGGCCTCCCCTGCAGGCCCTCTTACGATGACCTACCAGGTGGGTGCTTCAGTCTCTTTTCCAGGCTCCCTCTTCTTTAGCTCCCAATACAACTGCAATGGCTTAACTGTCCTTTGACTTCAAGGATTTGTCTTTCTCCCAGTTCCTTTCCTCACTCCTCCTTTTGCCCTTTAACTATTGTCCTGGGACTCTGCACTAAGCATTCCGCCATTCCTTCTCTAGTGAATTCTATTGGTTTTAAAATATAGCCTGCAAATACCCCATATTCACTTTGCTCACTGCCATATCCCGCCCTATATGCTATTATATCCTCAAAAACTAGAGCAAACACCTCCTTATTTATTGGTCCTATATCTGCTACCTCCATTCTCCATGAAGTCATCAAGGTAAACTGCTTGTTAATCTCCTGTTTTTGAGGTTTCGATGGTTTCCATCATCCCCTTTTGTACCTACCAAGGCTTTTTTCCCACAAAGGCCCAATGTGATGTGCGCATCTCTCCCCACTTTGCCTTATATTGTTCCCTCTCACTTCACTCTGATCCCTTGGTGGTCTCCTTTCCGTTCTTCAAAAATAACAAATTACTTATTGCCTCAGGCCTAGCAGACTTGTGGTTATGGGTCATTCTCCACAGTTGTTTCCCCTCCCCTCCAAGTTGGCTTCTTATCAGCCAAATTTCAGCTCCCTTTCCCTGTAACTCCATTGTCAGGCAAGCAGAGACTCAGTAAGTATTTGCTGAATGAATAATCAGGTTAACTTCCGAATCTAAATATCTGGACTGGACCTTACCCTTCAGTTTAAGTACCTCATTTCTAACTGCCTGCTAGATGGCCACACCTCAAATTGAGTATACCAAGTACACTCAAAATCAAACCTTTCACCTTCTCCCAAAAAGGGTTTTTTTTTTTTTTCAATTTTCTGAAACCACGTGAGTAAAACAATCCACTTTCCACTTCAGAACTCTGAATTTCCCATCATTTGCTCCAAAATTCTAATCACCCTTTAAAATTGAATTCAAATATCCATTCATGCAATCAATCAATCACTTATTCATTCAACAAATACCTACCTAGTGCCTTTTATGAGGCACTATGTTAGATACTGGAAAGCAAAGCAGATATATTTGTCTATTACACATCAAATAATCATACAAATGTTTGATTATAAACTAAAAAAATGTCTAAGAAGGAAAAAATGCTAGAGACTATGAGGAAAAACAGGTGAGTAATTTAGACAATGTGCTGATTGAATGAGACCTCTATACAATGGGAGGGTAGAACGTGCCAGGCAAAGGGGTCAGCTGAACCCTTCACAGGGACCAGCAGGTCTATCTTAAATATGCTACCTTCAAGTATTATGCCTATCTGGATTTGTCTTGTTCCCTTCCCCAGCCCCATTCTCCTTTTACTGACAGTTACCTGAAAGGACATAGAGTGTCTCTTACATGCCAGCACCCTTTGGCCATGCTGATTCACATGTTTGGCACTTAAGGAGTCTATACTTACAAAAAGCTACCAGATGATGCTGACAGAGTTATTCTTGTAACTCATATGCTCAAACTCCCCATTCAATAGACATGTACTGATTATTCTCTCATTAAAATCTATAAGGTTAGTGTGGTAAATTGTTTCCCAAAGTACTATTCCCCAAATTATAATTCCGATCATACTGCATGCCCCTTTGCAGTGTGACTCTAACACTTTACCCTCCCAGAGGTGGAGGGGTCCATGTCTCTTCCCCTTGAATGTGGGCTACATACTTGTGACTTACTCTAACAAAAGAATGGTGCCTAAGTGATGTTTGACTCCCAGACCTATCCTTAACAGGCCCTGTAACTTTCATTAAGGTCCTCTTAGAAGTCAAACACCATGTAAAAGGAATCCTATTGACAGAGACGAACCTCACAGAGTGAACCAGGGTTTCCCAGACAAACACGAGCACCCAGATATTTGAGTGAAGCTATGCTGGATCCTCCAGTACTCTAGTCATTGAAATGTTTCCCAACTTTGACTATCAAAATTACTCCTTCATCCAAAGAGCACCTGCACCCCTATGTTTATAGCAGCACTATTTACAATAGCTAAGCTTTGGAAACAACCCAAATGCCCAAAAACAGATGACTGGATCAAGAAGATGTGGTACATATACACAATGGAATATTACTCAGCATTCAAAAAAGATAAACACATGCAATTTGCAGCAACATGGATGGAGCTGGAAGGGATCATGCTCAGCGAAATAAGCCAGGAAGAAAAATACCGGATGGTCTCACTCATAGCAGGAATCTAGAAAACCTAAATAAGGGACCAGGAAAAAAAATAACTACAAGAAAGAAAAAATCAAATTCAACAAACAACTATGAAACAGAGACACACTATGGCGGGGAGAGGGGGAAAGGAAGGATTGGGGTCAAAATAAGGGGGTTGCAATTGTATGGGGAATATAAAAATAAAATTAGAAAACAAAACTAAACAAAATTACTCCTTCAGTTTAAGCCCATTTGCTTTTAAATCTTTGAAATACATGAAAAATAATAAAAGTCCCCCTGGCAAAAACTATTATTGTACTTGAAAACAGCAATCAAAGCTGTCCTATAACTCTTCCTTCTCTAGGCTAAAATCTCTCTCTTTTTTAACTTAAAATAACAGAATTTATTTATTTATTTTTAAAGATTTATTTATTTATTTATACAAGCACTGGGTACAGTCAGAAGCGTGGGAGGGTGAGAAAATTCACCAGAGCCAGAGCAGGAAACAGAACAGGCAGACTGACAACATACACTGCTGAAGGGAGCAATGGGTGGCAGGAGAGGTCTGCACGCCATGTGGGACCCTCACCCGGTGGCCGGGGATCAAACCGGCGCTGCAGAGGCTGCGGGCAGCTTCACAACCCAGCACTCAACTGCTGCGCCACTGGGGAGGCCCACAGAATTTATTTTTTAACTTTTTAATCATCTTTGATTATCTTCTCCTAAGTACGAGGGGGCTAAAATTGGATGTCATGTGTCATTATCTAACAGATTATTTTCCTTATGGGAAATAATATAATACAGAAAGATGCCCTTATGGTTCATCTTTCTATAATCAAATTTTGCATAGTTCAAAATATGGCAAGTTGTGACGTACCTTACAATTTAATCACTAGAATTACTGTGAAACTATTTTGCTCTCAACAATCAGCTCATTCTGTTTTGTGCTGGCTCCCTTCACTCATCAACTGGTCCAATGTAACTACTACAGTAGGGCTTAACAAATTCTAGATATTTTGAAGCAAAATAGAAAGTTTTAAAAGGTTGCATTGCATGCACCATTAATGTCAATGAAGGTCTCTAACCATGGTCTAGGTCATTCTATAAATCAGCAAACTCCTCTCCTCTTCTTTGATGATACGGTAGCCTTGTAAAGGCAAGATCTTTAGCACGTGACTATTTAGCAAAGGCACCCTTTTGTAGAACCAAATAGGGTATATTTAACTACAAAGAGACAAACCACTTCTCGATGCAGTGTAAGAACAGGTTTTCTCTCTGAGTCTTAACCTGAATGTAGACTTCAATGTCAGAAGTAGCTTTATAATTACCAGTAAAATAGGGATAATAAAGACTACCCCCATCACAGGGTTACTAGAGGTATAGTATAAAATGATACAAGTGAAATAATTTTGTAAAGTACTATAAAAATGTTATGTGATATTTTGTAACTAGTTTCAGCAAGCCCTATAAACCTTCAAATTAACTTTGAATGGTTACCTTCTGTTTCCACGTGACATGTACAACAGGCAGCCATGGATTCAAGTTCATCAAATAAAAAATATGCCATCTTACAAGGGAGCTGAAGAATCTTCTGCTACTGCCAAGATGTTTGGACTAGTAGTTTGACCCTAAGACCTATTTTTCAACAACTGTCTGATGATTCTAAGTTATAGGACTAGATCCAGGGAAGAAACTCAACATTCCAATGGAAGGGACAGTGCCTCAAGACTAGGAAATAACGCTAATAAGGAAAAATAACACTACCTAAGGAAGTCAGAGGAGGTTTAACACAAGAACTAAGTCTTTGGGGGATGAGGACTGTGCTGGTCAGAGATAGGGGGACAACTAAGAATAGGCACATGGTCTTAAAAGGACATGGCATAACAAGGGAGTTATGTGCTGACTCATAAAACTCATGGAAAAATGAGTCCAGTAAGGTCGAAGAGGAAAGAAATGGCTGGAGATAGGAGAGTGAGATAAAGGGAGGTAACAATAGGTAGGACAGGGTCAAATTATGAAGAACTTTAAGTAGGAAACAGGGAACCAATGGCACTCTGAAAATCTAAAATTAAAAAGAGTAGATGTGGACTTTTGTAAGATAACTTTGGCAACAATATGGAAAAAGTTGAAGCATAGACAGATAGTGGAGGAGCCTAGTCAAAGTTTTGATTAAGGTTTGGAACCATAAGTTACCAATCAAATTCCTGTAGGCAAAACAGGTAAAATGTGACATCTTTTGTGAGTAACACTTTGATGAATGGTAGTATTTGTAATTTTTGAAGAATGCTGGCCCTATCTAAAAGGAATGCACACAAAATTTTGAGCTATAGATTGATTTGATGTCTTGTTTTATACATCTGGAAAGTTAAGGCAATACAGTGGGAATGAAGAAAAACCACATGAAATAGTACTCCCATACATCAGAAGGGTTTAGCAGCTATAAATAAAGCATATTTAGAGGATATGAGGCATAAAAAGAATGAATAGGAAGATTTGGTAGCTATAATTAACAGAGTTCAAACATACAGCAATACAAGCGATAACAGATACTGAGTGGGGGAGATAATGAGTTGTGTACACGGGTACATGTTGAACTTAAGATGACTTTTCTTTTTTTTTCTTTTCTTTTTATTTTTTTATAGAGGCATGTTATTTATTTGTTTGTTTGTTTGTTTATACATGCACTGGGTACAGTCAGAAGCGCGGGAGGGTGAGAGAATTCACCAGAGCCAGAGCGGGGAGCGTAACAGGCAGAAGGACCGAAGGACACTGCTGAGGGGAGCAGCGGGCGGCAGGAGAGGTCTGCGCGCCATGTGGGACCCTCCTCCGGTGGCGGGGAGCAGCCGGGGTATAGGCCGCGGGCAGCTTCACAACCCAGTGCTCAACCGCTGCGCCACCGGGGAGGCCCTAAGATGACTTTTCAAACACCCTGGTAGGCTTGTCAATTCTGACAAAGCTTATTGATAGTTGTCAAGTTGGAAATAAGGACCCGAAGTTTGGGGAAGACAGGCTGGTAATACACACTGAAGACAGTTAATGGGCATTTTTATAGACAGCAAGTATAGAAGACAATTAATGGGCATATTTGAGATCCTTGGAGAAGAAGGAAGGGTGAGAGTGAAAAGATACCTAAAGCAAAGTCTTGGAGCATCTCAACACTTATGATAGAAAAATATGAGAAGAAATAAAGGAAGGCTACTCTGGAAATTCAGAAGAGACAAGGTCACCTCAATAGCTAAATAACGAGGCTGTTTGGCGGGTGGTCAGGAAGGGAATGGTTCACCTGTGCCAGACACTGGGCAGAGATTAAGTAAGATGGAAGCTGAAACCAGGACATTGAGTTAGGTAATTAGGAGCCTACTTGTAATCTTCAGGAAAACACTAGAAAGGTAATTGGGGGTAGAAGCCAAAATAACAAAGGGTTGATAAGAGAATCAGGGTTGAGAAGTACTGTTCCTGATTCTATCATTACTGAGAAGCTACAATGTGCCAGGTATCATGGATACAATTCCAACATAACAGATGCTGACTCTCAATACAGCCTATGATTAGAATAAACACAGGGCTCTCCTGAGCACTCCTCCAGTCTTGGTTGAGTAAGCAGTGACTTCATGGAGTAAGTGAAGCCAGTTGGCCAGGTTAAGCCAGGGTGGGGTATTTCAGAGAGGGCTCTTTTGTGCAATGTCCTGAGGCGAAAGAGACCATGGACCACCTGGGGATAAGTGAAAGCAGCAGAGCAAACTTTGAGGGGGGCAACTACCTAGCAACTGAATCTGAAGTTAAAAAGTTTGAGAGAAGGTAGTAACCTGAACAGAATTAGGGACGAGGGGAGGTAAACTCGCTGGTGAGACAGTGCTATGTACAATTCAATGTTCACAATTATTAGGTAGATAAGCAAATATGCTTGCCTCTTTCTCTTCCCTTAACAATTGTTTGCTCTAAACTATGTCTCACAAGACACAGTAAGGGCCAAAAACAAGCAAAAGCAAAAGATGTGTAAAGCTCTAAACGTTTCGCTAAGGTTTATACAATAAACAGTCTAATTAGGTGTAAAGCCACATTCAGATTCCAAAAGAAATGAAACCTTTCCCCTTAAAACCCCCTCCAAAGAGCTGAGGACTAACTTTAAGATAGCTAATTGATGAGGCATTGACTCACTCTGAAAACTAAGGCTCTTCCCAGTGTCTACTGCAGCTCAGTCTAGCTAATGAAGCTGAGAGATAATAGTCTGGGGTTACCTGATTTTGCCTGTTTCAAAACATGGCCATGGCAGAAAGCAAGCTGCCTCCAGTTCCTGCCGCTGAGGTCCTTGGAGCCATATTCAGATGAGATCATCTCAGTAACCAACACTGGCGGCTTTCAGGCAGAGTGAATGGTGCCGCCTGGGGACGTATCTTTGGTAAGCAAGATTGCAACAGAGCAGGCAGTTTACCCAGGGAAGTGCTGACTCATGCTAGGCAAAACTCGAATTTCCCAAACAACTCAGCCAGAGCCAACTGCAGTCAACTGTGACCTGGAAGAGGCGCTCCATTGATTTTTTTAAACTGAGGGCTGTCTACTTGGGACAGGTAAACCTCATTCCCTTACTGTTGGTTACTCAGTGGCCACTGCAGCCCTTACCTGGAAATATCCATGGGTCACTTTCTGAAATTTCATCTGAGAACAACCTGGGGCTCAGGGCAGCAAGATTTCTGAAGGCAGGGGGTTCAGAGCTCAGAAGATTTCCTCAAGAGGGTGATAAAGAAGTCACTTTCCATTTACAAATTACAATACTGGGGTCAGAGGACTCAGGGATTTTGCCTAGTTGTTGCTAGCTAGCTGGCCAAAATATTAGGGAGAACACACTCACTGATCTTTTTTTCTAGCAGGACTTCTCAGATCTCTTTATGTTCTTAGCTCTGGTTTGCTAGTTAACACAGAAATGCTGGAAGCTTTTTTTGTTTAATCTGCTGCCATATTCTCCATGCTAACGCTAAAATTATCCATCACTACACCTACTAGATGCTTAAGAAATAAAGGAGTCTGTTAAAAAACACAGTAACACTTGCTTTTAAAAGAAAAAGCCCTAAATTTATATTGTTTCTCATTTGTTGGACAGCTTATTAAAAAGTCAATTCTAGAATCATTGGCTCATCAACAGCTATTATTACTGAGTTTGTCCTGACACACTAGAGCTGGCACTGGTGCTATACAAAAATAACAAAAGATCAAGTCCTTGCTGTCTATAAGCTTTCACTTGACAAGAAAGAAACTAAACTTCACAGCAAATCCTCCTGATCACAACTTAAAATTTCCCACAGCCACATCAGCTTCTTCTCAGCAAGAGCATTTGAGGCCACCTTCTTGTCCATCCTTCAAGGTAGGCCTCACATAGCATGATCTCCAGATATAGCTGTCAACTTAGTTTGCCATTCAATAAATATTAGGTTAATTAAAATAGATGAGCAGACCATCAGAACTTGCATCTAAAAAATTATATTCCTTTTTCAGGGACTAGTTTTTAAAATGTTATTTATCCAACTCACTTAATCTTCACAATTATATTAACCACACCTTGGATAATTACACTAAGCTTTATTTTAATAAGGTTTTATAAAATGTTCCCTCTTTTATTCCCCTTCAGTGTTTTCTTTTGCAGAAAATAACTGTGTGTTTAAAGATGTTGTCCTACAGTATGTGTTAATTAGTCCTTTTCAAATGATGAAAGCATTTTTACAGCAGTTGACAACCATTATCTCATGGACCACACTTTAAAAAAATATTTCTGTAGTTGATGATAAGTCACAAGCATTCTAATATGGAACAACTCTCCATAAGGCACAGTATGGAGCTCTATCAGAAGTTGTTGGTTTATTCTGCATTAGAAAACTTTAAAGAAGAGAAAATCCAGATGGTACTGTGCACAAGATATAAATGTAAATTACATGAAGAGTAACAAGAGAGCCAGAAGTATCAGGACTTCCTAATTCTGCTGAAATAAGTACTATTTAGCAGGTGAGGAGAGCTATCACAGGTTATCACTTCTCTATTAGGATTTTGTATAGTTTCCAAGACTTTTCCCAAAATATGACCATACTCCACCCTAGTTTCTTTCTTTTAGACCAGAAAAGCTGATGGTTTGCACATTTAGAGCTTATAAAAGATGCTAAATTTGGGGCCTCCCCTGGTGGCGCAGTGGTTGAGTGCTGGGCTGCGAAGCTGCCACAGCCTCTGCAGCACCAGTTCGATTCCCGGCCACCGGCGAGGGTCCCACATGGCGCGCAGACCTCTCCTGCCATGCCCACTGCTCCCCTCAGCAGTGTATTTCATCGGTCTGCCTGTTCTGTTCCCCACTCTGGCTCTGGTGAATTCTCTCACCCTCCCGCGCTTCTGACTGTACCCAGTGCTTGTATAAATAAATAAATCTTTAAAAAAAAAGATGCTAAATTTGAACTAATGGCTTTAGGCACTTGAGGTTTTACAAGATTGCATGAAAACTATGAGAACATGAGACTGTGAGAAATGAGAAAGTAATTGTGGGCTTGGGCTCAAGGTAGTTCAATACATCATTTCAAAACTCAGACAAGTAAGTTACCGCCCAAAGTTATTTATAGGTTTATTTTTTATGGGTAGTCATGACACTCATTTACTATGTCTATGTATCACGTATGCATGTATGTGATTTGCATACACCCACATCCATTGTTTTACTTGAACAGAAGTATGCCATGCATTTTATAGCCCACTTTTTTTTTCATTTTTGTTTTTTGCAACAGATCTTAACATCATAAACAATAAGTAGGTAGCAGGTGTCAAAAGAGGAATAAAAATATTCATTTCTCAGGATTCTGCAGTCTTTCAAAACCAAAGAAAATTACCAAACACATACCAAAATATGGAGGGATATACAAAATAGGGAGAGAACTGCAATCGGAGCAGAATAAGGAGGTATTTTTGGCTTTATTAGTATTTGAATTTTCTTTACAACAAAGGTATGTTCAAATATTGGTAATTTAAAATTTGGTTCAAGTTTAAAATACTTTACTTTTAATAAGCTTTAATCTTTTCTCCTCACTGTTTCCTCAACACCTCTCTTACCCACTTCCCCATTCACAACACAACACCCTAAATGACACTGCTCATTTCTTTTTTTTTAAGGATTTATTTATTTATACATACAAGAATTGGGGTACAGGCCAGAAGTGTGGGGGTTGAGAGGATTCACCAGAGACAGTGTGGGGAACAAAACAGGCAGATTGACTGAAATACATTGCTGAGGGGAGCAGCGGGTGAGAGAGGAGAGGTATGTGGTACCATGTGGGTAGCTCCCTGACTGAGGATTGAACTCATGCTGCAGTGGCTGCAGATAGCGTCATAGGTTGCATCTTAAAACCCCTTGCGCCACCACGGAAGCCCTCTTTTCTTCTTTTCAACAAAATGTATCTT
Source organism: Talpa occidentalis (assembly GCF_014898055.3). NCBI lineage: Eukaryota > Metazoa > Chordata > Mammalia > Eulipotyphla > Talpidae > Talpa > Talpa occidentalis. Next base: position 78,405,933 of record NW_023605083.1, on the reverse strand, counting down.
ACATCCACATGCTTTTTTCTGATTGAAAAGATGACGCAGGGTAAGTGATTATCAGACTTTTCTGCCCTCCCACCATTAGGATTAATGATGGATCCCTGCGGTCCTCAATGCATGCCTGATGGTGGGCACCTGGAGTGGGGTGGGGGCATTCGTAGGTGGGTACACCTGGGCTGAGAGACTGGGCTCATAAGAGTGGCGTCACGGGGAACAAGCAGAAGAAGCAGACACCATGAGAGAATGCTGGAGAGCCCATAAAGAGTGAAGATTCACCAGGTGCTCGGAGGCCCGCCAGCCTCCTGGCCCCGCACCCCTAACCCTACCCTGCCCCGCCCCCCTGCCTGCCGTGTACCTGGTAAAATCCAAATAAAAGCCTGAAAAAGACACCAAGGGCTCCAGGACTCTCCTTTACCTGTCTGCATAGGTTCAAGAAATCCTGCTCTGGCCTATCCTGACACTACAGATGGTAGATTGATAAACCCAAATTTCCAAGAACTAGTGGCCATCTCACCTTGGTGGTAACTCAAGACATAGCCAAATTCTAATCTTTAGTGTTCAAAGATCTTAAAACCTTTTTTAAACTGAAGTATATATACTTCCAAAATAGACAATGAGTGTCAAACAAACACCATCTAATGAATCACAGAAACTAAGCAAAAAACACACCAAAAAAAAAAAAAAAAAAAAAAAAAGACCATGCAGTAAACTTTAGAATATTCAAGAATCAACAGCAATGCTTACTGAATATGATCACCTCTCACCCAGTCCCTCAGAAACTCTGAATTAGCAGAAGTGGAGGGAAGCCCCAGTATCTGCATTTTTTTATAAGCATCTCCCTCTCCCAAGTGATTCTGATACTGATGTGCCTTAGATAATGTTCTGAGAGAGGGCATAGCTATGGTCCCAACCACTGTCCACAGTAAAATAAAGAAGTTTCTTCAAAGTTCCCCAAACTGAACAGTCACGGAGAAGGTCTTAGACATCAGTCCCTTCACACTCAACTGGCAAGAATATGACGACTGAACTGTATTTTGTTGGTTGGACCATTACTTTCTTCAAGCCTCCAGAGATAATTACCTTAAGTATTCTAAAAGATTTCAGCTGTCACCCACAGACTTTTTACACTGACACAGTTTCACACCTGGGATGCAGTACAAGGAGCAGAATGGAATTTATATGACTATGAAAATTAAAGTTCGCTTGACTCAACAGTCAAATAAAACAAAGGAAAAAACCCTTCCCTCTTCTCGCTGCCCCCAACCAGGCACAAGTTACAGCAGAGACTTCTGACTTCCTGATGAGGCAGTTCTGCTCAGAAATTCAAACCATGGGATGCTGTGCAGCTCATGTATCCGGAGAGTGCCCGAATGCCAGCTTATCACCACGGCATCAGCCAATGCAAGCTTACTGTAACATTTGGAAGCACAACCAGCTGTATAAAATGGTCTCTCCTGGGAGACAAAGGCTGTCGCCATGGCAGAGATCATTCCATCTCGGGGCCAGAAGGACTAGGCAGTCCGTCCCTTTAATCTTTTACGAGCTACTTTCATGTTCAGATGTAGGGACTGGCACTGCATGAAGCTCAACCCACTTCACTGTACTCCACTGGCCCACAACCCATAGGCTGATGAAGGCATGCGAACTGAGCCTGTGCCGCAGGTGCAGTTACCAGACTGTTGTATAATGTAATTGTGGGTGCTTTGTTATCCTCTCTGGTGTAAAACTTCATAGTTCAGAGAGGTATCCAATATCAAGAGCACAGCAACTGCCTACTTCAGGCACAATGAAATACTAGGTTCCTAAATGTCAGGAATTTTAAAACGAATAAGCTTATAGGAAAAGCCGACTCCAAAGTTGACAGGACAGTCTGAGGCCCTGATGACAAGACTGGGAGAAAGGAAGTCAGTGACATGATCACTTTAGAAACCTGGCAATAGAAATCTTGGGATCACCCCATGTGTAATTTTCTGCACAAAGCTATTTCTTCATTTCCCCTCCCTCCCCTGAGCTGCTAATACAGAAGCAGGTCAGGGGAAAGGCCCCTGTCATCAAATTCCATCACCGAAACAACTCCAGTAGCTTTATAGGACCAGTAAGTGTTCTACGCCTTGGTAACCACCCTCTCAGAAAAAAATATTTTGTAAATTCGACCCTGAATAATTTCCTGAATTTATAATTCTTTACTGTATATCAATATCTCTGGATTTTTCTTCCTCCCAGATTATTTCTCCCTCTCCATGACCCCCCCCACTTTTACTCTCAAGCCCTGCCTTTAGTATGTCAAACTTCCCACATTTTCACTATTGTTTCCTCTAAAAATACAAGATTATCTCCACACAACTATAGGAGGCCTTTGTGACATGTATTACCATCTTGATGGGTGATTTCTAGTCAAGTAGGTAAGATTAGCTGTTCATCTACAGTTAATCTTCAAACTGACTTCTGTAGACTATGTAAATAAAAGGATGGGACTGCACAGCTTGAATGTCCCATCAAGGTAATCAAAGTAATGGAAAAGGGAAAGAAGACAGAAGGAGAGATTTCAAACTAAAGACTGAACTGTACATTTCAGTAGCACTTAAGAAAACACTCCATCTGACTAAAGCAGCTGATGAGTAGACAAATACCCAAAGGACTGCACATTCTCTAAAGATTATTGTGCTCACAGTTCTTGCTTCCCTCAAGGTTCTGCAAGAGATCACATCATAATCAGATTTGCATTATTTATAATAAAATGGATAGATACTCCCTAACAATCAGAATTCTACTGATTTACTTGCAAATAAAACTACAACCTTATATCTACCCAAGTCTATGTAACAGGAATAAAATACAATTTAGGCCTTTCAAAAAGATCTCTATTATTCCTTTTATATGAAAACAAAAAAGGGTTAGAGAAACCAAAAGCTCTGCCCTAGGCATTCATACTTTAAAAAAAAAAAAAAAAATCATCTCGGACCTCCCTGGTGGCTCAACAGGTTGAGCACAGCGCTGTGAAGCTGTCCACAGCCTCTGCAGCGTGGGTTCAATTCCCGGCGGCCAGGGAGATTCCCACATGGCAAGGCAGACCTCTCCTGTCGTGCCCACTGCTCCTCTCAGCAGTGTTTTCGGTCCTCCTGCCTGTTCTGCTCCCCACTCTGTCTCTGGTGAATCCTCTCACCCTCGCGTGCCTCTGGCCTATACCTCAGCTCTTGTATAAATAAAAAATAAATCTTTAAAAAAAGTCTCAGGAAAAAATTCATTATCAATTGAAAAAAAAGCACTGCAGAAGAGTAGGTAAAGTATGCACACAGAACATACACATATACACACATGGAGCGCTAGAGATATAAACGGATCATTTAAAAGTCAAAAACCACTTAATAGTGGTTACTTCTGGAAGGGATGGAGGTTTCATCTCCTGTTTTATATATACTCTTGTGCTTTTTTAGTGTGTTCAAATGAACAGTGTAAGCTAATTAATGTCAGAAAAAAAGCACCCAAGGTCACCTGACAAAAAGCAACAAGTTTTCAGGGCCATTCTGAGCCAAATTCTATCCATTGAGGAAAATTTATAAAGAATTAACAACAAATTCCATTTTGGGAATGGTGCTGTTAGTCCATTTGTTCACTAGCACTGGCAGCACTGGAGGTTGTGTTGTACTAGGTACTGGCAGGTAAGAGTCTTCACGCTCATAATTCTTGCCCGTACCAAGGTTAGTCTTAGTCTTCCTCCTCTAAAGGAGATGGTAGCGGAGGGCAAGGAGGGGGTGCTTAAAAAGTGGAAGAAAAAAAAAGCCAAACCTCTGAACACTGTGGAGGCAGCCCATGAAGGGCTAACTTGCACATGTCTCAAAAATCTCTGATCACTGTTAGTCAAACCAGTCTTACTGATGATCACTAATCTGATGAACAAATAAACAAAACAAAAAAAAACAAAAAAAAAAAACCAGACACCACCTGTTAGAAAAGCTAAAATAAAAAATGGTGACAATAACAAATGGTGGCAAGGATGCAGAGAAACTGATTTTCCCACATTGCTAGTGAGACTGCAAAATGGTCCAGTCTGTATACTTGGGCACACACCCCGACAGGTTACAACGTGTATCCATACAAGTGCCTGTACACAAATATTCATGAAGACTTTATGTGAAAGAAGGAAATACAGGCGAAACACTACATGATATGCACATCAAAGACATCTTTACAGACACATCACCCAAAGCAGTGATAGTGAAGGCAAAGATAAACAGCTGGGACTACATCAAATTAAAGAGCTTCTGCACAGCAAAAGTGACAATAACAAAAACAAAGAGAAACCCCACCGACTGGGAGAACATTTTTGCACGCAACACTAATGATAAAGGACTGATCACAAAAATCTGCAAAGAGCTGATGAAACTCAACAACAACAAAGAAAATAATCCAGTCAAAAAATGGGCAGAAGAACTAAAAAGAAACTTCTCTGAAGAGGAAAGACAAATGGCCAACAGGCATATGAAAAAATGTTCAACATCACCTGTAATCAGGGAAATGCAAATCAAAACTACCATGAGATACCATCTTACACCAGTGAGAATGGCACATATTAAAAAAACTAGCAACAACAAATGTTGGTGAGGGTGTGGAGAAAAAGGAACTCTTCTGCACTGTTGGTGGGAGTGCAAACTGGTCCAACCACTATGGAGAGCTGTGTGGAGATTTCTTGACCTACTAAACATAGAGCTTCCATATGATCCAGCAATTCCACTCCTAGGTATTTACCCAAAGGACACAGAAACATCAATTCCAAAGAGCACCTGCACCCCTATGTTTATAGCAGCACTGTTTACAATAGCTAAGCTTTGGAAACAACCCAAATGCCCAAAAACAGATGACTGGATCAAGAAGATGTGGTACTTATACACCATGGAATATTACTCAGCATTCAAAAAAGATAAACACATGCAATTTGCAGCAACATGGATGGCGCTGGAAGGGATCATGCTCCGCGAAATAAGCCAGAAAGAAAAAGAAAAATGCCGGATGGTCTCACTCATAGCAGGAATCTAGAAAACTTAAATAAGGGACCAGGAAAAAGAATAACTATAAGAAAGAATATATTAAAATCAACAAACAACTATGAACCAGAGACACTCTATGGGGGGTGGGGGGTGGGGAAAGGAGGGATTGGGGTCAAAATAAGGGGGCTGTAATTGTATGGGGAATATAAAAATGAAATTTATATAAAAAAAAACACCAAACTTTATGTGAAATAGCTCAAACTGGAAACAACGTAGATGTCCTTTAATATAATGGATCAATGGCTAAACAAAACAAAACAAAACTGTGATACAGCCATACCATGGAATACTATTTGGTCACAAGAAAGAATGGATTAGCACTACATACAACTTGGATAGAGGGCATCATGCTGAGTAAGAAATGCCAAGTATCAGAAGGACACACAGGTATGATTCTGCATCCAAAACATTTCAAAAATGATAAAATTATAGGGAACAGATGATGGCAGAGATGTGGATGTGCGTAATTCTAAAAGTGTAATTATTCATTCCTTTGTCCAACCACTATGGGGAACTAAGGAAGGTGAAAAATTTATAAATTAGAGCACATTTCATATTATTTCACAGTTCCCACTATATCAGAAACAAAGAATCTTTGTTTTTAATGTTTTTGTGTGTATTTTAAATTTTTAAGTATATTTTTATTGGAGTGACTTTGCATTTAATATTATATAAGTTTCAGGTGTACATCATTATAAATCAATGGAGACTTATTCTAAGGAAAAAAGAATTCTTGAAGCATGGATCGAGTCCTGGCCTAATCAACAGAAATACATTTCAAGTGTTAACCTGTGCCCCATCCCTTTTGGCACTTGTGTCAGAGCTCGCCCAGAGCCATGAGGAATGAATAGGAACGCAGCCGAAGTAACACATACAGAATGAACTCTCACTGCAATTTCAGCTCATCTTTCAGCCAAAAGTGTCCTGTTTGATACAAAAAACATCTTAAAACTGCAGCAATCAGAAAAACTATAAAATATGTGGCTTCCAGGTTGGGCACCTCACATGTGTCAGGCTTGCTGCAAACAGCATTTCTTACAAAAGTTTAGGTAGCAGTCTCCAAAACGTGGGAGAAATGTTGATGGAAAAAATTAAAATGATGGGTCTCCCTGGTGGCTCTGGGGTTAACGTCTCAGTGCCATCAAGCTATCACCACCAAGGCCTGAGTTTGATCCCCAGCCAAGGAGCTAACCCACATGGCTCAGCAGACCTCTCCTGTCTCTACCGCTGCTCCTCTCAGCAGTGTATTTCAGTGGATCTGCCTGTTCTGCTTCCCACTCTGTCTCTGGTGAATCTTCTCACCCCCCACACCTCTGGCCTACACCCCAGTTCTTGTCTGCATAAATAAATAAATCTTAAAAAAAAAAAATGATGCTTCTTCTGTGATCCTGCAAGGCAGTCCTTGCAGGGCCATACATGTACCTTGTCTCAAACCTAGATTACAAAGCTGTACTTAAATCAGGGCTTCGGGGGGAGCGGAAAGGGGGGTGTGCGGTGGCGCTGTGGGACATCAACACTTATCCATCTTATGTAGAAGCCAATTTATTGGAAAGGCCTATTGACAAATAGGAAATACCAAACAAACAAACAATATCACCGATAAATTCTCTTCTTCCCCAATGCTTTAGCTATTTAGTCAAAGATTCTAAGGTAACTTGCTTATACATTAAATACACTTACTTACAATTTTAGAATTAGTAACTGCTAACACAACTAAAACAAGTATCAAGTATTACTAACACCATTTTTTTTTAAATGTTTTTTTTTTTTAATAGAGGCATGTTTTATTTATTTATTTGTTTGTTTGTTTTGTTTATACATGCATGTTTATACAGTCATGTTTATACAGTCAGAAGCGCGGGAGGGTTAGAGAATTCACCAGAGCCAGAGCGGGGAGCAGAGCAGGCAGAAGGACTGAAATCACTGCTGAGGGGAGCAGCGGGCGGCAGGAGAGGTCTGCGCGCCATGTGGGACCCTCCTCAGGTGGCCGGGGAGCAGCCGGGGATCGAACCGGCACCGCAGAGGTCGCCAGCAGCTTCACAACCCAGCGCTCAACCGTTGTGCCACCGGGGAGGCCCCTACTAACACCATTTTTTAAAAAAGATTTTATTTTTTTTTTTAGGGGCCTCCCCTGGTGGCGCAGTGGTTGAGTGCTGGGTTGCGAAGCTGTCCACAGCCTCTAAAGCGCTGGTTCGATCCCTGGCCTCCAGTGAGGGTCCCACATGGCGCGTAGACCTCTCCTGCCGCCCGCTGCTCCCCTCAGCAGTGTACCGTCAGTCTGCCTGTACTGTTTCCCACTCTGGCTCTGGTGAATTCTCTCACCCTCCCGCGCTTCTGACTGTACCCAGTGCTTGTATAAATAAATAAATAAATAAATAAATAAATAAATAAATAAATAAATAAATAAATAAATCTATTTTTAACAAAAAAAAAAAAAGCTTTTATTTTTAAATTTATGTATGCATACAAGATCTGAGGTGTAGGCCAGAGAGGTATGGGGGTGGTGAGAGAATTTGCCAGAGACCGAGTGGGGAGCAGAACAGGAGGATCTACTGAAATACACTGCTGAGAGGAGCAGCAGGTGAGACAGGAGTGGTCTGCTGTGCCCTGTGGGTTAGCTCCCTGGCTGGGGATGAACTCAGGTCATAGCAGTGCCAGCACTGAGACTTAACCCCTGTGCCACGAGGGAGGCCCCGACTATTTTAATTTTTTTTATTTTTTTAAAGATTTATTTACTTATGCACACAGGAGCCGGGGTGCAGGCCAGAGGTGCAGAGGGGTGAGAGGATTCATCAGAGACAGAGTAAGGAGCAGAACAGGCGGAGCTACTGAAATACACTGCTGAAGTGATAGTGAAGGCAAAGATAAACAGCTGGGACTACATCAAATTAAAGAGCTTCTGCACAGCAAAAGAGACAATAACAAAAACAAAGAGAAACCCCACCGACTGGGAGAACATTTTTGCACACAACACTAATGATAAAGGACGGATCACAAAAATCTGCAAAGAGCTGATGAAACTCAACAACAACAAAGAAAATAATCCAGTCAAAAAATGGGCAGAAGAGCTAAAAAGAAACTTCTCTGAAGAGGAAATGCAAATGGCCAACAGGCATATGAAAAAATGTTCAACATCACTTGCAATCAGGGAAATGCAAATCAAAACTACCATGAGATACCATCTTACACCAATGAGAATGGCACATATTAAAAAAACTAGCAACAACAAATGTTGGCGAGGGTGTGGAGAAAAAGGAACTCTTCTGCACTGTTGGTGGGAATGCAAACTGGTCCAACCACTATGGAGAGCTGTGTGGAGATTTCTTGACCTACTAAACATAGAGCTTCCATATGATCCAGCAATTCCACTCCTAGGTATTTACCCAAAGGACACAGAAACATCAATTCCAAAGAACACCTGCACCCCTATGTTTATAGCAGCACTATTTACAATAGCTAAGCTTTGGAAACAGCCCAAATGCCCAAAAATAGATGACTGGTTCAAGAAGATGTGGTACATATACACCATGGAATATTACTCAGCATTCAAAAAAGATAAACACATGCAATTTGCAGCAACATGGATGGCGCTGGAAGGGATCATGCTCCGCGAAATAAGCCAGAAAGAAAAAGAAAAATGCCGGATGGTCTCACTCATAGCAGGAATCTAGAAAACTTAAATAAGGGACCAGGAAAATGAATAACTATAAGAAAGTGAAAATCAAAATCAACAAAAACTATGAACCAGAGACACTCTATGGGGGGTAGGGGGGTGGGAGGGGAGGAATTGGGGTCAAAATAAGGCGGTTGCAATTGTATGGGAAATGTAAAAATAAATAAAATTTATTATAAAAAAAAATACACTGCTGAGGGGAGCAGTAGGCGAGGCAAGAGAAGTCTGCTGCACCATCTGGATTAGCTCCCTGGCCGGGGATCGAACTCGTGCTGCAGTGGCTGCCAAAGCTTCATAATGCAGAGTTTTACCCTTGTGCCACCAGGGAGGCCCATTTTTAAATCACATTCTGCACGAGGAAGCCCACAGATCATTTTAAGCCCACATTGTATGAAATGGAACCTAGTTCTAAAGTCCTACTCTGAAAAATAAAAGTAATAGATGAGTTGACGGAATGTGAAGAAGCCATAGCCTAGTGGCTGAGAGCTGGGCATCTCTAACCAGACAAGTAGGATTCAAACCCCTGTGCCCGGGATCTTTCTTGCTGGAGACTGTGTGAACCAGCAGAAGGCTCACCAAGGAGACAGAGGTAAGCTGGGAGGCTTGCCCATGCTGGGCGCCTTCTAGCCTGCAGTTCCAGCCCAGAGGGGAGCAGCACCCACCGCTGGGGCAGACCGGGCGTGCAGGGGAGCGCGTCGCCGGCACCGGCATTTTGCAGCAGGGACCCTTCTTGCTGGAGACTGTGTGAACCCAGCAGAAGGCTCACCGAGGAGACAGAGGTTAAGCTGGGAGGCTTGCCCGCACCGGGCACCTTCTGGCCTGCAGTTCCAGCCCAGAGGGGAGCTGCACCCACCGCTGGGGCAGACCGGGCGTGCAGGGGAGCTCGTTCCCGCATCGCCATTTTGCAGCAGGGACCTTTCTTGCTGGAGACTGTGTGCACCAGCAGAAGGCTCACCGAGGAGACAGAGGTAAGCTGGGAGGCTTGCCCATGCTGGGTGCCTTCTAGCCTGCAGTTCCAGCCCAGAGGGGAGCAGCACCCACTGCTGGGGCAAACCAGGCGTGCAGGGGAGCGCGTCGCCGGCACCGGCATTTTGCAGCAGGGACCCTGCTTGCTGGAGACTGTGTGAACCCAGCAGAAGGCTCACCAAGGAGACAGAGGTTAGGCTGGGAGGCTTGCCCACACCGGGCACCTTCTAGCCTGCAGTTCCAGCCCAGAGGGGAGCAGCACCCACCGCTGGGGAGAGCAGGGGAGAGCGTCCCCGGCTCTGGCATTTTGCAGCAGGGACCCTTCTTGCTGGAGACTGTGTGAACCCAGCAGAAGGCTCACCGAGGAGACAGAGCAGGGACCTGTCTTTGCTGGAGACTTGTGAACCCAGCAGAAGTTCCCCAGAGGAGCCAGTGGTGAGCTGGGAAGGTCGCCCAAGATGCCGGCCAGTACCAGCAACACAATGTCACAAGGAATACGGCAAATTAGAAAACAGGCAGTAGGGAGTAGAAAAACAACATGCAACCCAGCAACTCCTCAGCAAAATAGCACACCACAAAAAGAAAACCATCTACCAGATTGCAACGACAGTAACTTGGAAGAACTTCTGAGCCTTCCAGATAGAGAATTTAAAATTGCTGTGATTAAAAAACTGACAGAAGTCATAAAGGAAAACAATGATAAGGGGAAAATAATTAATGACCAGAAGAATGAAATTGAGTCCCTAAAGAGGGAAGTAAAAGAAATGCAGGAGATCAAAGAATTAATGGAGACGCTAAAGAACTCTGGGAAAAACAGTGAAAGCAGAATAGATGAAATGGAAGAACGAATAAGTACTCTTGAAGACACAGAAATAAAAAGAACTAAAACAGAAAAGGAAGGAGAAGTACGAAGGAAAAAGACCGAAGAAAGACTTCGGGAACTATCTGACTCCATGAGGAAAGGAAATATAAGAGTTATAGGAATCCCAGAAGGAGAGGAGAGAGATGTAGGAACAGAGAAAATATTCATGGATATAATTGAAGAGAACTTCCCAAACGCTAAGAAGGATCTGAAAATTGATATACAAGAAGCAAGAAGAACACCAAACTTCCATGACGAAAGGAAAAATACAGCAAGACACATAATAGTAAAGCTCCCAAGAATCCAAGACAAAGAAAAAATAATGAAACTAACAAGAGGGAAGAAACAGATAACATTCAAAGGGAAACCAATCAGACTGACATCAGACTTCTCTGAAGAAACACTACGGGCAAGGAGAGAGTGGAGGGACATAGTCAACAGACTCCAAGAAAACAGATGCCAACCAAGAATACTCTATCCCGCAAAGCTCTCCTTCCTCTTTGAAGAAAGAATATGGACCTTCCCAGACAAACAGAAACTCCGGAATTTCATTGCGACTAAACCCCCACTCCAAAAAATACTACAAGGAGTCCTAAAGCCAGAACCTCAGAGGGACGAATAACAACAAAAGAAGGCCAAAGAAAGTTATTAAAAGAATAAATAAATAAAATCAAAGGAAAGACAAACACAATGGCAAATACAGATGCTAACATATCAATACTAACTCTAAATGTAAATGGACTAAACTCTCCAATAAAAAGACACAGAGTTGCAGGCTGGATTAAGAAACAAAACCCAACCTTTTGCTGTCTCCAGGAAACACATTTAGCTGCAAAAGATAAAAATAGACTCAAAGTTAAAGGATGGAAAACAATTCTACAAGCAAATGGACCAAAAAAGAAGGCAGGAACAGCTATACTCATATCAGATAAAACAGATTTCAAACTTAAAAAGATAAAAAGAGACCCCAGTGGTCATTACATTATGATCAAGGGATAATACTTCAAGAAGAAATAACACTCATTAACATATATTCACCAAACGAAGGAGCACCAAAATATATCAGACAACTATTGGCATCTCTGAAAACAGACATCAGAGAAAACACATACGTAGTGGGAGACTTCAACACACCACTATCAACAATGGATAGATCAACAAGACAAAAAATAAGTAAAGACACTAAAGCTCTAAATAAGGATCTAGAGTGCTTAGGCTTAACAGACATATATAGAACACTAAACCCAAAAAAATCTGAGTATACATTTTTCTCAAGCGCACACGGATCATTCTCTAGGATCGATCATATACTGGGGCACAAGACAAACATCAACAGATACACCAAGATTGAAATCATACCAACCATCTTTTCTGACCATGAAGGCATCAAACTAGAAATAAACCATAAAGAGAAGGCAAGGTATTCTCCTACCTCGTGGAGATTGAAACCCACACTACTGGAAGTCCACTGGACTAACGAGGAGATCAAAGAAGAAATTAAAAAATTCTTTGAATTGAATGACAAGGAGGACACCAATTTCCTAAATGTATGGGATGCAGCAAAAGCAGTAATAAGAGGAAAATATATAGCAATAGATGCTCACATCAAGAAACAAGAAAGAACTCAAAGAAACAACCTAATCTCGAAACTCAAAGATCTAGAAAAAGAACAACAAAAAAGCCCCAAAACCAGTAGAAGAAAAGAAATAATAAAAACCAAAGCAGAAATAAATGAAATCGAAACTAAAAAAACAATCCAAAAGATCAATGAAACCAAGAGCTGGTTCTTCGAAAAAATAAATAAAATAGATAAACCCCTTGCCAGGCTCACAAGGGCAAAAAGGGAGAAAGCACAAATAAATAGGATAATAAATGAAAGAGGAGAAATCACAACGGACACAGCAGAAATCAAAAGAATTATTAATAACTACTATGAACAGTTATATGGAAACAAGTTTAACAATCTAGAGGAGATGGACAAATTCCTACAACTCTACAATCACCCAAAGCTAGATAAAGAAGAAATAGAACACCTAAACAGACCAATTACAATTAGCGAAATTGAAATGGTAATCAAAAACCTCCCCAAAAACAAAAGCCCAGGACCTGATGGATTTACAAATGAATTCTACCAAACATTCAGAGACGAATTGGTACCTATCCTTCACAAACTCTTCCAAAAAATTGAGAAGGAAGGTATAATACCTAACACGTTCTATGAAGCCAACATTACACTAATACCAAAACCGAACAAGGACAACACAAAAAAAAGAAAACTACAGGCCAATCTCCCTAATGAACACTGATGCAAAAATCCTCAATAAAATTTTAGCTATCAGAATCCAACAGTGTATCCATAAGGTAATTCACCACGACCAAGTAGGATTCATTCCAGGGACACAAGGATGGTTTAACATCCGAAAATCAATCAACGTTATCCAACACATCAACAAAAAGAAATATAAAAACCATATGATAATATCAATAGATGCTAAGAAAGCTTTCGACAAAGTGCAACACCCATTCATGATAAAAGCCCTTGAAATTCTTGGGATACAAGGAACGTACCTCAACATCATAAAGGCCGTATATGACAAGCCAACAGCCAGTATCATTCTCAATGGTGAAAAGCTGAAAGCAATTCCATTAAGATCTGGAACAAGACAAGGATGTCCACTTTCACCACTGCTTTTCAATATAATACTGGAAGTCCTAGCCAGAGCAATAAGACAAGAGAAAGACATCCAAGGAATCCAAATAGGAAAAGAAGAAGTCAAACTATCACTCTTTGCAGATGATATGATAATATACATAGAGAACCCCAAAAACTCCACAGAAAAACTAATTCAACTCATCAATCAGTTCAGTAAAGTGGCAGGATACAAAATCAACACGCAAAAGTCAGTAGCCTTCCTATATACAAACAATAAATCTGAAGAAGAAGAAATCAAAAAAACTATCCCTTTTATTATTGAAACAAAAAAAATCAAATATTTGGGAATAAATCTAACAAAAGAGGTAAAGGACCTATACAAAGAAAACTATAAAACACTATTAAAAGAAATAGAAGAAGACACAAAGAAATGGAAAGACATCCCCTGCTCATGGATTGGGAGAATAAACATTATTAAAATGGCCATCCTACCAAAAGCAATATACAGATTCAATGCTATTCCAATCAAAATTTCAATGTCATTCTTCAAAGAAATAGAACAATTATTGATGAAATTCATATGGAATCACAAAAAACCCCGAATAGCCAAAGCTCTCCTGAAAAAAAAAGAAGGGAATGGAGGCATCACACTCCCAGACTTCAAACTCTACTACAAAGCCATAATCATCAAAACTGCATGGTATTGGAACAAGAACAGACAGACAGACCAATGGAATCGAATAGAAAATCCAGAAATAAACCCACAGATTTATGGTCAACTAATCTTTGACAAAGGAGCAAAGACTATGCATTGGAGCAAAGAAAGTTTGTTCAATAAATGGTGCTGGGAAAACTGGGTCGCTACATGCAAAAGAATGAAGCTTGACCACTACCTCACACCATATACAAAAATCAACTCAAAATGGATTAAAGAACTAGACATAAGACCTGAAACCATAAAATACATAGAAGGAAATATAGGCGAAACACTACGGGATTTGCATATCAAAGACATCTTTACAGACACATCACCCAAAGCAGTGATAGTGAAGGCAAAGATCAACAGCTGGGACTACATCAAATTAAAGAGCTTCTGCACAGCAAAAGAGACAATAACAAAAACAAAGAGAAACCCCACCAACTGGGAGAAAATTTTTGCACCCAACACTAATGATAAAGGACGGATCACAAAAATCTGCAAAGAGCTGATGAGACTCAACAACAATAAAGAAAATAATCCAGTCAAAAAATGGACAGAGGAACTAAAAAGAAACTTCTCTGAAGAGGAAATGCGAATGGCCAACAGGCATATGAAAAAATGTTCAACATCACTTGCAATCAGGGAAATGCAAATCAAAACTACCATGAGATACCATCTTACACCAGTGAGAATGGCACATATTAAAAAATCTAGCAACAACAAATGTTGGCGAGGTTGTGGAGAAAAAGGAACTCTTCTGCACTGTTGGTGGGAGTGCAAACTGGTCCAACCAGTATGGAGAGCTGTGTGGAGATTTCTGGACCTACTAAACATAGAGCTTCCATATGATCCAGCAATTCCACTCCTAGGTATTTACCCAAAGAACACAGAAACATCAATTCCAAAGAACACCTGCACCCCTATGTTTATAGCAGCACTGTTTACAATAGCTAAGCTTTGGAAACAACCCAAATGCCCAAAAACTGATGACTGGATCAAGAAGATGTGGTACATATATACCATGGAATATTACTCAGCATTCAAAAATGATAAACACATGCAATTTGCAGCAACATGGATGGCGCTGGAAGGGATCATGCTCAGTGAAATAAGCCAAAAAGAAAAAGAAAAATACCGGATGGTCTCACTCATAGCAGGGATCTAGAAAACTTAAATAAGGGACCAGGAAAATGAATAACTATAAGAAAGTGAAAATCAAAATCAACAAAAACTATGAACCAGAGACACTTTTTGGGGGGTGGGGGGCGGGAGGGGAGGGATTGGGGTCAGAATGGGGGGATTGCAATTGTATGGGGAATATAAAAATAAAATTTATTAATTAAAAAAAAAGAAAAAGGATGTAAAAATATACAAAATTTAAAAATAATAAAAATAAACAAAAATTTTTTGAAAAAAAAAAAAAAAAAACAAACAAACCCCTGTGCCCTTGGATTGTACGTCAACATTTCTGTGCAGCCTTTATTGCATCCATGGAACATAGATGAGAGTACCTATATCTCACAGCATTGTTGAGATGATTAAAGTCCCTGACATACAGTTAAAGCATTGGTTAGCTGTTCATGCAGGCAAAACATGGCACAGTTTCACACAATAAAAGAAATGTCTGTCTTTTGTTCAGTCTTACATAAAATTCTCCCAAACTTACGGACAAATATAAGCCTTCTCTTAATTCCCACCAAAGTACCCACACAATTTCATTCAGAAAAAAGGATCATTAAGCAAACTTCTTACATAGTGCAGTAAGTAGAACAAATCCTGCTGGGACATACCTCATTTTCCAAGCTCTTATGGGCAACATATCTCAGTAGGAAGGGGATCTCTCTTGTAAAGACAATTTTATAACATCGTTCACCAAATGAAATATTCAAAGTAAAAAGTCAAAACTTTGCAAAGCAGGCAGAGAGGCTTTCAAACACACCTGTACGCCCACTCATGCCCCCCATCCTTCTTTCCTAATCAAGGTTGTAATACCCAAGTCTGGTGACAGCTGGCACACAATCTGACAACACTGTTATCCTACCAAACAGTCATTGACTAGAAAAGGCCTGGTAAACCAACAACAGTGCTTGAAAAACCTCCTCTAGCCTGGATCCAGTTACAAAGCTGGAGTTTGCTCTGGAGATGTGTAACGAAAAAAAGCTTGACTTGAATAATCTAGATACATGTAATAACTTTCTCCCATTTCTAAGTTTCCCAACTATTTTAGGCAACAACCAAAGACATTTCAGAATCAGAAACACAAATTTCCAAAAGTTTTCCAAAAGTTTTAAACAATGCTTGCCCAAGGTTCCAACATAACTAGTAATTTAGACAGCCGTGCTAGGAGTTACAGAAGCTGCATTTGTTAAACTAGCAGTGCTTCTGAATAATTGAAACCTCCTCCAGAGCAAAGTCCAGACACAAAACAGTTCCTTGCTAACACCCAAATGGTTTCATTACTGTTTAACCACCAAAATAACAGCTTCAATAATCTATTAATATTGACATTTCATCCAACGAAGGATGCAAAGCATGAACAGTAAGATTTTTCTCTGCCCAAATCAACACTTACTTTGACATTATAGCCACAAAAACTAATGTTTGCACCTAGACTATGTATAAAAAGGCTTCTAACAAGCAAACACAAGCTGAAATGCCTCAAAGAAACTATACCCCCAAATTTTATTTTCTGCCTTGCTCCTTGGCCCTTTGACTATATTTAACTGTGAGTAAAGTTATAGGCCTAAAGTTGAAATTTTCCCCCTAGTGCGTAATCAAGAGCGATAAAAAGGGTCTATAGCAATGGTGCACAAGTGAATTGGTGGTGGGAATTATGGGGACTACATCAGAGAGGAGAAAGCAAACATTGTACAAAAATGACCATTGATGTAAAATATATATATATATAAATTATATAAAAATTAAAGAGATAACTATCCCTCTTGATACGGGAACAAACTCAAGTTCTTTCAATGTATTCTAAAACAAAGGTTAAGTATTAACAATCAAGAATTACATTGCGGTTGTGATCTTAGCAAATCATCCAGTGACGGAACTTCTCCCCCTTGGCAGGAATGGAAATTCTCAGCTGGTTCAGTTACAGGTAGCTTAAGAAAATGATCAAGGACCTCTGATATCAAGTTGCTAAGATGTTCTCAGAACCCCCAGTGCTATTCAAAGGGTGTAGTTGCAGATTCTTGGTGGAAGTCCAAGTCAAGATAAACATAATGACTCATAGCAAGGGTGTAGGAAGGGGTATACACGCTGGCACTGCTGGGACACGCAAGTGCCTGATTCTCCTGATAATTATTTATTTTTTGTACTTGACCGAAGTATTAGTTGGTAACAGATTGGGAGAACATTTACAAAACTGGATCTTTTAAAATTTATTTATTTTTGCATAGAAGAACTGGGGTAATAGGCCAGATGTATGTGCGGGATATGAGAAGATTCATCAGAGACAGAGTGGGGAGCAGAACAGGCGTGTCTACTGAAATATAGAGAGCAGTAGGCAAGACAGGAGAGAAAGGGATCAAACTCAGGCCACAGTGGTGACAGCACTGAGACTTAACCCCCAGGCCACCAGGGAAGACCAAAGCAGATTCCTCACCATGGCTAATTTGAGATGCACTATGCTTTCACACTATGAAGTACCAATTCAGTCATTTATTGTTTTGAGGGAATCAAAGTACCTTCGCCCTCACTGTCCTATAGCTCCTGATTTGAAGATTAACTAGAAAAACCAATGGAGGATCTGTGAGTTAATCTAATGGAACGAAAACCTCACTAGGAAACAGAAGGCCTTATGATCTGTAGCAAGTCAACTAACTAGTTGGAGACTCTGGGTGAGGTCTGTAGGTCTGGGCTAGGAAGCAGGAATTTGAATTTCTCATAAGCACCCAGGGGACTATGATGCATACTAAAATCTGATACCTGTTGCCTTTAGGAATGAAAAAAAAAAAGTCACAATTGTATAATCCTCACTAAATTACTTCAGAAAAAATTATTATAAAAGTATATTAAAACTGGGGCCTCCCCGGTGGCGCAGCGGTTGAGCGCTGGGTTGCAAAGCTGCCCGCAGCCTCTGCAGCACCGGTTCAATCCCCGGCCGCCAGGCGAGGGTCCCACATGGCGCGCAGACCTCTCCTGCTGCCCGCTGCTCCCCTCAGCAGTGTACTTCGTCAGTCTGCCTATTCTGGTCTCCGCTCTGGCTCTGGTGAATTCTCTTACCCTACCTCGCTTTCTGACTGTACCCTATGCTTGCATAAATAAATAAATAAATAAATAAATAAATAAATAAATCTTTAAAAAAAAAGTATATTAAAACTTACAGAAAGCAAATTTCAATAAGCTTTCTATAATGTGTAACAAAAAATTCCAACCTTTCCCCATTTTTAAAAATGATGTGGGGCCTCCCTGGTGGCACAAGGGGTTAAGCACAGACCTCTATGAAGCTGTCAGCAGCCTCTGTAGCACCAGTTCTATCCCCAGCCAGTGAGCTATCCACATGGTACAGTAGACCTCTCCTGTCTCGCCCGCTGCTCCCCTAAGCAGTGTATTTCAGTAGATCTGCCTGTTCTGCTTCCCACTCTGTCTCCGGTGACTCCTTTCATACCCCTACACACCTCTGGCCTCCTTTTATCCCCCCCACACCTCTGGCCTTCACCCAAGTTCTTGTATGCATAAATAAATAAAATAAATCTTAAAAAAAAAAAAGCCTGGTAACTCATTTTTATGTTTGTGTTGTTTCTAGAAACATGAGACAAGGAGAACAATCTCGGCTGCCATTGTGAACATTTCCACAAAGAGCAGTATGGACAGAGCAGATATGGACAGTTTATATCTCAAATAAAAACCTATCAGATGTACTTATCAACATACTTTCATTTTCACAATTAGGTTTGGTAGTACGAAAGACATTCTGATGTGCTATATAGGACATTTTATTAAATAATAAATGTTAGGAAGCTGATGACAATCATCTGGAAATGAAGCTGAGAACTACTGGTTGGTTCACTTCACTCTTCCTCAAACTGTTGGTCTGCAACTGTAGCAACAGTTAAAAGAGCTAAAAAACACTGAATTAGATCAACAGGCATTGTGATGATTCAGAGTCACCTGGGGCACTTGGTTCAACCATGTGGCCAGAGCAGGGAATGTGTCAGGCTCATTGCCAACCTCTGGGGATACTCTGGCGCCACCCTCCCCACCCATTCTGCAGGAAAACTGGCTAAGTAACTCAGAGGTACCTATGCCTCTGACAAAGGATGATTGTGCAAACTCTTCCATCACTACTAGACAAATTGACCAAGAATGGGACCTGAATCTAGTCATGCCCAAAAGTTAGAAATAGAGAACCTCCCCCTGTCCTAGGGACCACCCTATTACAGTAGAACCCACTGTGGACTGGGCAAATCCTACTCCCTGAAGCTATTCCTACCCACCCATGCCCCAGCACAACATTTGAACCCCAAAATGTTCCTCTTTGTCCCTACATAAAAATCTGAGCCCCAACACAAACTGCTAATTCCGAAACAATCCCCCACTCTCCCAGAGTATCACCCTTGACTAAGGATTCTTCAAACTAGCTAACTTCAGGCCCTAGAAGACACTTCTTCCTCTTTTCCCAAATTAGAATTCTCCTTTACTCAGCATTTCTAATAAAGGCTTAAGCACCTTTATTAAACCTCCTTCCATACATGTACAACCGTAATTCAGCATGGCCAAAGGGGGGGGGGTATCATTAATAGGCTATGACCCACTGATTCAAGATCTATGGAAAGGTTAGAAATCAAAAAAGGATGAGGCTTGATTATTTCCCATTATGAAAGTAAAAAAAATAGGAAGATTCTCAGAAAATGCTGGCGGAACAACATTCTTTCCTATGTATTTTAGGATCAAATATGTGGATTTGTGTGCCACTAAGCTAAGACTGGAAAGATTTAACAAAGTAATGAAAAGGAGTACAACAAAGAAGGGGATAGGATAGGAAAGGAGAATGCTCCATTTACTTAAGAAAAGCTTTTTTCCCCAAGTCTTTTTAACATAATCCAGCAGTTGCAAATAAACAATGGTGCTGATTACAAACAAATTACATTTACCCACTTGGAGGCCTGCAGAGGCTCCAGTTGGCTTAACTTCCCGCTAAGTTTCAGGATGACTAGGCAGCGTTTCTTTAAGGAAGACAAAGACAATAAAAATGTCTCAGCAAATGAAACTGGCTCCAAATGATTCAGAATTGGGTGCAAGCACTGCCTACAATTCAGAGTGGATGTCACAGGGCACCCTGACCACTCCACAACCCAGAGATAATGAAACCATATCTTTATATGTTATTCTAGAAAAGGGATGTGAATGTCAAACTAAGAGAGGGGCAACTTTAAAAAGCCAAGTAACACTAGCTCAACAACAAAAAAAATTTTTTAAGTTCAACACATGGGAATAGTCTTGCTGTGAGAGCAAGAAGGTTTTGCTGTATCTTTTCAGAGGAGAGGACAAAGGATACCAGACTAATGTCATTTTCCATTAAGGGGAAAAAAAAAAAAAAGATTAGGGCAGCCTTAACCGATAAAAACCTGTATAGGTCATAACTCTATGAAATCAGCAGCCTGGTGAGACTCTCCCCAAGAATCCTGTCAGAAATTAAGTGTGGAGTAGAATAATTAAATGTAGAGTCTCCTTGTGCACAACTCCTGGTACCTGAAGACTTGAGTCATTTCAGTGAAACATATCATTGTAACGTTGTGAAGAGGATTTGCCAGACATCCTGGCTTTTCCACTTTTACATTAGGTTTGCAAATGCTATGATCTAAAAAGAACAGAGCACCAATTTGGGGAGAGAATTAAATATTACAGCTTATCAGAGAAAACCACTCCATTCTCTAGTCTTTGCAAGAGTTCACGTGCTCATCATGTAACTATAATATACTTAGGAGTTTCCATTCCTGAAAAGAGATGTAGGGAAAAATATAATCATGGGGTAAAGGCCAAACATTGTCTCTTTTCAATGTCTCTTTAAATAGCCAATTATGTGTCTTAATACATTAATTCTATAGCGAGAAAGAGACTATTACAGGAAAGTTGAATAAGACATCTTAAAAAATGTACCCTGGGGCCTAAGTCCATTCAACTGACAATAAAATCACCCCTCAGTAAAGCAGTTTTATGCAACATCTAGTATTTTAATTTCCCAGCTGCCAACAGAAATATGTAAGGAGAAATTAAACTAATTATGTCAGCAGGGCAGTGAACAAAACTTTAATTGTATTACACATTAGTTAGACAATTGCAGAACAATGCAAAGGCCCTTAAGGGTTGAAGCTTCTTTAGAATATAAAAGATTCCCAATCAATATGACTGAAATTAGTCTGTTTGGACAATAAAGAGATTCATGGTTTAGAAGTCAAAATCTTAAACAACATCATAATTCAATATAAAAAAATATATGTAGAAATGGCTTTAAATCACTCTGTGATTTACATATGCTATGTCATCAATGGGTCCCTTAATCCGCAGCATTGTACTAATCAGCGTTTTTAACATCCAGCCCACAAAAGAACCTATTTATTTGACTGGGAGACAGGTGTTAGCAACCCCTTTTGGTCCAGAGTTCCAGGACTACTGTGGCATGACTGGCAAGTCTAAAGGAAGGGCAGCATGAAAGAGGGAAGGAGAGAACAGAGAAGAGAAACAAAAGAGACTGAAACACAGATGAGGAAAGAAATGGATGTCAGGTGCTATTTAATGGGCCACCCTCAAAGCCGCCTAGCCTAATTTGAGCTCCTGGGCTACCACCCCAAAACATAAGGCAAAATTTATTACCACAGACATTAACTCTGGGTATATGCCCACACTCTACTCATTCTAAAAAAAAAAAAAAAAGTTTTAAGCATCCCATGACTCATTCTTCTTACACATATCCTCTAGTTCTTAACTTTAGTCCTCACTCATTCACACATTTCCTAAAAAAACTGACAGATATTCCCAGAAAGAGATACAGAGAAGGCCAGATTTAGAAAGACATATGAAGTCTACAGAATAAAAATCCTATGAGAAAGTGGGAGAAGAGAAATTCACAGTTACCTACAATGTACAAACGTCGTATTTTCTCTTTCAATCCTCTTAAACATCCTACCAGATGTTACTTTCGTTCTGCAAATGAAGCTCACAGAGGCTAACAAAACTTGTCTGAGGTAGCAAGGCCAAGCAGTAGAGAAGTTGGGATTCAAAACCAGGTTTGCCTATTTCCTAAATCTTAGACTTTTCCAAGTTTAATTACCTCATTAACACTTCTAGGGCCCTGATTATGTTTTAACCCCAGTGGTTCTGTATCGCAGCCATTTTTCTTCCTTCCATGAAATCAGCAAAGGACCTGGCCAAATTCTGTTGACTCCCGAGAATCCATTATTTTAAGAAGTGCTTCAGCTTTGTAGAAAAGAAACATCCGGCAAGTTGGCTTTATTTTTAAATCCTACATACAGAGAATTCTTTTCCATCCAACACTGATCATAACTACATTGGATTGCCCTATTCAGACCTCCAGCGGTTTCCACATTATCATTCATTTGTCCATTATTTGTCCACTCAGGAAATAAAAGAAGCTACTCTCTCACCAACCCTCCCTCATGACTCCAGATAGATAATACAGCCCGAGGCAAAGGGAGGGGGGCAGATGGGGAGGAGGCGCTCTGTAATTTACATTAAAGTTATAAAAGCTCTTTGTTATCTGACAGGACTAGGAAATGGGCAATTTCAGCAAGTCAAACATCCTGGGTAACAGAACGATGCTTTTAAAGGGACTACCAATTTATAAAGAATTTCAAAGCAATAGAATGGCAGTTCCCAAACCGGGCTGCATAGAAGAATCACATGGGGAGATTTTTTGGAAAGGGATGCCAGGGCGGTTTCTTTAAATGCAGATTTCGCTCATCACTTATCCACTCAATCAAAGCCTCCAGGAGGTGGGACTGGGAACTCTGTATTCCCAAAGAATACCTCCATGACTCAGTAGCAAACTATCAGGTGCCCCACCTTTCAAGTAGTAATTGGTTTGGGGGAACTCCTTGCAATAGAGCACACGAAGAAAGCTAAAGCTGCACTGAAAACAATGTGATCTCCTTCTGATGATTCAGGAGACTTCCAGGATCTCCCCAAACCTCTGGTTCATCAATTACTACTGACTGCACTAGTCAAACCAGAAAATAAGGAAAGGTTAAGAAGATTTTGTATTGGTAGAAAGCTGGAAAAACCAGCTTTTGTTTTTCTATAGGATTCAAAGAGCTGATTTCCCTGCCCCCCACCCCACCCCCCATGAAACAAAGATTTTCTGCTTGCTTTGTAAAAGGACATTGTTTAAGAATATCAGTAGGACACTTAGCAACTGCTTCGAGGCCCAAATGCATCAAACATGGAATATTCAACCCAACAATCTTAGTGAAGTGAAAGGAGGATGGTGGGCTTAAACGAAGAATGGCATTACCAGATTAGATAAAACTACTGACCACAGAAACTTAAATCCTAGATACAGGAGAAGCAGATTTCTGTCAATTCTTGAGGCCAATGATCCCTACCTACCTGGGAGAGCTTTCAAGTGGGATCTAACAGGATATCTTATTAAGAGCCCAACTAGTTTTAGGATTTTTAAAACTCCAAGAATAATAAAGTCAGTAAATAGGAAGGCAACCTGTCCATCTCCCTATGGAAGAAATCAAGGGTTACATGTTTGGATGTGTCCTGACAATTGACAATATTTTGCATAAACACAAGTAACCATTACCAGTAACAGGCAACTGAACAAAAATAACCAGCGACCACGATCAAATCACTAACCACTACCTAACAGCAACAACAGTAATAAAGCAGTTCATCCCTTGAGATTTCACCAACAGCAATGTAGACTTCGTATTAAACTCTAAATCTTATTTTAGTTCTGGTAATACAGGGGTTAAATCTTTCCTCCCAAAACACAAAAAGTAGAGTCAGTACAAGTTTGATATAACTCTCTAATCTACACGGAAGAACTGAATTAGTCTAACAGTCCTTATGTTAGGGGGAAAGGATGTCCTGAGCTAATTCCTGTAACACATAGGTTTATGTAGGTATTTTCAGAAAGTCTGAGGCACAACACTCCCAGAGATGGGTATTAAACACTACAGTGACCATGTTATTAAGACAGAACTGTGCCCTCTTTTGTTATTGTTGCTGTTTGTTTTGTCTTCTTCAAATGCTGGTAACTGAAAAATCCTCTTTTCACTGCTATTTGAAGAGTCTTAAAGAGAAATTCCTATTAGATGGTGCAAAGCACAGTTACTCTTTACTGATGTTGCTGCAAAAAAGTTTTAAAAACCAATTTCTAAATTTTCTGAGAACAGCTGTCTCTTTTTGTGTGTATTATTTTACCAACTGGTTAATTAAGTCAATTTAGAGGATTTACAACCCCTGGTCCCAATGTAAATAGAGTAATAGCTGCCTACCTGATCAATATGAAAGTTTTTAGTGGGCTGGTCTTCGTAATTAGACATAGACATTAAATGCGTATGGCCTTGACTGCACAGAAATTTTCTTCAAGCACCATCAAAATACTAGTGTAGCCACATCAATCCACAATCGTGTTACAGTTTTCAAACGTAGGGAAATAACTACTCTAAATAAACTAAAACTTCTGAACTGTATTCTGAAGTCCAGAACCATTACGAAATTTGCCATAAAGTTCCAGAAACATTTGTCATCATTTATTTCCTTCAATGTGAAGGGAATGCAACCAGGAAAAAGGGTCAAGAAGTTGTAAAACCTGAAATCCCCTGAATGCATAGAAGTATCCCTGCCGGCAGCCAAGCCTAGAATTCTGTAGAAAAATGGTACAATAAATGGTCAGTCTGGACAGTCTTGACCACATCAGCGACTTTGTTACTGGATAAACCACAAGACTCGCTAAACAGATACAGCAACAGGGGTGACAGAAATCTTCTCTGTTCTTCAAACCACCTGTAAAAGGATGTAGAAGAACTTTGCTTTCTTAGAAGGCCAAATGCACCTGGGTATGTTTGTTCATCAGGTTGCTGTGGCCTCTTGCCAGTGAGAAGTGCCAGTTGTGGGCAAAGTCCTATTTCCAAGCTAACAATAATCCTTCCCTGGGGTAGGCTGGAAGAAGCATGCTACACTCTTCCTTGATTACACAAACAGGTCTTTTCTCCCTGGAATAAATGACAGAACAACAAAAAGGAGAAAGTATGCTGCTGTTTATACTTTCAGACAGCCCGAAATCAAGCTCTGAGCAGACAGATGCCAGGGAGGCCCTGGCTCCCCAGTGTAGCCAGACTGCCCCTAACCTGGGCATGTGTCTCCTGGGCACCCAACCAAAGAGGGCCCACTCCCGCTCCCTCGGGGCAACTGCAGCACGGCGGCGACCTCACACACACCACTTCAAATGAACACAGACAACTCCCTGAAGAGGGACTAGTGGAGGCAGGGCGAAGAACCACATTCCCAAACTTCTCCATCCAGCCTCCAAACTCCAGCCGCCTCCCTCCTCCCAGAAGCCCGCAGCCCCGTCCACGAGGCAGCAGGGGCAGGTTAGTTCCTTCGAAGGGGGGAGCAGGCCGCCACGTCCTGCCTCAGTTTCCTCTGCGGTAGAAGCAGTCTTTCCCCCACAAACCAGCTGGCTCTGCCGGCCCCTACGAAGTGGAAAGCCACCTGAGGACACACATTTCCTGCTGCTGCCCCCGCGGGGGAAATGCTCTCTTTGAGGGGACTTTCCCCGGGACAGGTGCGGGCACCTCCCTGAGTCCTCCCCCATTCCACGAGGGGGGCAAAGGGAGCCCCAGGCCGCGCCCGGCGCGGAGTTGCCGCCACACCGAGAGCTGGCAGGACTGGAGGCCGCGCGGCGCGCCGCCCGCCGGCCTCCCCAGGTGCCCTCCAGGTGCCCGCCCCGGCCCCGCGCCCCGCGGACCCCCGCGGCGCCGTCGCCTCCTCACCTGCCGCGGCCTCCCGCCCAGCCCGCACCTGGGAGGGCAGGGAGGGGCCGGATCCGGGCCGCGGACGCCTTAGGCTGAGGGGCTGCGGGTTCCGCCGCGGCGGCGTCTCCGGGGCTGAGGGGTACCGGGGGCGGTCGCGACATCCTCACCGGCGGCCCCAGGAAGTTGGCCCCCCCACCCATGCCCAGCTCGCCGGCCCCGCCGCTCCCGCCCCCCGCGCGGCCCCGCCCCCCGCGCGGCCCCGCCCGCCCTCGGGAGCGCGCGCCCGCGGCGCACGAGCCACCATAGAGAGGAACGAGGCGCGCGGCGGGGTAGAGCGCGGCTCCCGCGCGCGCCCCCTGGCGGAGCCGAGGCCGCCGGCGGCGGAGCCAGCGGAGCTTGCACGCCCGCGAGAGTCGGTTCCCTGGTGTTAGGGCGCCCCCTGCTGGTCGTGGTCTTGGTTACTCAATTGAGCTGGAGGCGTGGATGCTCCAAGTCGGGGACTTAACTGGGTTGTGATCCAATCTGGTGGCCTTGAGCGAATCCCTTAACACCTCTGAACTCGTAACGAAAGTTTGAAAGATAGCCCACTTCCTTGTTGATCCTCACAGCAATGCTATGAGCAGGTGATGGTTGCCCAAATTACAATCGAGGACACCCAGGTCCATCAGGGTTCGCAGCTTGTTCAGGGTCCAATAGCTGCGTCGAATTAGAGGCTGCAAAGTGTTAGCTACATATGTGAAAGTCCATAATTCAAAGACTGCATTCAGTGATCATGTGTCAACTCCATCGTCGGAAGGCCCTCTCTTATTTCTCCCCGCCCTACCATCCAGGGAAGGGTTTGCATGGTTGCATCTGCATGGTTGCATCTTTGCTTTAAATGGCACTTGGTCAGACCTATCTTTGGAATCCTGTGGCAGGACCCTTCCAGCCCAGGAGCAGCAGTTGGTCTAACACTAGCAGCTCCTTTAGACTTCAGGAGGACCAGGAACCAGACTTTCAGGCCTTCTGGACACTGGGATCTTTTTCCTGTCTGGAAAAAAAAACCCCTTGAAGTGTTCATGCAGTTATGAGAAAAGACAACTAACTCCCTTATTCTGTAGGATAAAGGATTATAAGCCCCTGCAGTATATCTCAGGAAGGTACAGGATCCCACATCCTCATTACTTCTTTTTTTTTTTAAAGATTTATTTATTTTATAAGAACTGGGGTACAGGCCAGAGGCACAGGAGGGTGAGTGAATTCACTGGAGACAGAGCGGGGAGCAGAACAGGCAGAAAGACCAAAAACACTGCTGAGGGGACCAGTGGGCGAGACAGGAGAGGTCTGCTGAGCCATGTGGGTATCTCTCTGGCAGACCGGGAATCGAACCATGCTGCAGAGGCTGTGGACATCTTCACAGCCCTGTGCTCAACCCGCTGCTCCACTGGGGAGGCCCTCCGTTACTTCTCTTATAACTTACCAATAACAATACAAGTATGCTTTTTAAGTATGTAATAGATAGTGTCTGTACTTATAGCTAGGTCTCAGAGTTCCTGCTTTCAAACAAATATTTCTCTATTGTTAAGATAAGTTTATATTTTTTCAGGAAACACAGGTAGCACTATGTTTAAAATACATTAAGGTAATGAATTAGGATATTAACTGGGTTTAATGTTCATAAACATTCTCCAGCTTGTTTTCCTGGTTTATCAAGATTGAGGTTGTCATAGAGGTTTGAAATCATAACAATTTCTGTAAACTAACTCCTTTTTGTTGTGTATCTCACAGCAAAAAAATTTGTGTGCCCACAGCAGTCATCTGAGGATACACATGTCATTTCCTGATGTGTGTTCCCACAAACACATACACACATGATGTATGTACAAGTATCTTTTGGAAACTTTGAACTACTCCAGCAGTTAAATATGTATTAGTTCCGTTTCACCCTTTCGGTCCTGAGATGCTTTGTGACATACCTAGGCTACAGGATTCCTAGGAGCAAGAAATGCATTGGTCCCTGGGACTCTGTGACCCAAGGTTTGCACAATGAATTTACTGTTATTTTTTTCCCCCCATAGACAATTTGGCTTGTGTTTATCTTATCTGACTGCTACTTATTGTATGCACTTATTTTCTTTAACTTCCCACAAGAATTTTTTTTCAAGAATTGTATCCCAGTTTTCATCTTTGATTATTAACATATGGGAAAGCCCACACTAGAAATACTTTTCTCCCCCAAACGCTTCATATCATGTGTCACATCTAAGTATATTTTAGATGCAGCCCATTTCAACAAATTCCATCACAACTGCATATAACATAAAAACATCATAACAGTCCAACAATGTTTCTATAGATGAGATTTGAATAAATATATTTTCCAAGTGTGTTGCATTCAATTATATAAGAATCTGTGATATTTCCCCTTCTGGTAAGGACACAAGTTGCTCTATGTTTATATTAGAAATGAAAATACTCAAAATTGGGCCTCCCTGGTGGCGCAGGTGGTTGAGTGCTGCGCTGTGAAGCTGTCCGCAGCCTCTGCAGTGCAGGTTCCATCTGGCCCAGCCGGGAAGATACCCACATGGTGTGGCAGACCTCTCCTGTCTTGCCTGCTGCTCCCCTCAGCAGTGTATTTCAGTCACTCTGCCTATTCTGTTTCCCGCTCTGTCTCTGGTGAATCCTCTCACCCTCCTTCACATCTGGCCTGTATCCTAGTTCTTGTGTGAATGAATAAATAAGTCTTAAAAAAAAAAAAAGGAAAATACTTAAAATTGTGCAATTGGTTTCTGTGTGGCACAGCTTTTCTAAGGTGCTCAAGAAATTTGCTTATTTCATGGCAGGAGTTGGTTTTGATACAGAAGAGCCACTGTCCTCCCAGGACTACTGCCTTCTCAAAGAGCACATGGCCCTGGAGGCATTGAGAGCAGGGTTCTTATAGTCTACCTGGTTTGGTCAATAACTCTGATAGATCCACCCCAGTTCTAACACTGGGACTTTTAGATCTATATTATTACTTACTGTTAGTATTTTAGATTTAACTATAATTCATGCCACTATTCTTCAGTCCTACATGTCCCTCTTGTTTGAGTTTGTTTCTCGTGTGTACTAGAATTCTTCCAGAATTCTCTCAGAAAAGTCTGTGTGTAGTGCCATTGCTATCTCTGTCTGAAATTGTGTTTGGCTTGCTGTTACATCTGAACTTTCATTTGCCAGCCTCGGTGCTTGCTAAGGAGTGATGGGGCAAACGTTCCCTGTGTTTAGGTGACTCTCCTGGGAGCAGGCTTAATGCTGTCACATTAATAAGTAGTGTGCATTATACATAACACTTGCCAGAAAACAGTTTCACTAAGTAGCATCATGCTGAATTTCATTGTTTACAGGAATTTTTAATTGATCTCTGAGATAAAAAGTTCTGGAATAGTGAACTCTCCTGTCCATAAAACTGTTTTTGCCTTGTAAGAATTGTTGATTTCTTCAACTACATGGTCTTTTATTTCTACTCCTGCCCAACGTGTCTGAGATGTTCACACTTTCCCAGAACTTTGTGAAAATCAGGTCTACACATTTTCATTTATGACCCTTTATACTGTCTTACGTGTATCTCTTATTAGATCCTTATTTAGGTTGATTTAATTCTTTTGCATTGCATTATATGTCTGTCTTTTACTTTTATATTCTAGTGAAAAGAATGCACAGGGCTTGACTTTAGAAATAACCAAAGAAGTGGAGTCTTTAAGAAATTCCAACTTGGTGACAGGAGCAAGAGTGAGTGTCAACCACAATTTCAGAAGGCTTATAGATTGGAAAACAGAAAAGCTGAAACTATGAAAATAGTGTTGCCAAATTACATCAGGTTATCTAGGTCTCAACCTATGGAAAGTCATTTCATAAGAAGTCAGTCCTCCTTTGGAACCGGCAGCTATCACGGTGACAAGTATAAAAATAAGGCCGTTTTTATGAATTTTTAATATTATCCTCAATTGAATGAAAAATAATACAGTTTAAAGAGAAAATTTCAATTTACTATTCAAGAAATGTAATGGTCTCTGATACCTCTCAAGTTTTTCTGGATGTGATTTAAAGTGTTACAAATACAAGATGGAAATGAAAACCTACTTAAATGATTTTGTAGAGAATGCTGGGGGCAGTGGAGCCATTTGATAAACTGGACATGTCAGCTATGCTTAAATTGGAGTCGGCACTGGACCGAGAGCAAATTTCCAGACAGACCCTCCCAGAGGTCTCTCCAGTCATTGTAGATTGGTAAGCCCGACTAATAACATTTTCAGTGTGATTTGTAAGCTGGTGACAAAGCACTTACAGTGAAGTAAACTCCAACAATGTGAATAACAAGATCATACAGACAATGATTGTGGCTAATGAATGAGCCAGTGTAGGTGAGATGCTGTACTATTGGAGAATAAAAGGGAAAAAAAAACAGAAAAATTCAAGTCAGGGTGAAAATAGAGGTGACATATGTTTCTTACATAAATGTGCTTCAAAAGAGTAATTTAGTGATATGAGAAGAAAAATAAGTGAGGGCCACTTTTGGTGTGTAAAGTCTTATTCACTAATTATAATTACTGCTAGCATTTGGACCAACTTCAATGCAAGAAGTTGAAGTACTTAATGCCAAAAGTTTTATATGATGCAAATGATCCAAGTATGAGAGCAGAATACTTTATTAATGTGAACAGGAAAAGACATTTTTCACTATGTGAATGATATGGTGTGAAGCGCTATTGAATAAAATCCATCTAATCTTTCAGTCAGATGAAAAGGTATATATATTGTCAGCTGTACTTTTTTGGTTCCCTGTGTAACAACCCCTATTGCAGTTGTCAACTCTCTTTTATTCGGGATATTTAAATATGAAATTCTGCTTGAACGAGGATTCTAATGCCACTAGCCCCACAGTCGAGTAATGTGGGGTTGATTATAGGTCAATCTCCTACACTTTAATGCTTAATGATATCTTCCCTTCTTTCTGTCTCTTTTAGTAAACTGAAAGCCAAAAAGAAGTACCAATCTGACCTGTGGTTAGAAATTGAACACTTGAATAAGGGTGAGGAGCTCAGACACAAAATGGTGTGGGTTAATAGTTGTCTAAATAAGGACTTGTGGGCCTCCCCGGTGGCGCAGCGGTTGAGCGCTGGCTTGCGAAGCTGCCGAAGCCTCTTCAGTGCCGGTTCCATCCCCGGCTGCTACCCGGCCACCGGAGGAGGGTCCCACATGGCGCGCAGACCTCTCCTGCCGCCTGCTGCTCCCCTCAGCAGTGTGCTTTGGTCCTCCTGCCTGCTCTGCTCCCCGCTCTGGCTCTGGTGAATTCTCTCACCCTCCCGCGCTTCTGACTGTACCCAGTGCTTGTATAAATAAATAAATAAATCTTTAAAAATAAATAAATAAAAAATAAAATGCCTCTGCCTACTTGGACTTTAAAAAAATAAAAAAATAAATAAGGGCTTGTGCACCCCGGTTATGTGGGTCCAGTTACCCACAATTACCTTCAGCCAATTTTCTACAAGTATGAGAGTAACTCTTATAAGGCAGCCTGGAGCCCAAGGTTAGTTTGTGTGTGTGCGTGCGGTGTCTACTCTTATTTGACAAACTATTTGAAGATCCATTTTGTTTGGTTTTGTTTTACATAATTTAGATACTTTTCTACCCTAGTGAAAGCAAAAATTTTAAAGTATAACCACCTATTTGAGTATCATGATACATTTCATAAAGACATTTTTCTCATTTAGAAAAATGTGTTTCTTACCCCAGTCACTTCAGTTTTGGATGGTCCCTGTGTCACGGCATGAGACAAAGCCACCTGGTGATGGTGGAAGTCCGCTCGCTGCTGTTCAAACTGAATCAGGCCGAGGGAATGTATCTGTGTGTTGGGGGCTGCCTGCTTCCCTGGCCCCAGAGAGCAACGAGGGGGCTTCACAGCAATGCTGTCCAGTGGTGGAGACTCAGTACTCAGAGTCACACTGGCATGACGATGAACACCTTCCACTTTCAATGCTTGGATTTCCTACTTTACGTCATTTTCAACTACTTAGTTAATTTTCCTTTTCCCAACAAGAGTTCTTCAACATTTTCCCATGAATCTGAAAGCTACGATAGGGCCATACTTCCTAATACATTAATTTCTTAGGTCTTCTTTCATTATTAGGGTATTAATAATGACACTTAAATAAAATAAACTGTGAATGTTATCTTTTAAACTAAGGAGTATTCTATTTACAGAGGACAATAATTAATTATAAATTAGTTAGTGGGTCATCTTCTCTGTGTCTGGATTCCCCTTTCTTTTCATTCTTATTGCTGTGGCTCACATTGGACTGCATCTGAGTGGGTTGGGCATTCACCACCTGAGGAATATTCTGGAAGGCGGAGGATGGGAAAACAAGGCAGTCAGGATAGGCAAACTCCAGAAAACACCAGCTGTCTAATAAGGATGGGTGGAGATTTTCTTGGACGATAGAAGCAACAGTTGAAGAGAGTGCAAGTTCCTTTCTGAAAATGAAAAAAAAAAGACAAGTTCTAATTCAAAAAAGATGTAAGATGGCACTAAATGGAGGATAAGATATACAGAGCACTCAGATGGCTGTGGATCTAGAGGCAGATGTTCTGACAAGAAGCCTAGACCAGAGCATCGCTCACCATAAAACACCTGTGGATGGAGTACATTGGGTCCCAAAAATTGATTGAAGGGGAGTACTAATAGACGACATTTTTTAAGAAGGAACCTAAAAGAGAAAGCCCATATATTATTGCATGGATTTACAAATTAGCACTTTAACACAATTTTATTTTTTTTACCATGCTTTTCTCTTTGAGCACTGCAGAGCAATAAATCCTTAACAGCATGATGTGGCATTTCTGAACACACTTTCTTTCTTGGCCATTGAGCAATCAAGGGAGTGATTTATATTTGAAAACTCATGTTTCTGGAAATATCACTTACTAAGGTCATGCTTCTCAGAGAAAGGCAATTTTTTAAAAATCTAGCTCTATTAGTTCACAGGAAATACAAAGAATAGAGAGAAAGTAAAAAATTGTGTCTGTCCATCTGAGCTCCAGATATAAATATAGACTCAAGGTAAAGTGTTGAAAAATAGTCCTACAAGGGAATAGGACCAAAAGGAAGTCACAGACAGCCACACTTATATCACCCTTAAAAAAAAATAACAAGAGGCAGGGATGGACACTATATAATGATTAAGACAAGAATACATCGGAAGGACATAACAATTTTTTTATTTCATATATTTCTTACATCATTTTTCATTTTTGCACAATGTATGCATTTTCATCTTGGTTATATTCCCCATATCATAGCACCCCCCTTATTTTGACCCCAGTCCCTCCTCTCCTCCCCCCCCCATAGTGTTTCTCTGGTTTATAGTTGCTTGTTGATTTTTTTTCTTTTTTTAAAATTTCTTTATTATAGTTATTCCTTTTCCTGGTCTCTTATTTCAGTTTTCTAAATTCCTGCTATGAATGAGACCATCTGGTATTTTTCTTTTTCTTTCTGGCTTATTTTGCTGAGCATGATCCCTTCCAGCTCCATCCATGTTGCTGCAAATTGCATGAGTTTATCTTTTTTGATTGCTGAGTAATATTCCACTACGTATATGTACCACATCTTCTTGATCCAGTCATCTATTTTGGGGCATTTGGGCTGTTTAAAAGATTAGCTATTATAAATAGTGCTGCTATGAATATAGGGGTGCAGGTGCCCTTTTGAATTAATGTTTCTCTGTCATTTGGGTAAATATCTAGGAGTGGAATTGCTGGGTCATATGGAAGCTCTATCTTTAGTAGGTTGAGGAATCTCCACACAGCTCTCCATAGTGGTTGGACCAGATTGCACTCCTACCAGCAGTGCAGGAGAGTTCCTTTTTCTCCACATCCTCACCAATATTTGTTGTTGCTAGTTTTTTTTAATGTGTGCCATTCTCACTGGTGTAAGATAGTATCTCATTGTAGTTTTGATTTGCATTTCCCTGATTACAAGTGATGTTGAACATTTTTTCATATGCTTGTTGGCCATTTGCATTTCCTCTTTGGAGAAGTTTCTTTTTAGCTCTTCTGCCCATTTTTTGCCTGGATTATTTTCTTTGTTTTTGTTGAGTCTCATCAGCTCTTTGCAGATTTTTGTGATCAGTCCTTTATCATTAGTGCTGTGTGCAAAAATGTTCTCCCAGTCATTGGGGTTTCTCTTTGTTTTGGTTATTGTCTCTTTTGCTGTGCAGAAGCTCTTTAATTTGATGTAGTCCCAGCTGTTTATCTTTGCCTTCACTATCACTGCTTTGGGCAATGTGTCTGTAAAGAAGTCTTTGAGGTGCATGTTATATATTGTTTCGCCTCTATTTCCTTCTAAATATTTTATGGTTTCAGGTCTTACGTCTAGTTCTTTAATCCATTTTGAGTTGGTTTTTGTGCATAGTGTGAGGTAGTAGTCAAGCTTCATTCTTTTGCATGTAGCGACCCAGTTTTCTCCAGCACCATTTATTGAACAAACTTTCTTTGCTCCAGTGCATACTCTTTGCTCCTTTGTTGAAGATTAGTTGACCATAAATCTGTGCGTTTATTTCTGGGTTTTCTATTCAGTTCCATTGGTCCATGGGTCTTTCTTGTACCAATACCATGAAGTTTTGATTGTTATGGCTTTGTAGTATAGTTTGAAATCTGGGAGTGTGATGCCTCCATTCCCTTCTTTTTTTCTCCAGGAGGGTTTTGGCTATTCAGGTATTCACATGGTGGCTCCATGTGAATTTCATCAATATTTGTTCTATTTCTTTGAAGAATGTCATTGAAATTTTTACTGGAATAGCATTGAATCTGTAAATTGCTTTTGGTAGGATGGCCATTTTGATAATGTTAATTCTTCCAATCCATGAGCAGGGGATGTCTTTCCCTTTCTTTGTGTCTTTTTCTATTTCTTTTAACAGTGTTGTATAGTTTTCTTTGTACAGGTCCTTTACCTCTTAAGTTTATTCTCAAGTATTTGATTTTTTTTTTTTGCTTCAATAATAAAAGGGATGTTTTCTTGATTTCTTCTTCAGATTGCTTGTTTGTATATAGGAAGGCTACTCATTTTGTGTGTTGATTTTGTATCCTGCCACTTTACTAAACTGATTGATTAGTTTGATTAGTTTTTCTGTGGATTTTTTGGGATCTCTACTTATATTATCATATCATCTGTGAATAGTGATAATTTGACTTCTTCCTTGCCTATTTGGATTCCTTACATGTCTTTCTCTTGTCTGATTGCTCTGGCTAGGACTTCCAGTGTTATATTGAAAAGCAGTGGTGAGAGTGGACATCCTTGTCTTGTTCCAGATCTTAATGGAAATGCTTTCAGCTTTTCACCATTGAGAATGATATTGGCTGTGAGCTTGTCATATATGGACTTTATGATGTTGAGGTATTTTCCTTGTATCCCAAATGTTTCATGGGACTTTATCATAAATGGGTGTTGTACTTTGTTGAAAGCTTTTTCAGCATCTATTGATATTATCATATGGTTTTTATATTTCTTTTTGTTGATGTGTTGGATTTACATTGATTGATTTTTGGATGTTGAACCATCCTTGTGTCCCTGGAATAAATCCTACTTGGTCGTGGTGAATTATCTTATGAATACATTTTTGGATTCTGTTAGCCAAAATTTTATTGAGGATTTTTGCATCAGTGTTCATTAGAGATATTGGCCTGTAGTTTCCTTTTTTTGTGTTGGAGGACATAACAATTTTTAACATATATTCACCAAATGAAGGAGCTCCAACATATCATCAACTCAGAAAACAAACATTGGGAAAAACACATTGTCACATTGTGGTAGGAGGTTTTACACCCCATTCTCACTGATGGGCAAATCAATGAGACAAAAAAGTGAATGGAGACCTAATAGCTTTAAGGAAAGATTTCAATCATATGGACATCTATAGGGCTCTAAAACCCTCCAAAACACAGAATATACATTTTTTTCAAGTGCATATGGAATATTCACCAAGATTGACCACATATTGAGTCACAGACAAATATTAACAAATTCAGGAAATGAACACTTACAAAATATCTTCTTAGACCATAAAGGTGTCAAACTAAAAAGTCAACTCCAAAAGGACAGCAGGGAAAACATCTAATATGCAGAGACTGAAAAACACACTACTGGAAGATCTCTGGGTCAATGAGGAAACAAAAGAACAAATCAAAAAATACCTCGAGACACATGACAATGAGAGCACAACCTTTCATAATAATGGGCAAAAACAGTACTAAGAAGGATGTATATAACAACATAGGCCTACAGCAAGTTACAAGAAACAGCCCAAATAAACAACATTGTTTCTCATCTGGAGGAACTAGAAAAAGAACAAAAAATTCCAAAAGGCAGTAGAAGGAAGGAAAAAATAAAAATTAGATGACAAAGAAATATAAATCAAAAAGATAACCCAAAAGAACATAGAAACAAAAAGCTGGTTCTTTGAAAAGTAAAATAGAAAAAACTCTAGGTAGGCTTACTGAGAAAAAAAGGGAGAAAACTCAAATAGGATGAACAACAAGAGGGGAGAGGTTACAACAAATGCTGCAGAAATTCAGAGGATAATAAGAGATTACTATGGATACTTATATGCAAACAAGTTCAATAATCTAGATAAGATAGACAGGTTTTTAGAATTATATAATCATCCAATACTGAAAAAGGAAAAATTGAAAGCCTGAACAAACCAATCATAAGCAAAGTTATTGAAACAGTTATCAAAACTCTCCTATAAAACAAAAGTCCAGGACCAGATGGCTGCACAAGCAATTTCTACCAAACTTTCAAAGATGAACTAAATAATATCCTGCTCAACACTTTCAAGAAATTGAGAAGGGCCTCCCCGGTGGCGCAGTGGTTGAGCGCTGGGTTGCGAAGCTGCCTGCAGCCTCCGCAGTGCCGGTTCGATCCCAGGCTGCTCCCCGGCCACTGGAGGAGGGTCCCACATGGCGCGCAGACCTCTCCTGCCGCCCGCTGCTCCCCTCAGCAGTGTACTTCGGCCCCTCTGCCTGCTCTGCTCCCCGCTCTGACTCTGGTGAATTCTCTCACCCTCCCGCACTTCTGACTGTACCCAGTGCTTGTATAAATAAATAAATAAATCTTTAAAAAAAAAAAAAAAAAGAAATTGAGAAAGAAGGCATACTTCCAAACACATTTTATAAGGTCAACATTAGATGAGTGCAAAAACCAAATAAAGGCAACACAAAGGAAGAAAACTACAGATCAATCACCCTAATGAACACAGATGCAAAAATTCTCAATAAAATCTTAGCAAACTGAGTGCAACAATGCATTAAAAAGATTTTGACATGCATGACTAAATGGTATTTCTATCAGGAACACAAACATGATTCAACATCCAAAACTCAAACAATGTAATTCACCACATAAAGAAAAAAGAAAATGAAAACCATATGATTATGTCAATAGATGCTGAGAAAGCATTTGATAAGATTCAGCACCCATTTATAATGAAAACCCTTGAAAAACCAGGGATAAATGAAACATACCTTAACATAATTAAAGCCATGTATGACAAATCCACGGCTGGTATCGTTATCAATGGTGAAAAACTGAAAGTCTTTCCACTAAGATCTTGTACAAGTACAAGACAAGGATATCCACTCTCACCAGTATTTTTCAATATCATATTAGAAGTCCTACCTAGAGCAGTTAGGTAAGAGAAAGCAATAAAAGGAATCAAAATTGGGAAAGAGGTAAACCGATCATTATTTGCAGATGATATGATAATATTTATAGAGAATCCCAAAGACTCCACAGAAAAACTAATGCAATGGTAAACCAGTTTAGCAGAGTGACAAGATACAAAATCAACACACAAAAATCAGTTGCTTTAATGTAGGCAGACAGTGAGCTAGAAGAAATAGAATTTAAGAAAGACATTCCATTTAATCTCACAAGAAAGATATAAATACCTGGGATGAAACCTAACAAA
The DNA here is from genome assembly GCF_014898055.3 of Talpa occidentalis. NCBI lineage: Eukaryota > Metazoa > Chordata > Mammalia > Eulipotyphla > Talpidae > Talpa > Talpa occidentalis. The sequence goes on along the minus strand of NW_023605083.1, from coordinate 78,368,105 downwards.
GGAGGTGAAAGACCTATACAAGGACAATTATAAAACATTGAAAGAAATTGAAGATACAAGGAAGTGGAAAGACAGTCCCTACTCATGGATTGAAAAAATAAACATTGTCAAAAATGGCCACCTTACCAAAGCAATTTGCAGATTCAATGCAATCCCAATAGAAATATCAATGCATTCATTCTCCAAGGAAATGGAACAAATGTTACTGAAATTCAATTGGAACCTCAAAAGACCTCAAATAGCTAATCTTTCCTAACTAAAAAGGGGAGCAATGGTATTACACTTCCAGACTTCAAACAGCATGGTACTGGAACAGAAACAGACATCATATTGAGAACGATAGAATAGGATTGAGGGCCCAAAATAAAACCACATATTTAAGATCAAACAATCTGCAGCAAAGACATAAACTCACGCCATTTGTGGCAACATGGGTGGAGCTGGAAGGGATTGTGCTAAGTGAAATAAGTCAGAAGGAGAAAGAGAAATACTGGATGGTTCACTTACATGTGGGATATATAGAAACTATCTCTGCTTTTTTAATATTTGAATAAAATTATAATCATACTTCAAGATTCTATTTTGAATACCATATATTTGAATTACTAGATTATAAAGTATGGAATTTCTTTAAAATTTTTCTGAGGGAACAACACTGTGACCAGATACTTTATTCTGTCTAAATAAATGTTAACTTTTAAGATGATAAAAGTCTTAGGTAAAATTAAATATATTTGCCTTTTATGTGTTTATTTATTTTTTATCACATGTAAGTTAGGCTAAGAAGTACATAATAGGTACCTGGAAGGAGTAATTTTAAATTGAATCCTAGTGTGGGACAGACTGGTATAGAAAAATCAGCCTTTGTTTACATGATTATGTTTTCTATAATTCTTTTGGATCTTCCAAAAATGTTTCAAGTTTTATTTAAATGAAATGCTAGTGGGGAAATAACAGCAATGATCTGACAAATAGGAGATAAATAATTCATGAAATATTTTGTAACTTATTTATATGCTTCCATTATAAGTTTACATTAATTTCTCAAAATAGTTTCTTTTGAGGGCCTCCCCTGGTGGCTCAGCGGTTGAGTGCTGGGCTGCGAGGCTGCCCGCAGCCTCTGCAGCGCTGGTTCATTTCCCCTGCCTCCGGCGAGGGTCCCACAAAAAAAAAAGTTTCTTTTGACATGCAGAATGCTAAGATGTATTAAATATATTCATAAACTTATTTTGATATAAATGTGTATACATGATAAATCAGATTCTGTGAAATAGGGTCTGAAAACAATCTTAAACAGATTAAGACCTAAAAAGACACAACTACAAGTTTCAATTTTCTGACTTAAAAATGTCTGCCTTTGTCTTCTAGGTATCATGCAACAAGACCCAAGTTCATTTTCCTTGGTGCTTTTTTTTTTTTTTTTTAAATTAATTAATTTATTTATACAAGCACTGGGTACAGTCAGAAGCGTGGGAGGGTGAGAGAATTCACCAGAGCCAGAGCGGGGAGCAGAGCAGGCAGAAGGACCGAAGTACACTGCTGAGGGGAGCAGCGGGCGGCAGGAGAGGTCTGCGCGCCATGTGGGACCCTCCTCTGGTGGCCTGGGAGCAGCCGGGGATCGAACCGGCGCTGCAGAGGCTGCGGGCAGCTTCGCAACCCAGCGCTCAACCGCTGCGCCACCAAGGGAGACCCTCCTTGGTGCTTTTTAATACCACCACCAACGCTGTGACTCAGCATGACATAAGTACTGTGCTTCTAGAGTTTGTTCTAAGCCACTTCAGAAGTCGCTGATCTTCTCAAAACATCACTTTCCTCTTGCATTAAAACATAGATGGAGCTGGAAGGGATCATGCTCAGTGAAATAAGCCAGAAAGATAAAGAAAAATACCGGATGGTCTCACTTATAGCAGGAATTTAGAAAACCTAAATAAGGGACCAGGAAAAAGACTAATTATAATAAAATAAAAATCAAAACCAACAAGCAACTATAAACTAGAGACACACTACGGGTGTAGGGGAGAAGGGAGTAGGATCAAAACAAGGGTGGTGGGAATTGTATGGGGACTATAACTAAGATGAAAATGCATGCATTGTGCAAAAATGAAAAATGATGTAAAAATATATATAAACAAAAAAATAGCAAAAAAATAAAGTTAAAAATAAAAAAAAAATAAAAAAAATAAAAAATGCAACAGGGGGAAAAACCTGTTTTGTTAACTACATGTGAGAAAACTGAGGGACTGACAGAAACACATAGGAAAGGAACAAAGCTGAACATTTATATGAGTTGTAAAATCATCTCTATTAAAGCTAAAATAGCTAACAAAATGCTATGCACTGTGAGCTATGTCACGTATACAGGAAAGCCAATCAAACACCTGGGTAACCTCCATTCAGTGGAGATCAAAACATCCTGGTACCCACAGTCTGCCCTTCCCTCTGAAGGGAAGCCTCCCTCTCCCTGGGACAGCTGCTAACCTGCTGCTCATGGTCCTGCCTTTCTTGCTGTTTGTGATGATTTTATACTTGTTACAGTTATCCCTGAATAGTAGGTTTTAGTTTCAGTGTGTCAGTGGAATCATCTTGCGTATGTTTGTGTCACAATGTCCTCTATGAGTTTCATTCATATTTCATTCATTCAGTTGTATATCTTTATAATTTTTCATGATATGAATATACTGAATTTATTTTTACCTGTTGTTGAGGAAACTTTGGATATGTGTCTGGCTCCAGTCAGAAAAACAGAAAAAAATAAAACCACTTATTTTATTTTCCATTTAATTTCATTTAATTTTTTATTTTTTTAAAAAGGGTTTCCTCAGATACTCTTTTTTTTAAAGATTTATTTATTTATGCATACAAGAACTGGGGAGTAAGCCAGAGGTGCAGGGGTGAGAGGATTCAGCAGAGTGGGGAGCAGAACAGGCAGACCTACTGAAACACACTGCTGAGGGGAGCAGCAGGTCTGCTGTGCCACTTGGACCAGCTCTCTGGCCAGCCAGGGATTGAAACTGTACTTCAGTGGCTGGCAACAGCTTGATAGCGCTGTGTCTTTACCCCTGCGCCCCAAGGGAGGTCCTATACCAGTTATTTTAATAAAGATTGTCAATTATTTTTTTTATTTTTGCATAAAAGAACTGGGGTACAGGCCAGAAGTGCAGGGGGTGAGAGGATTCACCAGAGACAGAGTGGGGAGCAGAACAGGCAGATCTACTGAGATACACTGCTGAGGGGAGCAGCGGACAAGAAAGGAGAGGTCTGCTGCATATTGTGTGTAGCTCCTTGACCAGGATCAAACGTCAGCCTTAGCTGTCAGAGTGCTGTGACTTACCCCCTAGGCCCTTCAATTAATTTTTAAAAAGCTTTTAAAAGTTAAAGCTTTATTGAGGTGCAATTGCTATATAAGAAATTTTGCATGTTTAATGTGTTATATTTCATAACATTGGACATACGCACACAGTCATGAAACCATCACTACCCTCAAGGCAATAGATATAACCAATTCCTCCAAGTATTTCCTTGTGCCTCTTTGTTGTAAGGACATTTGATGTGAGCTAAACCTTAACAAACTTTTAAGTGCATAAGGCACTGTTGTTAACTATAAGCGCTGTTGTCCAGCAGGTCTACAGGGTGTGTTCCTCTAGCATACTTGAAACTTTATGCCCATTGACTGACATCTCCCCATTTCCTTCTCCCCCAGCTCCCTGGCAGCCACCAGTTCACTCTGTGATTCTCTGATGGTTGCTGTTTTAGATGTCTCATGTAAGAGGAATCATGCCCTGCTTGTCCTTCTCTGACTGGGGTCTTTCACTTAGCATGTCTTCCAAGTTCACCCATACTAGAAGCATTTCAAAACAGAGAATTGGTTATACAACCATTGGAGGACTGTAGGAGCAAAAAACAGTTTTAACGCAGAGGCAGCAATTGGAAAGAGCAGCCACCACATTGGGGGCTTGAGAAACAAAACTAAGGGGAAGGACTTCATGATCCCACCTTGGTAGAGGGGAATGCCAGATCTCTGATGTGCCATCGTGGGGTGCAGGAGGAAACAGCAGACCAGGCCAGGCAGGTCCTGCTAAGAGGGAGGACACTGCAGGCAATGAAAGTCACTGTCACTGTACACTGGGCAGGAGAAAAAAAACCAGACACTTCAGAGATTGTAAATACTGGCCCATCAGGGATACTAATTCCTGGGACCCTCAAATCCCACTATTGTTCTCTAGTCAGCTTGGGATTATATCACACATGGTGGTAAATGATAGTTTCCCCTGTAACTATCTCAGTGAACCCGTGTGTTCATGGACCTAATCTGTGACAAATTCCATGGTTATTAAATATAAAGGAATAAACATACTCAAAAACTGAAATGAGCCATTCATGACGTTCATGGACTGAGGAGGGAAGTATCTTGTGGGAGGAAGAACCAAATAAGGTCCTAAAATCTCCACTCTAGGACAGTTTGCTAGGTGGAATTCTAAGCGACTCTTAAGATCCCTGCCACCCAGTGTACACATCCTGTAAAATCTCAAACCCCTTAAGTGTGATCCAGATCACTGACAATTAGGTAGACTATCATTAGGTAGACTACGGTTAGGTAACTAATCAATTAACGTTGAGTTAATTAAAAGGTGTACCTGCCCTAATCAGGTGAACTCTTTATAAGAAGGTTGAGGGTCAGACACATCTGTTGAGCACATCTGTTGAAGATGCCCCCTCCCAAACATGAATTTTAGATCTACAAGGAAATGAATTACGCTAGTAACCAGGAAAGTTTCAAAGAAGAGCCCAAGCCTCAGGTAAGATTGCAGACCTTTCCAACACATTGACTTCAGTTTGTGAGGCAGCAGACCCAGCAGTCTGTGCCCAGAGGACCCTGGGCAGAGCACGCAGCTGAGCTCAACTTCTCACATGAAGAACTGGGAGATAATAAATGGACACTATTTTAGGATGCCAGGTGTGTGGTCATCTTTTTATTCAGCAAGGGAAAACTGATAGTAGAGCAAAAGTGATACTATGTCCTGGGGCAAGCACAGAGGATAACGCAAAGATTTGAACATGTGCCACTCCACACACTTCGTGGTGGAATAGAGAGTTTGGGGTCACCTTCTCTTCCAAAAACAACAATAAAAAATATTTGCTCAAAGGAAGAATAGGAAGCTCCTCAACAGAGTCCAAGGATTTTTCCACAGATGACTTGCACTAAGGCAAGTATCTTGCTGCAGGAGAGGAGAGAAAGGAAGTGTAGAGGAACATGCAGGATGCAGGATGCAGAAACCGGCTGGCAGAACAGGCTGGGAGCTGGCCTTCAATGTCCTGACAGGGTGCATTGGGGCATGGTGAATGTCACTGAGGGATTTTTTGGAACGGGAGTATTGTTACACTTGGGCACACGTCTTACCTAGGTCTCTTGTAGTCCGCAGCCTGTGCAGGCAAAGACTTGAGTAAATAGCAGAGGGAAGAACGAGAGAGAGAGAGAGAGAGAGAGAGAGAGAGAGAGAGAGAGAGAGAGAGAGAGAGAGAGAGAGAGAGAGAGAGATGAGAGAGATCTCATCTCTCTTTTCCAAAAAATCAAGTGGATGTGCAATGCTTGCAGTCCAGTTTCCTCAGTGTGCAGGGTGGCAGAGTTGACAGTCTACAGCCATTGCATTGCTGGGCAAAAGGACACAACTTACTCAGGTGTCCCCTGGCTGCCAGGGACAGCTGAGTTCTGGAGCCCAAGATCTGTGGACCATGCTTAGCTCCATTGCTGAGATGCAAATTTGGTGGACAGTGACCTACAGCAGAACTGAACAGCAAGGTTGAAGGGCAGGAAGGTGGGACAGCTGAGGCATTGAATGGAGCTTGCTGTGAGAGAACAGGCGGAAAGGAGGCAGAGCTGACTGCCCTCACTCCTCAACAAGACTGAGACTGGATATTTAGACCAGCCTCTACTCTTGCTGACATCTCACACGAAAGTAAACAGAAAAAAAAAAAAAAACAGGCAAAGCTAAATCCATAGATCCCCAACCACAAAAAAACAAACAAGGCAAAACATATGCCTAGGAAGCAAGGGGCATCTGAATGCAGAATGGAAAAACAAAAAGAGAAGACTAGAAATTCTAGGACACATAGAGGATACAGAAACAGTGGACCTATCAGACAAAGACTTTAAAACAGTAATATGAAAAATGCTAGATGAGCAAGTGGAAGGTGTTTCAGTCAAAGACAAATAGGCAGGTGTAAGATCTTAGAAAGGAGATCTAGGAACAAAAAGAGTAATTCATCAGTGAGTTCAAAAGTGTTAAAATGACACAAAAAGGGACTGAGTGAAATGAAGAAAAATACAGTGCTTTAAATAGAATTAAACTGGCAGAAAGGGGAATTTCTGAAACAGAAGACTTACGTGTACAAACCACCCAAGATGAAAGAGAGAGAGAAAAAGACTTAAGAAAAACTCTATCAGAAATATCAGACTCAATTAGAATATACCCACGTATAATTCCAGAGGGTGAAGAGTGAGAAGACAGTAGAGAGCCTATTCAGAGAAATAACTGCTGAGAATTTCCCAGATCTAAGGAAAGAAATAGCATGAATTACTAGGTAGGCTAGAGGACACTCAAATTTCCAAATACAAAACAACTTACACCAAGACACATCATTGTTAAAATTTCCAAAATGAAAGAAAAGGAAATTTTTTATATGAACCCCAGAAAAAGGAGGTGATTTGCAAAGACATACAAGTTAGACTTTGCTTTTGCTGCAGTCACTCTCCAGGCAAGAAAAAAGTGGAATGAAATATTGACAGGGATTGCTAGCCAAGAATATTCTGACCTGCAAAATTATCATTCAAATATGAAGGCAAAATAAAGGCTTTTCTCAGACAAACAGAAGCTAATGGACTTTATCAACACCAGAGTTGGCCTATGTTGAAAGTAGCTGACCACAGGAAAGGAAAAACCAAAACATGAGCCCTGAACAAAGTGATAATAAAAATTCAAAGTCAGGGGCCTCCTGGGTGGCACAAGGAGTTAAGTCTCAGCACTATGAAGCCATCTGCAGCCTCTGCAGCACAAGTTCAATTCCTGGCCAGGGAGCTACCCATTGGCACAACAGACCTCTCCTGTCTTGCCCGCTGCTCCCCTCAGAGGTGTATTTCAGTAGATCCACCTGTTCTGTTCCCCACTCTGTCTCTGGTGAATCCTCTCACCCTCCCCACACTTCTGGCCTATACCCCAGCTCTTGTGTACATAAACAAATAAAATATAAAAAAATCTGAAAAAAAAAAAAAAGATTCAAAATCAGAAGTATAAAGAAGAATACAGGAGAGGACAGGAGAGGTCTGCTGCACCTTGTGAGTCACCTCCCTGGCCAGGGATTGAACCTGTGCTGCAGTGGCTGCAGGTAGCTTCATAGTGCTGAGACTTAACCCCTGTGCCACCAGGGAGGCCCCAAAAGGAGCTTTTTATACATAGCAAGTTTGGTAGTAAATTTGGTGTAACCCCATTGGTAGTCACTAACCAAAAGTCTAGAGTAGAGGCACACAGAAGAAGAAACAAAAGAGAAAAAGTGAAAGAAAGCCATACTTGGGAAGGTCATCCAAATAAAACAGCAGAGAGAAACAAATGGAAAAAGAAACCACACAAAAACCAGCATGACAGTAGATAAGCACCATATATCAATAATCACCAAAAATGCAATGGTCTGAATACATGAAATAAAAGACACAGAATGAAATATTTGGGTTAAAAGTTTTATCTATCTTTGTTTGGAAGACACACATATAAAAACAAAAGACAAAAATAAACTTAAGCTGAAAGGTTGAAGCAGGTGCTTTAAGCAGATAATGAAAAGAGAAAGGCAGTAACTGCTATTCTCATATCCAATAAATTAGATTTTTGCAAAAGAAAGATAATCAGGGACAAAGATGAACACTACATAATGACCCAGGGAGCAGTTCATCAAGACACTATAACTATTATTAATATTTATGCACTGAACACAGGGGCACCTCGTTATACAAAGCAACCATTAACAGACTTAAAACACAACATATTGACAAAAATACAATTATTATCAGAGCCTTCATCACACCACAGATGTAAATGGATAGATCATCTGGACAGAAAATTAACAAGAAAATAAAAGCTCTAACTGAAGTGTTGGACCAGATCGAATTAATGGCCATTTACAGAGATTTCTGTCCCCAAAGAAATGAATATACTTTTTTCTCAAGTGCATATGGAACATTCTCAAAATATAGAGCATAGGCTGGAACACAAAACATGCCTCAGAAAATAGATGAAAATAAAAATGATACCAAGCATCTTTTCAGATCAAAATGGTCCACCTATATGTAGAATTATTTCTGTCCATGGGTTCTATATATTCATGAAGTTAACCAATCATGGATGTTAGTTGGTGTGTTCATGCATGCAGAACCTGTGTATAAGGAGAGTCAACTATAAGTTATATGTGGATTTTCAACAAACAGGTCAGAGTTCTAGCTCCCAGCTTTTTCCAGAGTCAACTGTAATCAAAATACAAAGGGACATATTTTGGGGTGACATATTCTGAACCCTTACCTCAGGAACAGGAGTCTTATCTTTAGTTTCTAGTTTATCCACTCTGGATGGGGAGAATTTTTTTTTTAAAGATTTATTTATGCATACAAGAGCTGGGGTACAGGCCAGAGATGCAGGGGGTGAGAGGATTCACCAGAGACAGAGTGGGGAGCAGAACAGGCAGATCGACTGAAATACACTGCTGAGGGGAGCAGCAGGCGAGTCAGGTCTGCTGCGCCAGCCGGGGATCGAACTTGTGCTGCAGAGGCTTCAGATTGCTTCATAGTGCAGTGCTTAACCCCTTGCGCCACCAGGAAGGCCGGATGGGGAGAATTTTATGCTGAATTTCTTTTGAGGTCATGGCACATCCACCTGGAGTGCTCAGTGCATGCCAAAGGGGATCTCCTTGCATTGTCTCTGCCCATGGTGGAGCAATGTGCTAAGTATGTTGGAATGTGTCTAACAAAAATATTAAATAGTCTTGTTACCTATTACTGAGAAATATTGCAATGTTCATGACTTAAACTAGGAAATGTGAATTCTCTACAGTGATGTTTTGAATTTTTGTTTTCCCTAACTTACTTTTCTATACTGATCCAGTTGAGAGCATACTTGAGCAGAATCTGAAGATCAAGTTTTACATTAGTTCTGGATCCACTTCTCTATCCTCACACAATGGAGATGAAGCTGATCCAGTTAAGGTACCTGGCTGGGGTATCTTTGGCCTCCTATGATTAAAGGGGGAATGGATTCCATTTAGAAACAGAGGGATATTTCACCCCTAATTAAATACTTTCCTCAGTTAGGCAGTCTATTAGAAAATAAGTTTAACTGTTAACACAGGAAGATTTGAAATTCAAATGAGAACACCCTTCTTGAAAATCAATGAAAGAAGATAAAAATCCTCTCTGCACTTGAGCAATGAGATTAATGGTGGTGGGTATGATGAAGCAAGGAGTTGAAAGAGCAGATAAAATGGTGCTAAGAACAGTGCTTAAAGCAGAACTAAATCAGTGCCAAAGGACAGTGCCAAGGTGAGGACAGGTCACTCTCTGTGGGATCTCACCTGTGTGTTAACAATTGTGAGACTACTCGGGCTTATGATGCGACTATTTATAATTTTTTTTTTTAATAAAAATGAGCTTGGGGAAACAAGAGTTTCTAAGGCCACAAATGACTGGCTGTCTCACCCCAGACTGTGTCTACAGTTTCCAGTAGTTCCAAAGACCTCTCATGAAAGACAGTGCTGTCCCATCAATGAGGGCCGGGGACTGGTATAAGGAGTAGACCAGGATCCAACTTATGGTGGCAGCTGGAGGTGCTCACATGTGGGTCTGCTGAGGTAGCACTGCAGCAGCCCATAGCAACAGTCTGAAGACCAGGATGGATAGCACTGCATGCCAGACCAGACAGCAATAGAGGCAAAAGAACTGGGAGGTGATGCTGAAGAAGAGGTGGAAAGCTTTCAAAGGTGTCCACACACAGAGTGACGGTAACTGGTCAGTACTCACCAGGAGGTAGTGTCACAGACACCAGTGTTGCAGCTCTCTTTGAGCTGTTGATATGAACTAATAGTCAACAACTCTTTGAGACACCGGGCTGAAGCTGATGGTGCTCCTTTCATATGATGTCAGAGACAGGGCTATAGGCAGTGCAGTGGCCAGGTCTCTGCGAAGGTCTGCAGAGGTCTGGAAGTTTACTCAGGTCTTCAGTTCTGCAGAGGTCTTGGAGTCCGTGAAGTTTGGCTAAATCTCATGGGAATCTTTGACTCATTGCAGCTTCTTTGGAGGCCATCTGTTGAATATGTATTGGCTCTTCTGAGGCCATCTGCTGATTGAATCAAGCTGACTTCTGTCCTGCCTTATATTCTCTTCAGGGTCCCCCACCCCAGTTTTTTTTGATCCCAAGTGTTTGATAGCGTCATTAAGCACCAATCAATTTGTTGACTTTTCAATCTGCATAATGAGGTTAAGCCCTTGACTGGCAGCTGGAGACCTCAAACCTGACTGGTCCATTTATGATCCTGGCACCGATAGAAAAGGGAAAACCCCAGTGCTTGCCCAAATCCAACCTGTATTGAGGTCAGGATAGGCTCTGGGCCAGTGGGTTCTGGAGAGCCATAGCTGGAGCTGGCTTCCGTGGAACCAGAAGCACACTACCTCTGCCCCTTCAGCAGGGTCAGGTGTAACAATGCCAAGAGGAGAGGGGGACCTGCAGCAGCACTGGGTCATGGGTCCCAGTTGCTGCAGGGTGGGCTCTGCTGGGAGCCCAACGTGTTGGCCTGGCACTCTGGGGCCTCTACCACCTGTGATTCTGGGAAATAGCAGCACTGGAGCTGCCCTAGTGGGGCCAAACACTCCTCTGTGCAACCCCAAACCTGCAGGGCTTAGGGCAGTCTCTGCTGCCAGAGGGCATGCAGCCCTGGGGTGGTAGGGTGGGGGTACCACTGCTGCTTGCCACCTCTGCAGGCTGCTTTCAGAGTGTGTGTGCATTCTCAGACCTGCAGTGTTCTCAGACCTGCAGCTGGAGCCCCAGGGCTGCATTGTAAGGATGGCAGATGGGGAAATGCCCACTCACTGCTGCTCAGGCAGACCCTGCAGGAGCCTCAGGGACTCGGCAAACAAATCAGCTGGCATTGGGGGAAAGGGAATGACCACAGGCTGGGGGTGGGGGAGCTGGTGATGCCCTGCAGTTTGTGAGATTTGTGAGGGGGGCTTCAGTTTCAAAGAAAGCACAGTTGTGTGAATTATGAAATGGTTGATAGAATTACGGTGTAGGCCAGGAGGACATGGGTTTAGCAGTCTGGACCATCATTATGTACATTGCTTTAATTAATATTAAGAAGTTATTTATAGCAGAAACACTTCATATAGGCATATAATTATCACAATGTTAGGTCTAGTGTTACATATAATTAATAAGGTATAAAAATACATTTGTGACTGAACTTATTAAATTGGGCATAATTTTCTATCTTCCACGTAAGACAAGACTTTATTGGCCCTTTATGTTAATATGAGAAGTCTAAGTGTTGGTTATCTCTCAGCTTACCTTCTCCCTCTTCCTTCTTTTTCTGCATCTTACTCACCCTGATTAATCTGGGCTAGGGTTCTGTGCTGCCCACATTACAATCCTGGGGTTTGCTTCTGTATTTTTTTGACATATCTCCATGATTCTTTTTTTTTTTTTAATAATAAGTTTTATTTTTATATTCCCCCATACAATTGCAAAAGCCCCATTCTGACCCCAATCCTTCCCTTCCCGCCCCCCAACCCCAAAAGTGTCTCTGGTTCATAGTTTTTGTTGATTTTGATTTTCACTCTCTTATATTCATTTTCCTGGTCCCTTATTTAAGTTTTCTATATTCCTGCTATGAGTGAGACCATCTGGTATTTTTCTTTTTCTCTTTGGCTTATTTCACTGAGCATGATCCCTTCCAGCGCCATCCATGTTGCTGCAAATTGCATGTGTTTATCTTTTTTGAATGCTGAGTAATATTCCATGGTATATATGTACCACATCTTCTTGATCCAGTCATCTATTTTTGGGCATTTGGGTTGTTTCCAAAGCTTAGCTATTGTAAACAGTGCTGCTGTAAACATAGGGGTGCAGGTGTTCTTTGGAATTGATGTTTCTGTGTCCTTTGGGTAAATACCTAGGAGTGGAATTGCTGGATCATATGGAAGCTCTATGTTTAGTAGGTCCAGAAATCTCCACACAGCTCTCCATAGTGGTTGGACCAGTTTGCACTCCCACCAACAGTGCAGAAGAGTTCCTTTTTCTCCACACCCTCGCCAACATTTGTTGTTGCTAGTTTTTTTAACATGTGCCATTCTCACTGGTGTGAGATGGTATCTCATGGTAGTTTTGATTTGCATTTCCCTGATTACAAGTGATGTTGAACATTTTTTCATATGTCTGTTGGCCATTTGCATTTCCTCTTCAGAGAAGTTTCTTTTTAGCTCCTCTGCCCATTTTTTGACTGGATTATTTTCTTTGTTGTTGCTGAGTTTCATCAGCTCTTTGCAGATTTTTGTGATCCGTCCTTTATCATTAGTGTTGGGTGCAAAAATGTTCTCCCAGTTGGTGGGGTTTCTCTTTGTTTTTGTTATTGTCTCTTTTGCTGTGCAGAAGCTCTTTAATTTGATGTAGTCCCAGCTGTTGATCTTTGCCTTCACTATCACTGCTTTGGGTGATGTGTCTGTAAAGATGTCTTTGATGTGCAAATCCCGTAGTGTTTCGCCTATATTTCCTTCTATGTATTTTATGGTTTCAGGTCTTATGTCTAGTTCTTTAATCCATTTTGAGTTGATTTTTGTGTATGGTGTGAGGTAGTGGTCAAGCTTCATTCTTTTGCATGTAGCGACCCAGTTTTCCCAGCACCATTTATTGAACAAACTTTCTTTGCTCCAATGCATAGTCTTTGCTCCTTTGCCAAAGATTAGTTGACCATAAATCTGTGGGTTTATTTCTGGATTTTCTATTCAATTCCATTGGTCTGTCTGTTCTTGTTCCAATACCATGCAGTTTTGATGATTATGGCTTTGTAGTATAGTTTGAAGTCTGGGAGTGTGATGCCTCCATTTCCTTCTTTTTTTTCAGTAGAGCTTTGGCTATTCGGGGTTTTTGGTGATTCCATATGAATTTCATCAATAATTGTTCTATTTCTTTGAAGAATGACATTGAAATTTTGATTGGAATAGCATTGAATCTGTATAATGCTTTGGTAGGATGGCCATTTTAATAATGTTTATTCTTCCAATCCATGAGCAGGGGATGTCTTTCCATTTCTTTGTGTCTTCTTCTATTTCTTTTAACAGTGTTTTATAGTTTTCTTTGTATAGGTCCTTTACCTCTTTTGTTAGATTTATTCCCAAATATTTGATTTTTTTGTTTCGATAATAAAAGGGATGGGTTTTTTAATTTCTTCTTCTTCAGATTTGTTGTTTGTGTATAGGAAGGCTACTGACTTTTGCGTGTTGATTTTGTATCCTGCCACTTTACTGAATTGATTGATGAGTTGAATTAGTTTTTCTGTGTAGATTTTGGGGTTCTCTATGTATATTATCATATCATCTGCAAAGAGTGATAGTTTGACTTCTTCTTTTCCTATTTGGATTCCTTGGATGTCTTTCTCTTGTCTTATTGCTCTGGCTAGGACTTCCAGTATTATATTGAAAAGCAGTGGTGAGAGTGGACATCCTTGTCTTGTTCCAGATCTTAATGGAATTGCTTTCAGCTTTTCACCATTGAGAATGATATTGGCTGTTGGCTTGTCATAGATGGCCTTTATGATGTTGAGGTATGTTCCTTGTATCCCAAGAATTTCAAGGGCTTTTATCATGAATGGGTGTTGCACTTTGTCGAAAGCTTTCTCAGCATCTATTGATATTATCATATGGTTTTTATATTTCTTTTTGTTGATGTGTTGGATAACGTTGATTGATTTTCGGATGTTAAACCATCCTTGTGTCCCTGGAATGAATCCAACTTGGTTGTGGTGAATTATCTTATGGATACATTGTTGGATTCTGATAGCTAAAATTTTATTGAGGATTTTGCATCAGTGTTCATTAGGGAGATTGGCCTGTAGTTTTCCTTTTTTGTGTTGTCCTTATTCGGTTTTGGTATTAGTGTAATGATGGCTTCATAGAACGTGTTTGGTATTGTCCCTTCCTTCTCAATTTTTTGGAAGAGTTTGTGAAGGATAGTCACTAATTTGTCTCTGAATGTTTGGTAGAATTCATTTGTAAATCCATCAGGTCCTGGGCTTTTGTTTTTGGGGTGGTTTTTGATTACTATTTCAATTTCGCTAATTGTAATTGGTCTGTTTAGGTGTTCTATTTCTTCTTTATCTAGCTTTGGGTGATTGTAGAGTTGTAGGAATTTGTCCATCTCCTCTAGATTGTTAAACTTGTTTCCATATAACTGTTCATAGTAGTTACTGATTATTCTTTTGATTTCTGCTGTGTCCGTTGTGATTTCTCCTCTTTCATTGATGATCCTGTGTATTTGTGCTTTCTCCCTTTTTTCCTTTGTGAGCCTGGCTATGGGTTTGTCTATTTTATTGATTTTTCAAAGAACCAGCTCTTGGTTTCATTGATCTTTTGGATTGTTTTTTTAGTTTCAATTTCATTTATTTCTGCTTTGGTTTTTATTATTTCTTTTCTTCTACTGGTTTTGGGGTTTTTTTGTTGTTCTTTTTCTAGATCTTTGAGCTTCGAGATTAGGTTGTTTCTTTGAGTTCTTTCTTGTTTCTTGATGTGAGCTTCTATTGCTATATATTTTCCTCTTATTACTGCTTTTGCTGCATCCCATACATTTAGGATATTGGTGTCCTCCTTGTCATTCAATTCAAAGAATTTTTTAATTTCTTCTTTGATCTCCTCATTAGTCCAGTGGTCTTCCAGTAGTGTGGTTTTTAATCTCCATGAGGTAGGAAAGTTCCTTGCCTTCTTTTTATGGTTTATTTCTAGTTTGATGCCTTCGTGGTCAGAAAAGATGGTTGGTATGATTTCAATCTTGGTGTATCTGTTGATGTTTGTCTTGTGCCCCAGTATGTGATCGATCCTGGAGAATGATCCGTGTGCGCTTGAGAAAAATGTGTAGTCCGTTTTTTTTTTTTTTTTTGGGTTTAGTGTTCTATAGATGTCTGTTAAGCCCAAATGCTCTAGGTCCTTATTTAGAGCTTTAGTTTCTTTACTTATTTTTTGTCTTGTTGATCTATCCATTGTTGATAGTGGTGTGTTGAAGTCTCCCACTACGTATGTGTTTTCTCTGATGTCTGTTTTCAGAGAGGACAACAGTTGTCTGATATATTTTGGTGCTCTTTCGTTTGGTGAGTATATGTTAATGAGTGTTATTTCTTCTTGAAGTATTGTCCCCTTGATCATAATGTAGTGACCATTGGGGTCTCTTTTTATTTTTTTGAGTTTGAAGTCTGTTTTATCTGATATAAGTATAGCTGTTCCTGCTTTCTTTTTTGGCCCATTTGCTTGTAGGATTGTTTTCCATCCTTTGACTTTGAGCCTATTTTTATCTTTTGTAGCTAAATGTGTTTCCTGGAGACAGCAAAAGGTTGGGTTTTGTTTCTTAATCCAGGCTGCAACTCTGTGTCTTTTTATTGAAGAGTTTAGTCCATTTACATTTAGAGTTAGTATTGATATGTTAGCATCTGTATTTGCCATTGTGTTTGTCTTTCCTTTGATTTTATTTATTTATTCTTTTAATAACTTTTTTTTTTTGGTCTTTTTTCGTTGTTATTCGTCCCTCTGAGGTTCTGGCTTTAGGATTCCTTGTAGTATTTTTTGGAGTGGGGGTTTAGTCGCAATGAAATTCCGGAGTTTCTCTTTGTCTGGGAAGGTCCATATTCTTTCTTCATGGAGGAAAGAGAGCTTTGCGGGATAGAGTATTCTTGGTTGGCATCTGTTTTCTTGGAGTCTGTTGACTATGTCCCTCCACTCTCTCCTTGCCCGTAGTGTTTCTTCAGAGAAGTCTGATGTCAGCCTGATTGGTTTTCCTTTGAATGTTATCTGTTTCTTCCCTCTTGTCAGCTTCATTATTTTTTCCTTGTCCTGGATTCTTGGGAGCTTTACTATTATGTGTCTTGCTGTGTTTATCCTTTCGTTGTGGAAGTTTGGTGTTCTTCTTGCTTCTTGTATATCAATTTTCAGCTCCTTCTTCGCTTTTTCGAAGTTCTCTTCAATTATCTCCTGGAATATTTTCTCTGTTCCTACATCTCTCTCCTCTCCTTCTGGAATTCCTATAACTCTTATATTTCCTTTCCTCATGGAGTCAGATAGTTCCCGGAGTCTTTCTTCATTCTTTTTCCTTCGTACTTCTCTTTCCTTTTCTGTTTTGGTTCTTTTTATTTCTGTGTCTTCAAGAGTACTTATTCGTTCTTCCATTTCATCTATTCTGCTTTCATTGCTTTTCCCAGAGTTCTTTAGTTCCTCCATTAATTCTTTGATCTCCTGCATTTCTTTTACTTCCCTCTTTAGGGACTCAATTTCATTCTTCTGACCATTGTTTTCCCTCTTTAGGGACTCAATTTCCTTCTTCTGATCTATCACTTTTTTAATCATGGCAATTTTAAATTCTCTTTCTGAAAGGCTCAGAAGTTCTTCCA
Organism: Talpa occidentalis; assembly: GCF_014898055.3. Taxonomy (NCBI): domain Eukaryota; kingdom Metazoa; phylum Chordata; class Mammalia; order Eulipotyphla; family Talpidae; genus Talpa; species Talpa occidentalis. Next base: position 78,351,437 of record NW_023605083.1, on the reverse strand, counting down.
AGTTGCTGTCGTTGCAATCTGGGGAGTGGTTTTCTTTTTGTGGTGTGCTTCTTTCCTGAGGAGTTGTTAGGTTGCGCGTGGTTCTTCTACTCCCTACTGTCTGTTTTCTAATTTGTCGTATGCGTTGGGACACTGTGTTGCTCGGACTGGCTGGCATCTTGGGTGAACTTCTCCGCTCCCCTCTGGCTCCTGCAGGAGCCATCTCTGGTTTCTGGGGGAGCTTTCTGATGGTTTTAGGCAGTTTTTACTGAAGAAATGTCCCTGTTCTATAATGGCGAAGCGGGAAGCAGTCCCTGCGCCTCCGGTCTCAGGCACACTCTTCTGTGTGCCCGGTCTGCCCCGGACGTGGGTTCCTGCTCCCTCTGTGGGCTCAGACTGCTGGTCGGAAGGGGCCTAGCGTGGGCTAACTTCCCGGCTGGCCACTGGGTCCTCCAGAAGCCTTCTGCCCTTCTCAAGCAGTCTTAAGAAATTTCCTGTTCTATGGGGTGTTAGTGACTTTTTTTTTCCTGGTCGCTAGGTGGTGCCAGAGATCTCTCCTATTGTCCTTGGGGGGCTGTTTTTCGCCTCCCCCTACCCCGTGGGACAGGGAATAGAGCGGGAATGGTAGGGTAAGCCTCAACAGCTTTGGGGTGCTGTGTCTGCCTTGTGCCCCACTGTCGTTCTCCATGATTCTTTTAGCGCTTTGTTTCTATCCGGCAGAACAAGAATATGAGCTCATTTGTATTGTACTATTCATGGATTCAAATAGATGTTTTTAGTGGGGAATGGTAGTTAGAAGTTAAGATCTGGGTATTAGGTGTGCTCATTGCTATTGGAGTGCCATTATTTGAAGTCATTTTATTGGACAGAACTAGAGAAAAATATATGTTTTTATATCAATCTACTGAAATGTCTCTCTTTCTCTCTTCTATGTATTTATCGACAATCATCTGTGTATCTACTTATATACATATCTATAGATATATCTGTAAAAATAAATCTATCTTTTTTATGAATTCAGACACTATGATATGTCTGAATCCAGCAACATAGGATTCATGCTAGTTTCCTCATTCCATATTTGTAACTCCCTTCTGTTACAGTGAGAAACTTGCCTTTTTTTTTTCTCAGTTCTATTCTCTGTAATTAATCTCTCATTCCTACAGGTAACCAATGCCTTCTCACACTACTTAGGCTTGGTGTCAAAATCCTAGCCTTGCCTTGATGTGCACACTCTTCTCATCCAGACTAGGAATGAAAAAAAAATACAATTAAAATATTTCCACACTTATTTTGCAGATGTAAACAGTTCTCTTTTCCTTATATCCATGTTGACATCTGCTGTTACTAACATTTGAAATTTTGCAATTCTAACAGATTTGAGTTGATATCTAATTATTGCTCTCATTTGTTATGCAGAGGTTTTTGATTATAACACACCCAAATCCATAAGTCTTTTATTGCTTGCACTTTTTGACTGACTCCAAGAAATCCATTCCTATCCTATTTTAAAAGTTCCTAAAAGATATAAAGTTTTACTTTTCACAGGTTGTTGCATCAACAGATGATTATATTTTTGTTTTCTTTGAAATAGGAATCTATTTTTTAATGCCATGAGAGTTAGTTGTCCCAGTAACATCTACTGACTATCATTTTCCTAATAATTTTTGATGTCATTTCTGCCTTTTTGCATTTAGATTGTTCCATAGATTTGCTATTTTAAATAGTGCTGCAATAAACAAGAGTTTGTATGTCCCTTCAAATAGCACATTTACATTCTTCAGGTAGATATGTAGTAGTGGAATTGCTGCAACACATGGTAGATCTGTTTTTAATATTTTGAGAAATCTCTGTATTGTTTTCCATAGGGGCTGGACCACATCCTTGAAACACTTGTGTCTGGTCATTTTTAAAAAATTTATATATATTTTACATCATTGTTCATTTTGTAACAGTGTTTGCTTTCTTTTCTCAGGTGTAGTCTTCAAAGAATTTCTACCACCAAATCATCACCACAGTCCCCTATGCTCTTTCCTCCCTCGTTCTGATCCTTCTCCCTCCCCTGTAAACCAGAATGTTTCTGGTTTATAGTTGTCTGTTTATTTTTGTTTTGTTGTGTTGTGTTTTTTATTGTTATTTTTATCCTGATGCCTTATTTGGGTCCCCTGTATTTCTCCTGTAAGTAAAACCATTGATATTTTTCTTTTTCTTTCTGACTTATTTCACTGAGCATAATTCCTTCTAGTTCCATTCATGTTGTTGCAAAAGGCATGAGTTTATCTTTTTTGATTGCTGAACAGTATTCCATTGTGCATATATACTGCATCTTCTTGATCCATCTATTTTTGGACATTTGGGTTGTTTCCAAGTTTTACCTACTATAACTAGTGCTGCAATAAATATAGGGGTACAGGTATTCTTTTGAATCATTGTTTTTGTGTCCTTTGGAGTGGAATTTCTGGGTCATATGGTATCTCCATTTTTAGTAGTCTGAGGAATCTCCATACAGCTTTCCATAGTGGTTGGATCAGTTTGCATTCCCACCAGCAATGTAGGAGAGTTCCTTTTTCACCATATCCTTGCCAACATTTGTTGTTGCTAGTTGTTGTTGTTTTTTTTTTTTTTAATATGTGCCATTCTACTGGTGTAAGGTGGTATTGCAATGTGGTTTTAAGTTGCATTTCCCTTATGATAAGGGATGTTGAACATTTTTTCATATGCCTGTTGGCCGTTTGCATTTCCTCTTTGCAGAAGCATCTCTTAAGTTTTTCTGCCCATTTCTTGACTAATTTATTTACTTTGTTTTTGTTGAGTCATATGAGTTCTTTGTAGATCTTTGTGACCAGTCCCTTATCAGTTGTATGGTATACAAAAGTTTTTTCCCAAATCAGTAGGGTGTCTCTTTGTTTTGGTTAATGTCTCTTTTGCTGTGCAGAAGCTTTTTAGTTTGATGTAATCCCAGGTATTTATCTTTTCCTTCACTTTCATTGCTTTAGGGGATGAGTCTTTAAAGATGTCACTGCATTGTATGTCTTGTGGTGTTTTACCTATATTTTCTTCCATATACTTTATGGCTTCAGGTCTTATGTTCAGATCTTTCATCCATTTTGAGTTGATTTTTGTGCATGGTGTGAGGTAGTAGTCTAGTTTCATTCTTTTGCTTATGTTGGTCCAATTTTCCCAGCATCATTTATTGAACAAACGATCCATGTCCATTACATACTCTTTGCTGCTTTGTCAAAGATTAGTTGTCCATATATGTGCAGCTTTATTTCTGGACTTCCTACTTGGTTCCATTGGTCTGTGTGTCTGTTTTTGTTCCATTTACCACACTGTTTTAATTATTATGGCTTTGTAGTATAGTGTAATCTGGAAGTGTGATACCTCCATTCTCCCTTGTTTTCATCAGAAGGGCTTTAACTATTTGAGGTTTTTAGTGGCTCCATATGAATGTCATCAATATTTGTTCTATTTCTCTGAAGAATGTCATTGAGATTTTTATTGGAATAGTGTTGAATGTAAATTGCTTTGGTAGGATGGTCATTTTAATAATGTTAATTTTTCCAATCCATGAGCAGGTGATGTCTTTCTGTTTCTTTGTGTCTTCTTCTATTTCTTTTAACAGTGTTTTATAATTTCCTTTGTGTAGGTCCTTCAGCTCTTTTTTTAGGTTTATTCCCAAGTATTTGATTTTTTTTTTTGTTTCAGTTATAAAAGGGCTGGTTTTCTTGATAACTCCTTCAGATTGATTGTCGTATATAGGAAGGCTGATTGTTGTGTGTTGATTTTTTTAAGAAGGACCAGTCTCTCCAGGCATTTAGTAATATTTCATTGAGGTTTTGGTTTTCATTTCCCTGATGATAATGGATGATGAGCAATTTTTTCAAGTGCCTGTGTGTTCTTTTGTATAGTCATGTTGAAATGACTATATTATTCTTTTGTCCTTTTTAAAATTAGATCATTTTAGTTGAATTGTATTTCTTTGTTAAATCTTAGATGTCAATTTCTTGTCAGATGTATGGTATGCAAATATTTTTTCCCCATTCAATAGGGTGTCTTTTTGTTTTAGTGATAGTTTCTTTTTCGGTGTGGAAGCTTTTTAGTTTGATACAGGCCCAATTTTTTATATTCTCTTGTTTCTTTTGCTCTTGGAGACAAATTCACAAAAACATCACTAAAGTCTATGTCCAGGAATGATTTGCCTATATTTTCTTCTATTTTACAATTGCAGGTTTTACATCCAAGTCTTTTATCCATTTTGAATCGATTTTGGTGCATGGTGTGAGATCATGGTCTAGTTTCATTCTTTTCATGTGATTGTCCGGCTTCCCCAACACTATTTATTTATTTATTTATGTATTTATAAAGATTTATTTATTCATGCATACAAGAATTGGGGTTTAGGCCAGAGGTGCAGGAGGTGAGAGGATTTACCAGAGACAGAATGGGGAACAGAACAGGCAGAATGACTGAAATACACTGCTAAGGGGAGCACTGGGTGAGTCAGGAGAGGTCTGCCGCGCCATGTGGTAGCTCCCCATGGGGGGATCAAACTTGTGCTGCAGGGGGCGGAGCAACATGGCGGCGAGGAGATGCTGCGAGTAAGATCTCCCATTAAAAAAAGTTAATAGGGAGAAAAAGCGGCAGGTCCCAGTGAGAACTGGGACACGGAAGATAAACAGGTGACTCCAACAAACTGCACGAAGAAGAAAGTTGCCATAAAAGAGGACCAGAAGGGAGGAAAGCGCAGAACCCTGCTCCCCTTCCCCACCCACAGAGTCGGCACTATCCGACCAGCAGAGAGGAGGAAAAAAAAAAAAAAAAACAAACTAAAACGACCAACAAGAACAAACTACGCAGCAAGTGGGACTGTGAGTGGAAAGGAACTATTGCAGCCACCACACCCCGTGAACAGGAGCTGTGGAGAACCCTGCAGGATTTGCCGCGGCGGTGAGCTCCAGGCGCCATTAAAGAGAGGCCCCCCCCCAGTAGGAGACCAGCACCAGCACACAGCCCTGGGCCGCCCGGTAAGCTTGCGCGGAAAAGCAGCGCACTGGAAAGCAGACGCGGATCGGGATCGGGATTGCGTGGAAAAGCGGCGCGCTGGAAAACCAAGTGCGGATCGGAATCGGGATCGCGCAGAAAAGCAGTGCGGTTGAAAAGCAAATGCAGATCCGGATCGCAGCTGCCCAGGTCCCCGAGCCTGCGACCTAGGCTTGCGGGGAGACGCGCGGAGGCCCTCACTGAGTGAGCAGGAACCAGGCGCCCAGGCACGGGAGCGGGATTCAAAAGGCGCCATTCCTGCGCCACTGAACTGGGCTGCAGCCCGCGTCCTGGAACTGAGGGCTTTGGAACTGAGACCCGGGGCACGAAATTAGGGGCGTGGGTTCCCCACGACGGTGGGGCACAAGGCAGACACAGCACCCCAAAGCCGTTGAGGTTTACCCTACCATTCCCGCTGTGGTCCCTGTCCCACGGGGTGGAAAATCAGCTCCCCAAGGGCTCTAGGAGAGATCTCTGGCGCCGCCTAGCGACTTGAAACCAGCAGAGGCTCCTGGAGGAGCCAGTGGCCAGCTGGGGAGTTAGCCCATGCCGGGCCCCTTCCGACCAGTAGTCTGAGCCCACAGGGGGAGCGAGCACCACAGCCGGGGCAGACCAGGCGCGCAGAAGAGTGTGCCTGAGACCGGACGCGCAGGGAGTGTGTCCCACATCACCATTTTAGAACAGGGACATTACTTCAGTAAAGATTACCTGCAGAAGGCTTCCTCAGGAGCCAGAGGTGAGCGGGGGAAGTTCGCCCATGCCAGACCCCCTCTGGCCTGCAGTCCAAGCCCAGAGGGGGAGCAGGAACCCACCGCCGGGGCAGACCATGTGCACAGGGGAGTGTGTCCCCACATCGGCATTTTAGAACAGGGACCTTTCTCCAGTAAAGACTGCTTGAAACTGACATATGGCTCCTGGAGGAACCAGAGGGGAGCAGAGAAGCTCACCCAAGATGCCGGCCAGTCCCAACAACACAGTGTCCCAACGCATACGGCAAATTAGAAAACAGACAGTAGGGAGTAGAAGAACCACACACAACCTAGCAACTCCCCAGGGAAAAAGCACACCACAAAAAGAAAACCAGCCCCCAGATTGCAACGACAGTAACTTGGAAGAACTTCTGAGCCTTCCAGAAAGAGAATTTAAAATTGCCGTGATTAAAAAACTGACAGAAGTCATAAAGGAAAACAATGATAAGGGAAAAATAATCAACGATCAGAAATGAAACTGAGTCCCTAAAGAGGGAAAACAATGGTCAGAAGAATGAAATTGAGTCCCTAAAGAGGGAAGTAAAAGAAATGCAGGAGATCAAAGAATTAATGGAAGAACTAAAGAATTCTGGGAAAAGCAATGAAAGCAGAATAGATGAAATGGAAGAACAAATAAGTACTCTTGAAGACACAGAAATAAAAAGAACCAAAACAGAAAAGGAAAGAGAAGTACGAAGGAAAAAGAACGAAGAAAGACTTCGGGAACTATCTGACTCCATGAGGAAAGGAAATATAAGAGTTATAGGAATACCAGAAGGAGAGGAGAGAGATGTAGGAACAGAGAAAATATTCAAAGAGATAATTGAAGAGAACTTCCCAAATGTGAAGAAGGAGCTGAAAATTGATATACAAGAAGCAAGAAGAACACCAAACTTCCACGACGAAAGGAAAAATACAGCAAGACACATAATAGTAAAGCTCCCAAGAATCCAGGACAAGGAAAAAATAATGAAGCTGGCAAGATGGAAGAAACAGATAACATTCAAAGGAAAGCCAATCAGGCTGACATCAGACTTCTCTGAAGAAACACTAAGGGCAAGGAGAGAGTGGAGGGACATAGTCAACAGACTCCAAGAAAACAGATGCCAACCAAGAATACTCTATCCCGCAAAGCTCTCCTTCCTCTTTGAAGAAAGAATATGGACCTTCCCAGACAAACAGAAACTCCGGAATTTCATTACAACTAAACCCCACTCCAAAAAATACTACAAGGAGTCCTAAAGGCAGAACCTCAGAGGGACGAATAACAATGAAAGAAGGCCAAAAAAAAATGTTATTAAAAGAATAAATAAATAAAATCAAAGGAAAGACAAACACAATGGCAAATACAGATGCTAACATATCAATATTAACTCTAAATGTAAATGGACTAAACTCTTCAATAAAAAGACACAGAGTTGCAGCCTGGATTAAGGAACAAAACCCAACCTTTTGCTGTCTCCAGGAAACACATTTAGCTACAAAAGATAAAAATAGGCTCAAAGTCAAAGGATGGAAAACAATCCTACAAGCAAATGGACCAAAAAAGAAAGCAGGAACAGCTATACTTATATCAGATAAAACAGATTTCAAACTCAAAAAGATAAAAAGAGACCCCAATGGTCACTACATTATGATCAAGGGGACAATACTTCAAGAAGAAATAACACTCATTAACATATACTCACCAAACGAAGGAGCACCAAAATATATCAGACAACTGTTGTCCTCTCTGAAAACAGACATCAGAGAAAACACATACGTAGTGGGAGACTTCAACACACCACTATCAACAATGGATAGATCAACAAGACAAAAAATAAGTAAAGAAACCAAAGCTCTAAATAAGGACCTAGAGCAATTGGGCTTAACAGACATCTATAGAACACTAAACCCCAAAAAAACGGAGTACACATTTTTCTCAAGCGCACACGGATCATTCTCCAGGATCGATCACATACTGGGGCACAAGACAAACATCAACAGATACACCAAGATTGAAATCATATCAACCATCTTTTCTGACCATGAAGGCATCAAACTAGAAATAAACCATAAAAAGAAGGCAAGGAACTTTCCTACCTCATGGAGATTAAAAACCACACTACTGGAAGACCACTGGACTAATGAGGAGATCAAAGAAGAAATTAAAAAATTCTTTGAATTGAAAGACAAGGAGGACACCAATATCCTAAATGTATGGGATGCAGCAAAAGCAGTAATAAGAGGAAAATATATAGCAATAGAAGCTCACATCAAGAAACAAGAAAGAACTCAAAGAAACAACCTAATCTCGAAGCTCAAAGATCTAGAAAAAGAACAACAAAAAAACCCCAAAACCAGTAGAAGAAAAGAAATAATAAAAACCAAAGCAGAAATAAATGAAATTGAAACTAAAAAAACAATCCAAAAGATCAATGAAACCAAGAGCTGGTTCTTTGAAAAAATCAATAAAATAGACAAACCCATAGCCAGGCTCACAAAGGAAAAAAGGGAGAAAGCACAAATACACAGGATCATCAATGAAAGAGGAGAAATCACAACGGACACAGCAGAAATCAAAAGAATAATCAATAACTACTATGAACAGTTATATGGAAACAAGTTTAACAATCTAGAGGAGATGGACAAATTCCTACAACTCTACAATCACCCAAAGCTAGATAAAGAAGAAATAGAACACCTAAACAGACCAATTACAAGCAGCGAAATTGAAATGGTAATCAAAAACCTCCCCAAAAACAAAAGCCCAGGACCTGATGGATTTACAAATGAATTCTACCAAACATTCAGAGATGAATTAGTGCCTATCCTTCACAAACTCTTCCAAAAAATTGAGAAGGAAGGGACAATACCAAACACGTTCTATGAAGCCAACATTACACTAATACCAAAACCGAACAAGGACAACACAAAAAAGGAAAACTACAGGCCAATCTCCCTAATGAACACTGATGCAAAAATCCTCAATAAAATTTTAGCTATCAGAATCCAACAATGTATCCATAAGATAATTCACCACGACCAAGTAGGATTCATTCCAGGGACACAAGGATGGTTTAACATCCGAAAATCAATCAACGTTATCCAACACATCAACAAAAAGAAATATAAAAACCATATGATAATATCAATAGATGCTGAGAAAGCTTTCGACAAAGTGCAACACCCATTCATGATAAAAGCCCTTGAAATTCTTGGGATACAAGGAACATACCTCAACATCATAAAGGCCATCTATGACAAGCCAACAGCCAGTATCATTCTCAATGGTGAAAAGCTGAAAGCAATTCCATTAAGATCTGGAACAAGACAAGGATGTCCACTCTCACCACTGCTTTTCAATATAATACTGGAAGTCCTAGCCAGAGCAATAAGACAAGAGAAAGACATCCAAGGAATCCAAATAGGAAAAGAAGAAGTCAAACTATCACTATTTGCAGATGATATGATAATATACATAGAGAACCCCAAAAACTCCACAGAAAAACTAATTCAACTCATCAATCAGTTCAGTAAAGTGGCAGGATACAAAATCAACACACAAAAGTCAGTAGCCTTCCTATACACAAACAATAAATCTGAAGAAGAAGAAATCAAAAAAAAAACATCCCTTTTGTTATTGAAACACAAAAAATCAAATATTTGGGAATAAATCTAACAAAAGAGGTAAAGGACCTATACAAAGAAAACTATAAAACACTATTAAAAGAAATAGAAGAAGACACAAAGAATGGAAAGACATCCCCTGCTCATGGATTGGAAGAATAAACATTATTAAAATGGCCATCCTTCCAAAAGCAATATACAGAGTCAATGCTATTCCAATCAAAATTTCAATGTCATTCTTCAAAGAAATAGAACAATTATTGATGAAATTCATATGGAATCACCAAAAACCCCGAATAGCCAAAGCTCTCCTGAAAAAAAAAGAAGGGAATGGAGGCATCACACTCCCAGACTTCAAACTATACTACAAAGCCATAATCATCAAAACTGCATGGTATTGGAACAAGAACAGACAGACAGACCAATGGAATCGAATAGAAAATCCAGAAATAAACCCACAGATTTATGGTCAACTAATCTTTGACAAAGGAGCAAAGACTATGCATTGGAGCAAAGAAAGTTTGTTCAATAAATGGTGCTGGGAAAACTGGGTCGCTACATGCAAAAGAATGAAGCTTGACCACTACCTCACACCATACAGAAAAATCAACTCAAAATGGATTAAAGAACTAGACATAAGACCTGAAACCATAAAATATATAGAAGGAAACATAGGCGAAACACTACGTGATTTGCACATCAAAGACATCTTTACAGATACATCACCCAAAGCAGTGATAGTAAAGGCAAAGATAAACAGCTGGGACTACATCAAATTAAAGAGCTTCTGCACAGCAAAAGAGACAATAACAAAAACAAAGAGAAACCCCACCAACTGGGAGAACATTTTTGCACCCAAGACTAATGATAAAGGACTGATCACAAAAATCTGCAAAGAGCTGATGAGACTCAACAACAACAAAGAAAATAATCCAGTCAAAAAATGGGCAGAAGAGCTAAAAAGAAACTTCTCTGAAGAGGAAATGCAAATGGCCAACAGGCATATGAAAAAATGTTCAACATCACTTGTCATCAGGGAAATGCAAATCAAAACTACCATGAGATACCATCTTACACCAGTGAGAATGGCACATATTAAATAAACTAGCAACAACAAATGTTGGCGAGGGTGTGGAGAAAAAGGAACTCTCCTGCACTGTTGGTGGGAGTGCAAACTGGTCCAACCACTGTGGAGAGCTGTGTGGAGATTTCTGGACCTACTAAACATAGAGCTTCCATATGATCCAGCAATTCTACTTCTAGGTATTTACCCAAAGGACACAGAAACATCAATTCCAAAGAGCACCTGCACCCCTATGTTTATAGCAGCACTGTTTACAATAGCTAAGCTTTGGAAACAACCCAAATGCCCAAAAACAGATGACTGGATCAAGAAGATGTGGTACATATATACAATGGAATATTACTCAGCATTCAAAAAAGATAAACACATGCAATTTGCAGCAACATGGATGGCGCTGGAAGGGATCATGCTCAGCGAAATAAGCCAGAAAGAAAAAGAAAAATACCGGATGGTCTCACTCATAGCAGGAATCTAGAAAACTTAAATAAGGGACCAGGAAAATGAATAACTATAAGAAAGTGAAAATCAAAATCAACAAAAAACTATGAACCAGAGACACTTTTAGGGGGACGGGGGCAGGAGGGGAGGGATTGGGGTCAGAATGGGGAGGCTGCAATTGTATGGGGAATATAAAAATAAAAGTTATTATTTAAAAGAAAAAAGAAAAAAAAATTAGGAAATACCAAAAAAAAAAAAAAAAAACAAACCAAAAAAAACTTGTGCTGCAATGGTTGTGGATATCTTCATAGGTTGGGTCTTAACCCCTTGCTCCACCAGGAGGCCCTCCCCAACACCATTTATTTAAGAACTTTTCTTTTCTCCAATGTATACCCTCGACTCCTTTGTTATAGATTACATTGTATCTGTATATTGCTCCAATTAAGAAGGCCATCTTAGCAATGTAAATTTTTCCAATCTATGATGAGGGAATAATTTTCCATTACTTGTATCTTTTTCTTTCTTCTTTCTTTTTCTACTTTAACACATGTGTTATAATTTTTGTTGTTCAGTTCCTTCAACTCCTATGAGGATGTGGAGAAAAAGGAACACTATTGTATTGTTAGTGGTAGTTTGAACTGGTAAAACCATTATTTAAAGCAATCTGATCTGTGTTTATCTTAAAAAAATTAAAAATGCTTCATGAGACGGGCAATCTCTCTCTTGGGCATTTACCCAAGGAATATGAAACCATAAATAGAAAAACCCTTATTTTCTACAATATTTACAGCAGGATCATTTACAACAGCTAGGATGGAAGCAACTTAAATGTCATTCAAGAAATGAAGGAATCAAAAAGATATGGTGTATAACATGGAATACTATGTAAACATCCCTGATAATTTTCTATATAATCATGACATCTGAAATAGGATGGTTTGATTTCTACCTTTCTCCTCTGAATGCTTATTAGTTCTTATTCTACCTGCCACACTGGCTAAGACTTTCCATCTGATATTGAATAGGAGTGCTTGATAGTAGACATTTTGTCTTTTTTCCATTATTAGGAGAAGGAATTTAGTTCTTCATGTTAATATTTGTGTGTCTTTGTTTATTTTTGTAGAGGCCTTTTTTTAAAGATTTATTTATGCATACAAGAACTGGGGTATAGGCCGAGGTGTGTGTGGGGGATGAGAGGATTCACCAGAGTGGGGAACAGAACAGGCAGACTGACTGAAATGCACTGCTGAGGGGAGCAGCAGGCACAACAGGAGAGGTCTGCTGTATCATGTGGGTAGATCCCTGCCCAGCGGGGATCAAACTTGGGCTGTAGAGGCTGCAGATAGTTTCATAGTGCTGTGCTTAACCCCTTGTGCCACCAGGGAGGCCCAGCAGAAGATTTTAGGTTGAAGAAGCTTTTCTATTCCTAGTTTGTTGAAAGTTTTATAATGAATGGATGTTGAATTTTGTCAAATTTTTTTCTGTACCAATTGATATGATTATGTGATTTTTCTTCTTCAGCCTGAAGTCTTTTTAAATAAGGCTTTTTTGAAATAAAAAGACTTTTAAAGAAAATAAAGAAATGTTGTAAATACAACAAATAAAACTAAAGTTGGAGTTAAATCATGAATGAACACAATCTAAGATTCCTAAGAAAGAATCTTTGTTATATTCATTTTTATATGTTTGTATGAAAAAGTTTATTTGTTAGGATGCAGAGTAATATTGCAACAAAATGCCATCAACTTTTAAGAATTTATTTGTAAATTTAGCCAATGTCCTCAATCTTCTGCATTTACTGTCAGCTTTTTTTTTGTATTCTTCTTCCATGGTATTTAGTACCCTGGAATATAAGACATTTTCCAAGTCTGTACAATTATATGTTCTGTTCAAGTGCTTAACATCTTACTTAAAATCAAACTTTATTGCCCAGTAACATCTATTAGAATTCACTGATTTCCATTAAAAAAAATGTTGTCTCAGGGCTTCCCCGGTGGCGCAGCGGTTGAGCGCGGGGTTGCGAAGCTGCCCGCAGCCTCTTCAGTGCCGGTTCGATCCCCGGCTGCTCCCCGGCCACCAGAGGAGGGTCCCACATGGCGCGCAGACCTCTCCTGCCGCCCGCTGCTCCCCTCAGCAGTGTACTTCGGTCCGTCTGCCTGTTCTGCATCCTGCTCTGACTCTGGTGAATTCTCTCACCCTCCCGCGCTTCTGACTGTACCCAGTGCTTGTATGAATAAATAAATAAATAAATAAATCTTAAAAAAAAAAAAAAAAAATGTTGTCTGCTAGTTCCCAGGAAAGAAAAGTTTTATTTCATATAAACAGCTAAATTTTATATAATTGCTGAAGTTCAATTACATGAAGGTAATGTAAATTACCTGGGTTTACTTTTAGATTATTAGTACTCACAAATCTTGTTGAATCCTTTACAATTAATATTAACATGTTTCTACATATTTTTAAACCATAAAATTCTTTCTAACTTATAAAATAAGTAGCTCAAAAATATTTTGAAGATTCTTATCACAGATCTAATTATTAAAATGTCTCCTTTAAATACATTTATGACTACTTTTCTTTTTAAAATGTAATCTAAATGCTATGAAGTACTATTTTAAAATACTAAATTGAAATGTGCATTTTTCTTGAGAAAATGCAGGCAAATTTTAAAATTAGCTAAGTATATTTTCAGCACTGTGAACTTCTTTTTTTGGTCTTTCTTTTTGCATAGAACTGGGGTGTAGACCAGAGGTGGGTGTGTGTGTGTGAGAGAGAGAGAGGATTCACCAGAGATAGAGTGGGGAGCAGAATAGGTGGATTTACTGAAATACACTGCTGAGGGGAGCAATGGGTAAGACAGGAGAGGTCTGCTGTGCCATGTGAGTAGCTCCCTGGCCAAGGATCGAACTCCTGCTGCAGTGGCTGCCAATAGCTTCATTGTGCTGAGACTTAACCCTTTGGGTCACCAGGGAGAACTTGAATATCTTAGTTTTAATGTGCTTTTATTATTAATAAGTATAGTTCTTTTGCTTTATTTGAGAAATTACTTCTTGATATTTTAGAGATAAATGTGACTTGTTTTCATTTATTTTTATCTCTTTGGTTCAGATTGTAGATTCTGCTCATTTCCCAGTTCACACACCAACAATAAAGAGAAAGGATTATCATAGTAGAATCCTTTTTCCAACTAAGGTAATTGATTTAGTTAGAAAATTCCTTAATAAATAAGAATGAATTGTTTTTGCTCTTTGTTATTACCTTGACATTTAGCAAAAATTTTTTGCATTTACATTAATTAAAGAAAACCACAACAGAATATCCTACTGTAAATATTTCTTAGAGTTGGAATACAGCCAAAACAAGAGTCAAATATTTAGTGACAATTTCAGGAAATTTGGTTTTTTTTTTTTTTTTTTTTTTTTTTTTGGCGTAATTCACTTTATTTCCTGGTATAAACTCTACTGGGAAATTTGTTTTTTATTGATATTTTTCCTTCTTTATTTTTTTAAGATTTATTTATGCATACAAGAGCTGGGGTACAGGTCAGAGATGTGGGAGGTGAGAGGATTCACCAGAGACAGAGTGGGGAACAGAACAGGCAGACTGACTGAAACACACTGCTGAGGGGAGCAGTAAGCGAGACAGGAGAGGTCTGCTTTGCCATGTGGGTTTCTCTCTGGCTGGCCAGAAGTTGAACTTGTGCTACTGAGTCTGTAGATTGCTTCATAGTGCGGTGCTTAACCCCTTATGCCACCAGGGAGGCTCTGTTGATATTTTTCTATTTTTTCCCTTTTAATTGATTTAACGTTGATTTACAAAATTATGTAAGTTTCGGGGGTATAATTTCACAGCTTAATGCATGTGTATGTCACACCACATGTACTACCAAATATCTGTTACTATTCACCACTATCAAATTGAGCCTGTCTCTACAAGTGCTATTTCAAATTTATAGATGGTGGTGAACTAACAACTTTTTCTCCGATATCAACTTGAGGAGTCTTTCGCTCATAATTGACCCCCAGATAAATTCTAAAGACACTTTAAATGTAAAGTTGAAAACACTTAAGTAAAAGAAATGAAATAAAAGTGACAAGTAAAATAAAGCCTGTTTTCTCAAATCTAGTATCAAATATTTTTCTAAATGATGAAATATTAAAACTTTTAAAAACAGGACTGGTATAAAATTATCAAATATCACTATCTTATTCAGCAATTTCTTGACTATTTTAAGATGTGCAAAGTGGAAAGTAAATGATTTTAATAAACATTGGAACATGACACTATTTCATAATATGATTGATGCTTTTAAAAACATTGCTAGAATTAATAAGATAATTTGGATATAAATAAATATATAAAATAATGAATGTTATTTCTATCATATAATGAATACTCAGAAAAGAAATAAGAAAATATTTATACACCAAGATCAATAAAAACATGTTAAAGAAAATGAAGAAGAAAACACACATAATAAACATTCTATCTTGTCAAAAATAATGTATGATTATAAGATGCTATAACCTCAAGTGCTTCCTTCCTTTATTCCTTCCTTCCTCCACTCCTCTCTCCCTTATTCTTTTTTCTCCCTAACCTTTTTTCTTGGGGTCTTCTGGTTAAGCACTGTGGATTGAAAAATGCATACATTTCTGCTTTGTAATGAAATACAGTAAAGAAAGAAAAAAAAAAACAGGCAAATGTGAACACACTTGGTAAGATGGAAGGCCTGAGCAAGGGGACGGTGGAGCTGAGAATCCTGACTTAGAGAGGATTTGCCAAAGTCATGAGACAGTCAGCATCTCGAAAGCCCATAAGGACATAGGGATTAGAGTTCCCAGGTCCCTCAGGGGGCAGAGGGGCTGTGTAGTGCTAAAAACAGGATACATTGAAGATCTATACAAGGAAAGAGTAGCCTGACACACATAATGCCCATAGGAGATCCCCATTTCACTACCCACTTCACAGATAAGAAAACAGACACAAAGATGTGAGAATATTTGCCAACTAGTGTTTGGTAAAGTCAGCTTTTTGTTACAATTTGCATATTGGTAATTTATGACAACAATAATTTTGAGGGAAAGAGACAGGATTAAGAACTTGAAAATCCATAGTGGAATATCAGGTTGTTTATAATTTTGTGACATTTTCAGTTTTAGTTATTGGGGTTTCAGTCAGAAATTTCAGGATATCCTTTGTTTTGGAGTGTAATATGGTCTGCTTCATAGAAGGTCCTGACCCATAAGGCATATTATCTTTTACTGATGGAAATATAAAGTATCAATAAAAATGTAATTCATAATTTGCCATAAAGATGAAATATAATTGAAATTATTCTTTCTTTCCAAAGAAGGCATAAAGCCACATTATATTTTGTTACCCATCCCCAATAAAAATATGTATACATGACAATTGTCCTCACTCCATCCACTGTTAAAGAACCATTTGAAGAATTTCCTAATCTAGAATCTTTTCAAAAGTTCAGCAGTATCAGGACAAATAAAGCACATGCTTTATGTAATTGCTTCCAAATAATATTAGTCAATATTTGATTACAACTTAATCCCCCCCACCTCCCCACTCTTTTCTTTGTTGGGATCTCTTGCTCAATATTTCCCAATTATAAAGAAATTAAGGGACATGAATCTTAAATGTCAGTGGTAAAGCAGGCGAGCTCCTTCTCCTCATCTATAAAATATTTTGTGCAGGATGGCTTGAAGGAATCACCAGAACCACCTATTCAGTCATTTAACCATTTATGCGTCTTTGGTCTTTCTGATTTGTAGAATAAGACCCACCAGTTTTTCCTCACGTCCTTTACTGCTCCCACCAAGTGTCACCAATGCACGTCTCTGATGCTGGGTTTGATAAGGCAGGGCTGCATCTGTGATGGTAAGACCCGAGGAGGGTTATGTGGAGTTAGAACTGTATCTTTATACCTTTGCTTGCATGGGCTATCATAAAAAAGTGCTCTAATAAACTGGGTGGCTGGTAAACACAGAAATTTATTTCTCATATTTCTGGAGCTCGGGAGTCTGAGATCCAGGAACCAGCTTCAGTGTCTGGTGAGAGTGCCCTTCTTGGTTCAGATAGTTGTCTTCACTGTGTCTTCAAATGGCAAAAGGGGAAGAGGCTCTGTGGTATTTGTTATAAGGGCACTAATCCCATACCTCAGTGTATCCCTAAGGCCCACCCTCTGTGTACTGTCATATTGGGGGTTTTGATTTCAACATTTCACAGATTTTCGTGTCTTTGAATTACAGAAGCGTGACTGATCACATTAATGAAAGTGTTGCTGAATCTGATTCATATTGGAAAGAGTGGTCACTGGGAACATTTTGGGAGCTCCAACTGCATAGTCTTATCCCCTCCCAGTCTATGTGAATCAGGTCTCTGGAGCCAGTCTTTGCTAGTCTGCTGGCAGGGGCACATTTATGAAGAAAATGTTCTTTATACATTTTGTTGTTTATAGCACTAGTCGAGGGTGAAGATCAAGTCCACTAGCTTTTGTGACAGGAAAATGAAATGCTATCTTTGGGTTGTAATACTTTCCTGCCCTTCTCCCCCATTTCACTTATTACGGTAACTATTGTTGAAAGAAAACAATATATTTTTGAAATACCAGTGGACCACTGTGCTGCACAATCTCATTCCTCAGCTTAGAGAGCAGTCTTTCGACTCATTGGTTTTCTCATCCTGTTGTGCTGAGTGCTCACTGGGGACATGACGCTGAACAAGACAACTTTCCTGCCTCAGAGTGGTGACAGCTGGATATCCTTAGCAAAAATGTGTGCTAACACACTAAACAAAACAGGATTAAAAATGAGGAATTAGGGCCTCCCCGGTGGCGCAGCGGTTGAGCGCTGGGTTGTGAAGCTGCCCACAGCCTCTGCAGCGCCGGCTCAATCCCTGGCCGCTGGGCGAGGGTCCCACGTGGTGCGCAGACCTCTCTTGCCGCCTGCTGCTCCCCTCAGCAGTGTACTTCATCAGTCTGCCTGCTCTGCTCTCCACTCTGACTCTGGTGAATTCTCTCGCCCTCCCGTGCTTCTGACTGTGCCCAGTGCTTGTATAAATAAATAAATAAATCTCTCTAAAAAAAAATGAGGAATTAAGTGCTTATAAAAGTCCTAGGGTTGCTGAGACTGACTCTGAGCTGAGTTCCTGAGAGCATCTCCTGACCCCAGCACTGTGGTCTCTGCTGAGCTGGGACAGCTGCATTCCATGTCACAGAACGGAAGTTACCTATCACAGGAAGTTACCACCATTACTATAAGCCCAAGCCTCAGTACATGCTGCTTCTGTTGGGATCAGACAAGACCTTGCTCTTGCAGAGTCTGCAGAATTAGGACATCACCTGCAAGTTTAGAGAACTCCCCTATAAACCTGGAAGCTGTCCCTGCATCTGTGACCTCAAATCCCTCTGTCAGGATCCCCACCAGCAATACAGATTATATTATCTTCCAGCTTGTTGCAGTAGGGATTTTAGCGTGTGGCTCTCATCTGCTTCTCTCCCAGCATGGCTCAGAACAAGTCTTATCATTAGTGGAAGTTAAAGCAGCTCTGAAACAGTGCAAGGCAGTCCAAGGAAAAGAGTTTTTAACATTTTAATCTCCACAAGAGTAGACAGAATTGTAAAGAGGATAAAGGGAGTCAAACCAGTGTCTCCAGCACAATCATCTCTCTTTATTTTTTTTCAAAAAGCATGTGGGTTCTCATATCACACAACCTGTGTAGAAAAAGTTCCAAGGGCTTGTCCAGTGCCTTCTCAACAGAAGAAAGGTGTGCTCTGTCTAGAATCTCAGGAAGGCATGGAGACAGCCTATGAAGGCCACATCAAGGTAAGTGTCAATATATTGGGGTTAAATACACTCTTAGAGAATTTATTACTTCTCAATCTGTCAACACAAATTGTATTTGCAAGAAAGATATATGCATATATGTACATATCTATACATATATACAGATATATATATCATGCTATACAAATTACAAAAATTGAAAATTTTTGTTCCATCTTAAGAAGAATATTTCTTCTTAAAAACAAAATTTAACTGTCCTCCACAAAAATATTAATTTGAAAGGATACCTGCATCCCTATGTTTATTGCAGCACTAGTTATATAGTAGGTAAAACTTGCAAACAACCCAAATGCCCAAAAATAGATTATTGGTATATATAAACAATGGAATGTTACTCAGCAATCAAAAAAGGATAAACTCATGCCATTCGCAGCAACATGGATGGAGCTGGAAGGGATCATGCTCAGTGAAATAAGCCAGAAAGAAAAAGAAAAATATTGATGGTTTCACTTATAGGAGAAATATGGGGGAACCAAATAAGGGATCTGGAAAAAATAATTGTAATAAATTAAAAAACAAAATCAACAGACAACTCTAAATAAGAGATGTTCTGCAGGGGAAGGGGATGGAGAGGGATGAAAACAGGGGAGGAAAGAGCACAAGGGACTATGGTGATGGTGCACGGGTCAATTGGTGGTGGGAATTTTCTGGGGACTACACCTGAGAGTAGAAAGCATATATTGTTACAAAAATGAAGAATGATGTAAAATATATATAAAATAAAAAATAAATAATAGTAAGTGATTGGGCAAAAAAAAAAAAAAAAGAAAAAAGAAAAACAAAAGAAAATTAACTGTCTTCCAAATATTTTGAAATGTCCAAAAGCCTATTTAGACCTTTTGTGATGACCATATATTGAAAGTCCAACTAATTTTTTTTGACCCTATGTTTGACTTCCCTATATTCCTCTGATAAAATGAAACCATCTGACATTTTTCCTTTTCCTTCTGACTTATTCCACCTATGTTGCTGCAAGTGGCATGGGTTTATCTTTTTTGATTGCTGAATAGAATTCCATTGTGCATATATACCACATCTTTTTGACCCATTCACTTGCTTTTGGGCATTTATAAAAAAAAAAAGAGAGGCAAAACTTGTAGGCAAACTATAGGTCTGAGCCACACAGCAGGGGTCAGGGAGGGAGATGGGTCAAAATGGGATGGAAAAGCATAAGAACGGTTTACAGGTAATGTCGTGGTGAGAGATTTATGGGGACTACATCTGAGGGGAGAAATCAAATATTGTACAAAAATAAACAATGTAAGAAAATAAAAAAATTTAATTAAAAAAGAGAAACCCCCATTAATGATACAACTTTGACTTCCAGTCAGTAATAATAAGGTGTGAGACTAAAAATGAAAACATCTTCTTAAGAAATGTTTAAAATCTACATTAAATTTGAGGCATGGTGCTACCAAATTTCAATTTAATATGCAGAGAGATCAAGTTGTAATTGTCATCTTAATGAATTGTTAAGTGTTAATTGAAACTTAACACTTAAATCTTATTTCCAAAATGTGAGTCATTCGTCCCTTGCAGCCTTGCCTGTTCTTGTAATTTCATTCTATTATCTTTCTACTCATATCCCTAACAAGGTAAATGATAGATTTATAACAAATTGTCCTAATTTGATTATTTTGGCATATGGGTAGAATTGGATGTTTCATCTTGAATTGCTTTTATTTGTTTTTTAAAAAACAAAACAAAAGATCCCAAAGAAAGCAGGAGTGAAAAGAGGGTGGCAGAGAGCATTGGCTATGGTTTGTGACTTCAAGCTCTTCCTGTATGACCTGGATGAAGAAAAAAGACTTGAAACCCAATGTTGTTGTGAGCCAAGTGATAGACATGAGGTAAACTTTTCAAAGGGAGAATACTTTTTATCAAGCAAATATGGGAATAATATGGTTTCTGATTTTTTAAAATGCTGTTGTCATTTAAATTTGAGTATGTTAATTTCCTAATTTTCTCCATTGCCATATGAATTTCAAAATAGAAGGTTTTTATCTAAAGTTTGCAACACCACCTCTTTATCCAATTCAATGTGATGTTTATTAAGACATTTTTTAGTCAATTGTTTATTTTCTTGCCCTGTGTTTTTATGTTTGTGTGTGTGTGTGTATGTACAGAATGTGTGTGTGTGTTTAGTATAAATTAGTGCACA
This sequence comes from Talpa occidentalis, assembly GCF_014898055.3. Taxonomy (NCBI): domain Eukaryota; kingdom Metazoa; phylum Chordata; class Mammalia; order Eulipotyphla; family Talpidae; genus Talpa; species Talpa occidentalis. The sequence continues at coordinate 78,330,515 of NW_023605083.1, read as the reverse complement.
AAAATCTGCTGTCCAAAGGTAGGCCCTGGGACTGGCCACAAGCTGGAGCCCAAAGTTGGATCCGGCCACAGCTGGAGCAGACCGAGGGTGCAGGGGAGTGCCTCCCAGATGCATCATCTTTAAGACAGGGAGCTTCGCATCCAGACCTCACCAAAACTGTGTGGAACTGAGAAAGGGCTGTCCCCAAAGTCAGAGCTTCCGATAACCCAGATAGAGCTCACCAAAGAGATGCCAGCCAGTACCAGTGACATAGTGTCCCAATGCATAGGACAAATCAGAAAACAAGCAGCAGGGAGAAGAAAACCTACAAGCAACCAAGCAAGTCCTCAGGGAAAGGACACACCACAAAAAGAAAATCAACCACCAGACTGCAACAACAGTGACTTGGAAGAACTTCGGCACCTTCCCAACAGAGAATTTAAAATCGCCATGATTAAAAAACTGAAAGAAGTTGAAAATGATATGGGAAAAATAATCAACGACTAGAAGAATGAAATTGAGTCCCTAAAGAGGGAAATGAAAGAAATGCAGGAGATCAAAGGATTAATGGAGGAGCTGAAGAACTCTGGAAAAAACAATGAAAGCGGAATAGATGAAATGGAAGAATGAATAAGTTCTCTGGAAGACACAGAAATAAAAGAACCAAAACAGAAAAGGAAAGGGAAGTACAAAGGAAAAGGAATAAAAAAAGACTTCGGGAACTATCTGACTCCATGAGGAAAGGAAATATAAGAGTTATAGAGATCCCAGAAGGAGAGGAGAGAGACAGGAACAGAAAAAATATTCAAGGAGATAATCAAAGATAACTTCCCAAGCATGAAGAAGGAGCTGAAAATAGACATACAAGAAGCAAGAAGAACACCAAACTTCCATGATGAAAGGAAAAATACAACAAGACATATAACAGTAAAGCTTCCAAGAATTCAAGACAGGGAAAAAATAATGAAACTGACAAGAAGGAAGAAACAGATAACATACTAAGGAAAACCAATCACAGTGACATCAAACTTCTCCAGAGAAACACTATGGGCAAGAAGAGATTGGAGGGACATAGTCAACAAACTCCAAGACAACAAATGCCAACAAGAATACTTTATCTTGCAAAGTGTTCCTTCCTCTATGAAGAAAGAATAAGGACCTTCAGAATAAGGACAAACAGAAACTGCAGAATTTCATTGCGACTAAACCCCCACTCCAAAAAATACTACAAGGAGTGCTAAAACCAGAACCAACAGAGAAATGAATAAGAACGAAACAAGACAAAAAATAAAACCACAGAAAACACAAACAAAATGGCAAATACAGATGCTAACGTATCAGTATTAACTCTAAATGTAAGCGGACTAAACTCCTCAATAAAAAGACAGAGTCACAGACTGGATTAAGAATCAAAACCCAGGCTTCCCTGGTGGCACAGGTGGGTGAGTGCAGTGCTATGAAGCTGTCCGCAGCTCTACAGTGCAGTTCAATCCCTGCCAGCCTCAGTGCAACCCACATGGAGAGCAGACCTCTCCTGTCTAGCCTGCTGCTCCCCTCAGCAGTGTATTTCGTCAGTCTGCCTGTTCTGTTCCTCACTCTGTCTCTGGTGAATCCTCTTGCCCTCCCGCGCATCTGTCCCGTACCTCAGTTCTTGTATAAATAAAATAAATCTTAAAAAAAAAGAAACAAAACCCAACTGTTTGGTGTCTCCAGGAAACACATTTAACTACAAAAGATAAAAATAGACTGAAAGTAAATGGACGGAAAACAATCCTACAAGCAAATGAACCAAAAAAGAAGGCAGCAACAGCTATATTTATATCAGCAAAAACAGATTTCAAACTCAAAAAGGTAAAAAGAGACCCAGATGGTCACTACATTATGATCAAGGGGACAATTCATCAAGAAGACATAGCACTCATTAATATATACTCACCAAATGAAGGGGCACCAAAATACATCAGAAAACTATTATCATCTCTGACAACAGACATCAGAAAAAATACATATGTAGTAGGAGACTTCAACACACCACTATCAACAATGGATAGATCAATGAGCCAAAAATTAAGTAAGGACACTAAAGCTCTAAGCAAGGATCTAGACCTCTTGGGCTTAACAGACATCTATAGAAAACTATACCCCAAAAAATCTGAGTACACATTTTTCTTAAGTTTTCATGGATCATTCTCAAGGATTGGTCACATACTGGGACACAACACAAATATCAACAGATACACCAAGACTGAAATCATACCAACCATCTTCTCTGACCATGAAGGCATCAAACTAGAAATAAACCATGAAAAGAAGGCAAGGAACCCCCCTACCTCATGGAGACTGAAACCCACACTACTGGAAGACCACTGGACCAATGAGGAGATCAAAGAAGAAATTAAAAAATACTTTGAATTGAACAACAAGGAGGACACCAATTTCCTAAATGTATGGGATGCAGCAAAATAATGAGGAAAATATATAGCAATGCAGACTCACATCAAGAAACAAGAAAGAACACAAAGAGACAACCTATCTCACACATCAAGGAACTAGAAAAAGAACAACAAAAAACCCTAAAACCAGTAGAAGAAAGGAAATAATAAAAATCAAAGCAGTAGTAAATGAAATAGAAACTAAAAAAAAAAAAAAAACAAAAGATCACTGAAACCAAAAGATGGTTCTTCAAAAAAAATAAATAAAATAGACAAGCCCCTAGCCAGACTCACAAAAGAAAAATGGGAGAAAGCACAAATAAACAGGATCACAAATGAAAGAGGAGCAATCACAACACACACAACAGAAATCAAAATTATAATCAGACATTACTATGAACAGTTATATGCAAAGAAGCACAACAATCTAGAAGAGATGGACAAATTCCTACAACTCTACAATCACCCAAAGCTAGATAAAGAAGAAATAGGACACCTAAACAGCCCAGGTACAAGCAGTGATGTTGAAATGGTCATCAAAACCCTCCCCAAAAACTAAAGCTCAGGACCAGATGGATTTACAGATGAATTCTACCAAACACTCAGAAACAAACTAGTGCCTATCCTTCACAAACTCTCAAAAAATTGAGAAGGAAGGGATAATAGCAAACACATTCTATGAAGTCAGCATTACACTAATACCAAAACCGAACAAGGACAACACAAAAAAAAGAAACCTATAGGCCAATATCTCTGATGAACACTGATGCAAAAATCCTCAATAAAATTTTAGCTATCAGAATCCAACAATGTATCCATAAGATAATTCACCATGACTCAGTAGGATTGATTCAAGGGACACAAGGATGGTTCAACATCCGAAAATCAATCAGTGTAATCCAATACACCAACAAAAAGAAATATAAAAACCAAATGATAATGTCAATAGATGCTAAGAAGCTTTCAACAAAGTACAACACCCATTTATGATAAAGGCCCTTGAAACTCTCGGGATACAAGGAACATACCTCAATATCATAACAGGCCATATATGACAAAGCCCATAGCCAATATCATTCTCAATGGTGAAAAGCTGAAAGCATTTCCATGAAGATCTGGAACAAGACAAGAATGTCCACTCTCACCACTGCTTTTCAATATAATACTGAAAGTCCTGGCCATAGCAATAAGACAAGAGAAAGACATACAAGGAATCCAAATACGGAAGGAAGAAGTAAAACTATCACTATTTGTAGATGATATGATAGTATACATAGAGAATGCCAAAAACTCCACAGAAAAACTAATCAAACTAATCAATCAGTTTAGTAAAGTGGCAGGATACAAAATCAACACACAAAATCAGTAACCTTCCTATACACAATCAATCAGAAGAAGAAGAAATCAAGAAAACCATCCCTTTTATTATCGAAACAAAAAAATCAAATACTTGGGAATAAACCTAACAAAAATGTTAAAGGACCTATACAAAGAAAACTATAAAACACTGTTAAAAGAAATAGAAGAAGACACAAAGAAAGGGAAAGACATCCCCTGCTCATGGATTGGAAGATTAAACATTATTAAAATGGCCATCCTACCAAAAGCAATTTACAGATTCAATGCTATGCCAATAAAAATTTCAATGATATTTTTCAAAGAAATAGAAGAAATACTGATGAAATTCATATGAAGCCACCAAAAACCCTGAATAGCCAAAGCTCTCCTGAAAAAAAAAAAAAAAGGGAATGGAGGCATCATACTCCCAGACTTCACACTATACTGCAAAGCCATTATAATCAAAACTGCATGGTATTGGAACAAGAACAGACACATGGGACAATGGAACCAAATGGAAAATCCAGAAATAAACCCACAGATTTACAGTCAATAATATGCAATGGAGCAAGGAAAATTTGTTAAATAAGTGGTGCTGGGAAAACTGGGTTGCTACATGCAAAAGAATGAAGCTTTACTACCTCACACCATGCACAAAAGCCAACTCAAAATGAATTAAAGAACTATCATAAAGGGCCTCCCCTGGTGGCGCAGGTGGTTGAGCAGAGCATTGTGGAGCTGTCCGCAGCCTCTGCAACATGGGTTCCATCCCGGCCAGCCGGCAAGTAACCCGCCTGGCACGGCAGACCTCTCCTGTCTCACCCACTGCTCCTCTTAGCAGTGTATTCAGTCAGTCTGCCTGTTCTGTTCCCCACTCTATCTCTGGTGAATCCTCTCACCCTCCTGTGCACCTGGTCTGTACCCCAGTTCTTGTATGCATGAATAAATAAATCTTTTTTTTGAAGTTTGTTCTTCATTTATTTTTTTTAAATTTTATTGTTATATTCCCCACACAATTGCAACCCCCTTATTTTTTTTTAAATTTTTTTATTATTTTTTTTAATAATAAATTTTATTTTTATATTCCCCATACAATTTCAACCCCTCCATTCTGACCCCAATCCCTCCCCTCCCTCCCCCCACCCCACAAAAAGTGTCTCTGGTTCATAATTTTTGTTGATTTTCACTTTCTTATAGTTATTCAATTTCCTGGTCCCTTATTTAAGTTTTCTAGATTCCTGCTATGAGTGAGACCATCCGGTATTTTTCTTTTTCTTTCTGGCTTATTTCGCTGAGCATGATCCCTTCCAGCGCCATCCATGTTGCTGCAAATTGCATGTGTTTATCTTTTTTGAATGCTGAGTAATATTCCATGGTGTATATGTACCACATCTTCTTGATCCAGTCATCTATTTTTGGGCATCTGGGCTGTTTCCAAAGCTTAGCTATTGTAAATAGTGCTGCTATAAACATAGGGGTGCAGGTGCTCTTTGGAATTGATGTTTCTGTGTCCTTTGGGTAAATACCTAGGAGTGGAATTGCTGGATCATATGGAAGCTCTATGTTTAGTAGGTCCAGAAATCTCCACACAGCTCTCCATAGTGGTTGGACCAGTTTGCACTCCCACCAACAGTGCAGAAGAGTTCCTTTTTCTCCACACCCTCACCAACATTTGTTGTTGCTAGTTTTTTTAATATGTGCCATTCTCACTGGTGTAAGATGGTATCTCATGGTAGTTTTGATTTGCATTTCCCTGATTACAAGTGATGTTGAACATTTTTTCATATGCAACCCCCTTATTTTAACCCCAATTCCTCCTTTCCCCACCCCCAACCCCCATAGTGTGTCTCAGGTTGACAGTTCTCTGTTGATTTTGATTTTTTTTTCTTATAGTTATTCTTTTTCCTGGTCCCTTATTTAGGTTTTCTATATTCCTGCTATGAGTGAGACTATCCAGTATTTTTCTTTTTCTTTCTGGCTTAATTCACTGAGCATGATCCCTTCCAGCTCCATCCATGTTGCTGCAAATTGCATGTGTTTATCTTTTTTGAATGCTGAGTAATATTCCATGGTGTATATGTACCACATCTTCTTGATCCAGTCATCTATTTTGGGGCATTTGGCTTGTTTCCATAGCTTAGCTATTGTAAATAGTGCTGTTATAATCATAGGGGTGCAGTTGCCCTACTGAATTAATGATTCTGTGTCCTTTGGGTAAATACCTAGGAGTGGAATTGCTGGACCATATGGAAACTCCATCTTTAGCACATTGAGGAATCTTTACATAGCTTTCCATAGTGGTTGGACCAGTTTGCACTCCCACCAGCAGTACAAGAATGTTACTCTTTCTCCATATCCTCGCCAACATTTTTTTTTAAAGATTTATTTATTTATTTATACAAGAACCGGGGTACAGGCCAGATGTGCAGGAGGGTGAGAGGGTTCACCAGAGACAGAGTGGGAACAGAGCAGGCAGACTGATGAAATACACTGCTGAGGGGAGCAGTGGGCGAGACAGGAGAGGTCTGCTGTGCCATATGGGACCCTTTCTGCCAGCAGGCTGGGATTGAATTGGCGCTGCAGAGGCTGAGGACAGCTTCACAACGCGGTGCTCAACTGCCTGTGCCACCAGGGGAGGCCCTCGCCAACATCTGTTGTTGCTAGTTTTTTTAATATGTGCCATTCTCACTGGTGTAAGATGGTATCTCATTGTAGTTTTGATTTGCATTTCCCTGATTACAAGTAATGCTAAACATTCTTGCATATGCCTATTGGCCATTTGCATTTCTTCTTTGGAGAAATTTCTTTTTAGCTCTTCTGCCCATTTTTTGACTGGGTTATTTACTTTGTTTTTTCTTGAGTCTCTTCAGCTCTTTGTAGATTTTTGTGATTAGTCCTTTATCATTAGTGTTATGTGCAAACATTTTCTCCCAGTTGGTAGGGTTTCTCTTTGTTTTGATTACTGTCTCTTTGCTGTACAGAAGCTCTTTAATTTGATGTAGTCCCAGCTGTTTATCTTTGCCTTTGCTATTACTGCTTAGGGTGATGAGTCTTGAAAAATGTTGCTGAGGTGTATGTCATTTAGTGTTTCATCTATACTCCTTTCCTTCTATATATTTTATGGTTTCAGGTCTTATGTCCAGTTCTTTAATCCATTTTGAGTTTGTTTTTGTGCATGGTAAGAGGTAGTAGTCAAGCTTCATTCTTTTGCATGGAGCAATCCAGTTTTCCCAGCACGATTTATTGAGCAAACTTTCTTTGCTCCTTTGCATATTCTTTGCTCCTGTCAAAGATTAGTTGACCATAAATCAGTGGGTTTATTTCTGGATTTTCTATTCGATTCCATTGGTCTGGGTGTCTGTTCTTGTTCCAATACCATGCAGTTTTGATGATTATGGCTTTGTAGTATAGTTTGAAGCCTGGGAGTGTGATGCCTCCATTCCCTTCTTTTTTTTTTTCAGGAGGGTTTTGGCGATTCCTTATGAATTTCATCAATAATTGCTCTATTTCTTTGAAGAATGTCAATGAAATTTTTATTGGAATAGCACTGAATCTGTAAATTGCTTTTGGTAGGATGGCCATTTTGATAATGTTAATTCTTCCAATCCATGAGCAGGGGATGTCTTTCCATTTCTTTGTGTCTTCTTCTATTTCTTTTAACAGTGTTTCATAGTTTGTATAGGTCCTTTAACATTTTTAAAAAAGATTTATTTATTCATTTACACAAGAACCAGGGTACAGGCCAGATGTGTGGGAGGGTGAGAGGATTCACCAGAGACAGAGCTGGGAACAGAACAGGCAGACTGAGATAATACACTGCTGAGGGGAGTAGCGGGCGCAACAGCAGAGGTCTGCGTGCCATGTGGGACTCTTGCCAGCCGGCTGGGATCGAACCGGTGCTGCAGAGGCTTCAGACGGCTCGCAGCATGGTGCACAACCACCTGCGCCACCAGGGGAGGTCTGATCCTTTAACATTTTTGTTAGATTTATTCCCAAGTATTTGATTTTTTTGTTTCGATAATAAAAGGGATGGTTTTCTTGATTTCTTCTTCTTCTGATTGATTGTGTATAGGAAGGTTACTGATTTTGTGTGTTGATTTTGTATCCTGCCACTTTACTAAACTGATTGATTAGTTTGATTAGTTTTTCTGTGGAGTTTTTGGCATTCTCTATGTATACTATCATATCATCTACAAATAGTGATAGTTTTACTTCTTCCTTCCGTATTTGGATTCCTTGTATGTCTTTCTCTTGTCTTATTGCTATGGCCAGGACTTTCAGTATTATATTGAAAAGCAGTGGTGAGAGTGGACATTCTTGTCTTGTTCCAGATCTTCATGGAAATGCTTTCAGCTTTTCACCATTGAGAATGATATTGGCTATGGGCTTTGTCATATATGGCCTGTTATGATATTGAGGTATGTTCCTTGTATCCCGAGAGTTTCAAGGGCCTTTATCATAAATGGGTGTTGTACTTTGTTGAAAGCTTCTTAGCATCTATTGACATTATCATTTGGTTTTTATATTTCTTTTTGTTGGTGTATTGGATTACACTGATTGATTTTCGGATGTTGAACCATCCTTGTGTCCCTTGAATCAATCCTACTGGGTCATGGTGAATTATCTTATGGATACATTGTTGGATTCTGATAGCTAAAATTTTATTGAGGATTTTTGCATCAGTGTTCATCAGAGATATTGGCCTATAGGTTTCTTTTTTTTGTGTTGTCCTTGTTCGGTTTTGGTATTAGTGTAATGCTGACTTCATAGAATGTGTTTGCTATTATCCCTTCCTTTTCAATTTTTTGAGAGTTTGTGAAGGATAGGCACTAGTTTGTTTCTGAGTGTTTGGTAGAATTCATCTGTAAATCCATCTGGTCCTGAGCTTTAGTTTTTGGGGAGGGTTTTGATGACCATTTCAATATCACTGCTTGTACCTGGGCTGTTTAGGTGTCCTATTTCTTCTTTATCTAGCTTTGGGTGATTGTAGAGTTGTAGGAATTTGTCCATCTCTTCTAGATTGTTGTGCTTATTTGCATATAACTGTTCATAGTTTTTTCTTTTGATTTCTGCTGTGTCTGTTGTAATTTTTCCTCTTTCACTTGTGATCCTATTTATTTGTGCTTTCTCCTATTTTTCTTTTGTGAGCCTGGGTAAGCATTTGTCTATATTTCAAAGAACCAACTTTTGGTTTCATTGATCTTTTGAATTTTTTTTACTTTCTTTTTAATTTATTTCAACTTTGATTTTTATTATTTCTTTTCTTCTATTGGTTTTAGGGTTTTTTTTTTTTTAAAGATTTATTTATTTATTTATACAAGCATTGGGTACAGTCAGAAGTACGGAAGGGTGAGAGAATTCACCAGCGCTAGAGCGGGATGCAGAACAGACAGACTGATGAAATACACTGCTGAGGGGAGCAGCAGGCATGGAAGGAGAGGTCTGCATGCCATTTGGGACCCTCACTGGCTGGCAGGGATCGAACAGCTTCGCAGCCCGGCACTCAACTGCTGCACCACCGGGGAGCCCCTAGGGTTTTTTTTTTTGGTCATTATTTTTCTAGCTCTTTAGATGTGAGATTAGGTTGTTCCTTTGAGTTCTTTCTTGTTTCTTGATGTGAGCCTGATTGCTATATATTTTCCTCTTATTACTGCTTTAGCTGCATCCCATACATTTAGGAAATTGGTGTCCTCCTTGTTGTTCAATTCAAAGTAATAATTTCTTCTTTGATCTCATTAGTTCAATGGTCTTCCATTAGTGTGGGTTTCAATCTTCATGAGGTAAGAGGGTTCCTTGCCTTCTTTTAATGGTTTATTTCTAGTTTGATGCCTTCATGATCAGAGGAGATGGTTGGTATGATTTCAATCTTGGTGTATCTGTTGAGGTTTGTCTTGTGTCCCAGTATGTGACTGATCCTGGAGTTGATCCATGTGCGCTTGAGTAATATGTGTACTCAGATTTTTTTGGGTTTAGTGTTCTATCGATGTCTGTTAAACCCATGAGCTCTAGATTCTTATTCAGAGTTTTAGTATCTTTACATATTTTTTTTTGTCTTGTTGCTCTATCCATTGTTGATAGTGGTGTGTTGAAGTCTCCTATTACATATGTGTTTTCTCTGATGTCTGTTTTCAAAGATGATAATAGTTGATATATATTGGTGCCCCTTCATTTGGTGAGTATATGTTTATGAGTGCTATGTCTTCTTGATGAATTGTCACCTTCATCATAATGTAGTGACCATCTGGGTCTCTTTTTACCTTTTTGAATTTGAAATCTGTTTTATCTGATGTAAGTATGGCTGTTCCTGCCTTCTTTTTTGGTCCATTTGTTTGTATGATTGTTTTCCATACTTTTACTTTCAGTCTATTTTTATCTTTTGTAGTTAAATGTGTTTCATGGAGACAGCAAAAGGTTGGGTTTTGTTTATTAATACATCCTGTGACTCTGTCTTTTTATTGAAGAGTTTAGTCCATTTACATTTAGAGTTAATATTGATATGTTAGCGTCTGTATTTGCTATTTTGTCTTTTCTCTGGTTTTATTTATTTATTTTAATTAATCTTTTAAAATTAATTGAAGAGAACTTCCCAAACATGAAGAAGGAGCTGAAAATAGACATACGAGAAGCAAGAAGAAGCAAACTTCCATGATGAAAGGAAAATTCAGCAAGACACATAATATTGTCTCCATTCCTATGTCTCTCTCCTCTCCTTCTGGGATCTCTATAACTCTTATATTTCCTTTCCTCATGGAGTCAGATAGTTCCCAAAGTCTTTCTTCATTCTTTTTCATTGGTACTTATCTTCCCTTTTCTGTTTTGGTTCTTTTTATTTCTGTGTCTTCGAGAGTACTTACTTGTTTTCCTATTTCCTCTATTCTGCTTTCACTGCTTTTCCCAGAGTTCTTTAGCTCCTCTGTTAATCCTTCGATCTGCATTTCTTTCACTTCCCTCTTTAGGGACTCAATTTCATTCTTCTGATCATTGATTATTTTTTCCTTATCATTGTTTTCCTTTATGACTTCTTTCAGTTTTTTTAATCATGGCAATATCAGAAAGGCTCAGAAGTTCTTCCAAGTTGTTGCAGTCTGGTGGGTGATTTTCTCTTTGTGGTGTGTCTTTTCCTTGAAGACTTGCTTGGTTGCTTGTAATTTTTCTTCTTCCTGCTGCTTGTTTTCTAATTTGTCCTATGGTGTTGGGACACTGTCACTGGTACCGGCCGGCATCTTTTTGGTGTGCTCTTTCTGGGATATCAGAAACTGGTGGTCCAATCTGGTGGTCCAACTGGTGGTCCAAACTGTTATGCCAGAAGTCCAGTAGGGCAGTGGTACTATGCATATATTAGTGGTCGCCATCACAGAAAACCTCCTCCTTCTCTATTTGTTTAATTCCAGAGGTTGGTCTTGTGGTCCCACAGACTGCACTGGCCATGGCTGGTTCACCCACTGGACTCCAAATTGCTGGTTACCCCTTGGGCTCCAACTGGCAGCCAGATGGGGCCTGGCTTGTGGGGGTTTTCAGCTCACCTCTGGCTGTGGGGGCAGCCTTTTCCTAGTTCCATGAGGTCTAAGTGGGTTCCGGATGCAAAGATACCTGTTCTAATATGGCGAGTCAGGAGGGCACTTCCCTGTGCCCATGGTCTGTATGACAGTGATTTTTATAACTGAAAAGGCAGAAAGTATGTTGAACTTCTTTGAATTACAAATAAAAACATTTCTAAAGTAGTGCAAATCCTTTACAAAAGTTATAATTGTATGAAAAATATACCATATTGATGTATGTGACTTTTGGAGGCATTTTAGTTCCTACCATAAACTTTATAATACTTTTAAAACCTGCAAGGAATTTAATAACTATTTTTCTCTCTTCATGAAGTTTATAACTGGACATAATGAATCAACTACCTTGAAAGTTACCAATATAATTCTTTGCCTTTCAAAAGTAATTATAGTAGCATAGTTACTTTTTAACATCTGAAGTAGTAATTTTCAGCAAAATAAAATTTCCAAGGTGAAGCAGAGGTGTTTTAATTTCAAGCTTGAGGTTATGAAATATTCTTCTAATTTGCTTTTCTCCTGTTCTTCCCTCTTTGCTTTAAAGAAGAATCAGAGTCAGAGATGACAACCCTGCCTAAGACTTATCTGTTCTCATGCCGAAAAACTGAAAAATCTACTTTGTTCCGGGCACATATTTTATGCTGAGGTATTTCTGTGTACAGAATGCATTGAGTTGCTTTTGATTTTTTTTCTAAAAAATTCTAGTTTTGTCTTAATAAAAATAGGGCCTCCCCTGGTGGTGCAGTGGTTGAGCGCTGGGCTGCGAAGTTGCCCTCAGCCTCTGCAGCGCCAGTTTGATCCCCGGCCCCCCGGGAGGGTGCCACATGGTGCGACAGACCTCTCCTGTCTTGCCAGCTGCTCCCCTCAGCAGTGCATTTCAGTCAGTCTGCCTGTTCTGCTCCCTGCTCTGGCTCTGGTGAATTCTCTCACCCTCCCTTGCTTCTGACTGTGCTTGTGTAAGTAAGTAAATAAATAAATCTTTAAAAATCTTTAAAAAAAATCACTAATGATCAAAATCTTTTAATGTCTTATCTGACAAAAACTAGTTTATTTTGGGAGATTTCTGTGAAAGTGACAGTCAATGGAGATTTTATTTTAATAGTAAACTCATGGTTATGTCTTAAACTAATAACAAAAAGCCTGGATTTTGATTCTTATTCACTTGAAGTCAGACATTCAATTTAGAAGGAATTCCATGAAATTCTCCACTAGTTAAAGTGATCCCCCTCTCCCATGCCCTGACCATGTAGAACTTATTTTGAACCAAACAGACTCCACCTTGTCTCCAGCTGCCATGTTGAGTCCTGGGTGAATTGCCTAACCCAGCAATTGGCTGTTTTTTCCTTCATTGGTGACTACAAAAGAAACAGGACATCATCTGACAATAGTTTCAAAAGACCACAGGCTGCAGCCTTCTGTCTGAAGACTATTGTCTACCAAGAACCAACCCAAAAAATTCAAAGCAGTTGACTTAAGTTTAGACTAACTCCTTACTTTTAAATCCCTCTTCTTGCCCCTTGTAGAACACATCTTAGGGCTGCCCCTTGGTGGTGAACCCAGATCATGATGCTTAGTGTTGAACGAACACTTTGTTGATTATTTAATAACTTGATTATTTCTCAGTTGACACCCACTAATTGTACTCCTGGGACTTAACATGTGCATCTGATAGTGCTAGATTAAGGATCTAACCACATTAAACCCCCACTCCCCATATTTCATGGCTGGAGGTTTGCTGACATTGCTGAGAATTGACATTCATCTCTGGATGCAGGAAAAGTGACAAGCTTCTGGAGTTTTTACAGCAAAGAAAGAATCGAGGTGGTGTAGGTTGTGATGAGAGGGGGTGTGCTCATAAGCAATCTATTTTTCCTTAAGCTCCTGTTCCCTGAGATTCCTACATATCTTCCTAACTGGTTTCTCTGTTCTTTATTGGTGAAGTGGTGTTAATTTGTGAAGAACTGACAACTTTAACATGCTGACACCTCCCATTAATGAACAAGGTATGTCTCCCATTTCTTTTGTAACTTTCAGCATATAGCTTCTGTGTGTGTGTATCTATATATACACACATGTATATACATATTGTAAGTGGCCAGTAATGGACACAGTGCAGGTTTCCTATGATCCAGCAGACCAGGTAAAGGAGGAATCAGAGTCTTTAGTGGCTTTTGCAGGTCTTTTATTGGGATTACCAGGTACACAGCAGGCAGGGGTGCTGGGGAGCCGGGAGGCTGGCAGGCCTCCCAGCCCCCAACAAGTCTTCACTCTGGGCTCTCCAGCCTTCTCTCGGCTTCTGCTTCTCTTTCCTCTCTCTTGGCTTCTGCCACTTCTTTCTTGGCTTCTCTTTTGGCTTCTGCTGGCATCCCCATGATGCCTCCCTTACAGGCCCAGTCTCAGCCCAGGTGAATCCCATCTACCTATGCCCACACTCTACTCCAGGTGCCCGCCATCAGGCATGCATTCAGGACCACAAGGATCCATCATCTATACTGATGGCGAGAGGGCAGAAAAGCCTGACATTTTTCCTTACCCTACATATACACACACGTATATACATATATATAAAGTATATGTACCTAAGTAATTATTCTGTAGTATTTGTACATGGTGTTATGTTTTAAATTCTGGTTTCTGCATGTTCATTGTTAGTTTATAGAATGCAGTTATTTTCTTTTGGGGGGCACTAATTTATACCTTTAATTATTTTCAGTCACAGAATGTAACTTCATTATTAATCTGATATCAGTATCTGAAAGTAGTCATTATTTTTTTATTGTGGTGAAATACATGTAAAAATTATCATATTAAGTATTTTTAAAAATAGACTCAGTATCCTTGGTCAAGGTCTGTTAACACTCCTTAATTACCTTCCTAAGCCCATTGAGTTGCTTTTCTGGTTTTATTTTTTGTTTTCTAGTTTGTTGCATTTCTTTATGATAGCTATTTTGAATTCTACATCCACAAAATTCTATGTGTTTAAGTTTTATTTCTGGAGCTTTATCATTCTTTTTTTTTATTATTCCATGTTGCTGTGATTTTTTACAGATTATTTGATAATATGCTCTCCTGCTATGCACTTGCTTATCTAACACTAAATGAGTAAATCGGTGCCTTTCGTATTTGCCCAGTAGGTGACACTGTTGCTTTACTTTTAGGTTTCTCTTTTTCCAATCGGAACATACTGGGCTGCCACAAGTATACAGCCACCGTGATACCCCTTCTTCCTATGAATACTTGCCCGTTTTAATTCTGTGCACACAGCTTTTGTGGTTTCTTCCTGCTTCAGAACTTCGGGTCTGTGTGGTGGGCCACTGATTTTGTATGGAGCACAGACTTCCTTATGATGGGAGGGATGGAAGAAGGGATTGTAGTCCCATTCACTGCTGCCAAGCCGATAGGCCCACAAGGACCTTGTCTGCATGGCAAGCTTTTCCTCCTTTACCACACTAGGCATCATTGGAGTCTAGGGGGTGGGTGTCCAAGTTGTTTATGTCGTCTCCCTTCTGGCCTGCTAGTCCCAATATCTCCCTGGCTTTAACTCCAACAATTCCATTAGCCCCAACCCACCCATCTCCAGAGCACAGATGTGTGGGTCTCTCCAACTTTCTGACTGGTTCAACATTCAAAATTCAATTAATGTAATCAATGACATCAATAAACTAGGGAAGAAAAATTCTGTGATAAAACCCATAGTGGCAGCAAAAATCATTTGATAAAATGCAATGACAACAAAAATGCAATAAAAATATCAACTGTAGTAAGACATAAGGAGTTAAAAGGTATACAGATTGGAAATAGTAAATAAAACTACCTTTATTCACAAATAATATGTTTGTCTATGGAGCAAATCCTCCCCAAATTAAGAAGAAACCAAAAATCTCCTGGACCTAATAAGTGGTGTGTCAAGGTTGCAGGAAGCAAAGTTGATATATATATATATATATATATATATATGATTTCACTCACATGTGGAATATAAAATAACTAAACCAAGTGAACAAAAAAATGTAAAACAAAAACAAATATTTAGATACAGAGAACAGACAGCTAGTCACCAGGGAGGAAAGAGCTAGTCATGGTTGAAGCAAGAAAAGGGGATTGATTGTAAGGTGGTGGATGGAAACTAGAATTTTGGTGGTGATCATGATGTAATATCATGAGTATAATGTAGAATATACAGGTATCAGAACTTATATAATGTTACAAACCTATGTTACTTTAATAAAAATATTTTAAAAGTCAATTATTTCCTTATATAATGAAATAAATTATTAGAATTTAAAACTGAAATCAATATTATTTATATCAGGATAAAAATGAACTGCTTAGGCATAAATCTAATAAACTATATATAAAAATCTCTAAGAGAAAATACATAACTCTGATGAAGGAAGTCAAAGTTCTAAATGGAAGAATTAACACTGTTTAAAGGGCTTTTTACTGAAAGACATATGCATAGATTCAACGCAATCCCTATCAAAATTTCAATAAGTTTTTCAAGGATGGAACCACAAAAGACTATGCACAGCCAGTGGAATCCTGATTAAAAAAAGGGCACAAATGTGTTACCCCTCCAGACAAAATGCCAGGCATTTTGTAAGAACCTCAGCACATATCTAGTGAATTGGATTCATTGTCTTGCGTAGGTCTGAACTGCCCCAAAGTTTAGGGTTGACAGGTGAAGTAACCCCTGCTCTCTATTGTGGAGCCACCCTCCTTTCTCATTTACTGATAGCCCAGTCCAGGCATAGGTGCAGGGGGGTTGTTGGAGGGGAGCTGGGAGGGCGCTGTGGGTCTGTCAGGGTCTTGTGACCCACACAAAGAAAGAGACCCAGTGTCCTGGACACTGAAATCATCCCTCCTCACCACTGCTGACACAGGAAATGTGTCTGGTGGGTTTGGAATGAGAAGATCAAAATTCTGTAATTTCTAAGTGTTCTAAAATGAAAACATACATATATATAAAAATAATAAACAACAGTCATTAAGACACACACACACAAACATATACTACCTTAGGTGATTACTGAGAAGGTCAAATTAGTTGGAAGATTAAGAGGTGGTATTTCATACATTTCTATGTGACTTAATTTCTTTTATAAACCCCTCAGAATTTAACATCAGAAAATGTAGTATTTTAGATAGTTGAGAAATGTAAAGATACAAACATGACAAAATATTAAAATGTATTTTATGTGTGCGAAGGATATAAACATCCAACTCTTTGTATCTTTTCTTGTAGATTACATATATGCATCCAATAGCTTTAATGGTTGTCACGATTGTAAAAAGATCTATGACTAAGATGAACTTATTATTTTCGGTTACTTTGTGATGAAGCTATGTGGCCACTAGGTGGCAGTGTGACAGTGCAGAGCGGTGCTAGGGCCCGCTGAGACTTTATAAAGTGAAAAATCAAATAGAAATTTTGTAGAATTGGGTCCTTTAGAATTTAACCATGTTAAATTTACTCCCTTCCAGAGACCAAATATGACACATATTCAGGACAAAAGCATAAAGGTAAATTATTCAGTAAGAGTTATCCATTCTTTAATAATACTTAATATTTTTGGTTTCAAATAAGTTGTATAATGTATGTCAAGTACATAAAAACCTATATTCAAGGAGAATTCAGTGCTTTATAACATCAAGAAATACATATTTGTGTATATACACCATATATAAATCTTAGGAAAAATGATGACCTTTGTCACGACAACCTTTGATATTTCCACATATATTTCTTTCTTAGCCACTGAAAAAGTAGCAAAGAACTTAATAAATTGATTAATTCATTTTTTTCTAGGCAATCAACGTTCACAAAGTTGGTTAGACTATCAGAAATGGTAAAATGACATGTCAAAACAGCAAAAGGTTCTGTCAGGTTAGTATCGTTTTTCTGTCACAGCAAACTCAAAAATTCTTTTGTCTGAGCAGATTTTATTTGCACTCATTTACTTGTATTTTTTCTTTTAAAACAACCCAAAACTCAAAGACATTTTTTATGGCGTTTATTCCTTTAGAGAAAGTATAGTTGTCTATGACAAGTCTGTGGGAATTTGATGTAATTATTTTACTTATAAAATTTAAAACTAGTCAACAAGTCAGGTTCCAAGTGCCATTTCCCTGAATAGGGACAAGCAAAGGCGCTGTCCTTCCCTGACTGTGGGGGTCACTGGCCACGGGGCTAGGACACCACCTCAGGTCAGGCTGGAAAGCTCTGTCAGTGACAGGGAGGAAGGAGTGTGCTCCTCACCCTGAGCCATTGTCCTTGTCAGTGGTGGATGCAGGTTCTCTGCAGGCTCCCAGGCTGGCTGTTTAGTCTTCACTCTCCTCCTCCTTAGCAGTGAGGTACAGATTCTCACAACCTTGGGAGTTGGTACTCCAGACCCAGAGGGTCAGAGTCAGGCCCAGAGGGGCTCCTTAGGGTTTGGGGGGGCGGGTCCTGAGTGATCCTGCACAGGCAAGGCCCACAAGACTTGGGAGTGTTCCTCAGAGTGCTGGAGAACTCAGAACTGCACATTCATTGAGGCACTTGTCTAAGTTTGCTCACTTTTAGGAACTGCCTACTCTAATGTCTTCTGTAAACAGATGAGGTCACCGGGTGAGGGTGTGGAGGGTGAGGGCAGGGTGTGGGCTTATACTTTTGCCCAGGACTGTGTCCCACCCAGAACTTGTGCTCATGGCCTAAGGGAGTTGAAGCAATGTTAGATGCTGGAGTACACAAGAACTGGCAGCAACAATTCAACAACAAAACCCCAAACAAGCTAGATTAGATTAAATTGGATGTAAGACCTAATGGGTGGCTAAGGGGGCGGGAAAATCAGGTAAAAGGGGTCAACTGTATGGTGAAGGATGTAATTGGATTTTTAGTGGCGAACATTATGTAGCATACATATTTGATTTATAATGATGTTCATCTGAAACCTATATCATATTGCATACCAATATATATTTAATGACGGAGGCCTCCCTGGTGGCATAGGGATTGTCAGCGCTATCACTGCTATGGCCTGAGTTCGATCCCCATCCATGGAGCTGACCCACATGGTGCAGCTGACCTCTGCTCTCTTGCCCCGCTGCTCCCCTCAGCAGTGTATTTCAGTTAATCTGCCGGTTCTGCTCCCCACTCTGTCTCTGGTGTATCTTCTTACCTCCTGCGCCTTTGGCCTACACCTCAGTTCTTCAACACAATAAAAATAAATAAATCTTAAAAAAAAATTTTTTTTAAAGGGTGAGCTGTCACCATTGTTTATAGCACTGGAAAGTCTAGCAAGGCCACAGGGATATTCCTGAGTATGTTTTGTGGATTGGGGGTCCCAGAAAGCAGATGGCAGTGAGTGGAGGGGTGAGTGGGAGTGTGGAAATGAGGAACCCTTCATAACATGTGTAGCGCCAGGACAGGCACTGAATAGGTTTTCTAAGATCCTATGCAGACAGGGTAAAGGAGAGTCCTGGAGTCCTCGGTGGCTTTCTCAGGCTTTTATTGAGCTTTTACATACAGTGCAGCAACCAGGTACACGGCAGGCAGGGGTGCAGGGGGTGGGGGGGTGGGCTAAGAGGCCAGCCCCCAACCTCCCCTGAAAGTCTTCATTCTGAGTTCCCTGGGTTTCTTTTTCCCCTTCCCTCTCCTGTTCTTTCACCTGCTTCTGCTTCTCTTGGCGAATATCTCAATACAGAGCCATGACCCACAGAAATAAATAACACAACTTATAAAAATGTAGCAAATGCAGGTGACCCATCAGGCAGGGGAATCCTAATGGCAGGAGGGCAGAAAAGCCTGGAAATCACTTACCCTACAACATGATTTGCCTTTGAGTAGTGGGAGAGCTGGGGCCTCACAACAGGTGGTTCTGGTTGGAGCATGAAAGTACCTGAAGTAACTTATGATGCCCATGAGTCAGGGAGGAAAGCTGTCTTTGCACCCTAATGGAAAGCCTACCCAGCCTGAACCCTCCACATAACATCCAGTGCCAGGATCCTGTTATCCAAATCCACATCAAATTCTGGGGAAGAGGGACTTTCAATGGGCTCAGGATGCGGGTGCCATGCCCCTGGCACAGTTCCACTCAGACCTTCATAATGTAACTAAGAGATGCCAGCACAAGAAGAAAAACAAAACAAAAAACAAGACACTGCAGAGAACAGAGCAAAATGAAGCCAACCCAACACAGACAGGGATGGAGAAAGTCAGCTGATCCTGGATGTTGTTTGCATCTGGGAACAGCTGTGCCTGCAGCCTACCCCTGAGCATTTGGTTACACAGTCTGGATACCCACTGCAGTTCCAGCAGTTTGAATTATATCTGTCATCCACATGCAAACTACTCCTGGTTATAGTCACTGATTAATCTATTATCTGAAAGTTCAAGGACATTTCTATGGTGACTGGTGTGATTTTGGCAAGCAGATCACCATTACCCCTAAGGTCATGTGTTAATTTTAATTCTAAAGTTCATAAAAAAGGCTGAGTTGTCTGACTACAGTCAGAGGAAAGAGTATGAGAATAGATGTGAAATGATGGTCACTTTTTCTTCCTCAAATAAGACTGTCAATATTTTTCAGTCAGTTGATCTTGCTATAAACTAGCTCCTCTCCTTCCTCCCACTCCCTTCAAAAAAAAAAAAAAAAGGTGGGAGCAGTGTGGAATAAGATCATTGTAGTAAAGACTTTGGGTATGTTTGTTTGAATTTCCTTTTCTGAGGGCTGCCCCAGCCCTCACTGCCAAGGCTGCACTGTTTCTGTTGCTTACTCCGATGCCAGCCTGGGCTGCGTGGAAAGGAGCTGACCTTCCCAAGGTGGGTCACCCATATTCTCTCTCCAAAACTTGGGAATTGAGATTGAGAGGTGCCCACCTATCCCTGCAGGTCACTTTACTTTGGACTATTTAAATTTGGGAGCTCTGGTGCTGCCACATTTACCAAGTGCTTGGGAAAGCAGACCAATCGAGTTTGGAAAAGCAAAACTTTGTGGAGAGACAAGCTGGGAGCAGAACTCAGAAGTCTGGGGCGAGATTGGTTAAGGGCTGAATCTGATCCAAAAGTCCTTCAAATCCTGGTTCTAGCTCTTCTGCAAGCTTCTATGCTTCCTGCCAAAGGAATAATCTCTACTTTTTAGATTAAGTGAAACACAATATTGATGAGGCAAATAATATAGGTAGAACTTTCCAAGAAATACACGCACACATACCTTATCTCAAAATGAAGAACATTCAGCTCTTTCAAAGTTTCTTAAATATTGATTTATATATATTTTACATCATTTTTCATTTTTGTACAATATAGGAGAGGAGGTTTCCTTTAAAATAAGTGTTTTTGTGCTCTTTGGATAGATACTGAGGAGTGTTATTTCTGCAAGATATGATCGATCCATTTATAGTCTTCTGCAGAAACTCCACACTTCTTTCCAGACAGAGCTCAAATAAATAACATTTCTCTTATCTCTCTCATCTCTATAATCTATTGGCAAAAGTCAACAGAAGAAAAAATAATAAAAGTCAAAGCAGAAATAAATGAAATAGAAGAAAAAAGATAGTCTAAAAGATTCTCTTTGAAAAAGTAAACAAAAGCAAAAGCAGTTCTCTCTGAAAAAGTAAACAACCAGTCTGCTGGATCCTTTTTCTCCACACCCTTGCCAGATCTTGTTTTTGGTGCTTTAGATATGAGCAATCCTCACAGGTGTGAGGTGATTTCTTATTATAATTTTGATTTGTATTTCCCTCCTGATTAGTGATGATGAAAATTTTTCACATGTCTCTTAACCTTTTGCATATCTTCTTTGGAGAAGTGTCTATTTAGCTCTTCTGCCCATTTTTAAATTGGATTGTTTGTTTTCTTTTTGTTGAGTTGTATAAGTTCTTCTTAGATCTTCAGTATCAATTCCTTGTCAGATGTTTGTGGTACAAATATTTTCTTCGATTCGGCAGGGTGTCTCTCTGTTTTGGCCACCTATGTCACTGAACAGAAGCCTTTTAGTATGATGCAGTCCCAGTTGTTTATTTTCACCTTTTGTTTCCTTGCTGCTGGAGATGAGTCTACACAGATATTTCTGAAGTTTATGTCATGGATTATTTTGCCTATGTTTTCTACTATGTATTTTGTGATTTCAGGTATTACACCCAAGTTTGTTTTTTTATTATTTTGAGTTGATTTTCCTGTTCGGTGTGAGATAATGCTCTAGTTTCATTCTTTTGCATGTGGCATTAGTTTTTGTGTGGAGTCTTTGTGATTCTTTATGTATATTATCATATCGTCTACAAATAATAATAACTTTACTTCTTTTCCTATTGATTGCTTTCTCTTGCCTAATTGCTCTAGCTAGGACTTCTAAAACTATGTTGAAAAGTGGTGGTGAGAGTTGGCATCCTTGTCTTATACCATATCTTAGTAGAAAGACTTTCAGTTTTTCACCATTGAGAAGGATATTAGTGGCAGGCTTTTCATATAGAGCTTTTATTATGTTAAGGTATGTTCCATTTATCTCTAGTTTATCAAGAATTTTCATCATAGAGGCTTAATTTTATGATCCTATCCTTTTTCTTTTCTTTTTGTTGATATGGTGAATTATGTTGATTGCTTTTCAAATGTGGAACCATCCTTGTTTTCCTGCTATAAATCCAATTTGGTCATGGTGTCAAATCTTTTTAATGCCTTGTTGGATTCAGTCTGCTAAGATTTTATTGAGGATATTTGCCTGTGGGTTCATTAGGGAGATTAGTCTGCAATTTGTTGTTTTGTGTGCTGTCTTTGGTTTTGATATTAAAATAATGTTGGCTTCATAAAGTGTGTTTGAAAGTACTCCATCTTTGTAAATTCTTTTGAAGAGTTTTAGCAGGATAGGTATTAGTTCATCTTGGAAGGTTTGGTAGACTTCATTGGTGGAGCCAGCTGGTCGGGATCTTTTGCTTTTGGGGAGTGTTTTGGTTAGTTTCAATTTATTTGCATTTGATTGATTTCTTCAGGATTTTTGTTGGTTTTAGTCAGTCTTAGATGATTGTATATTTCTAAGAATTTGTCCTGTTCTAGGTCATTGGATTTGTTTTCATGTAAATGTTCACAGTAGTCTGTATCCTCTGAATTTCTGTAGCGTCTATTTTAACTTTGCCTTCCTTTTTGATCCTAGTTATTAGAGGTTTCTCTCCTTTATTCTTAATGAGTCTGGCTAGAGGTTGTTCTGTGTTAGGAGAGATCCCGTGCAGTGAGCAGAAGGACCTTGACCTGAGTCCCTAAGGCATGTGAAAACACATGCGTCTTGGAGGAAAACCTCTGGGTGACAGGACTTGGTGTTGAGTGCCCGGAAAGTGACCTGCATGGAGTCAGGCCTCTACATCTCCACAGTCTGAGAATAACAAAAATAATGAGCGAACTTCTCAGGCTCTAGCTAGGGGGCGATAAGATTATGTGTGTGAGAACTAACCACCTGGTATCCTACTGTCTGAAGTAAATAGATAATTGTAAGAAAGTAGACAAATCATTCATATGTGTTATCATTATATGGTATGCTTTGACGTTACACCTGCTGCAATTAAAATAGTATATAACGAGCATTAAGACAATAAAGATTTGCTGCATGCTGGACATGACAGTCCCCCATGTCTGATTTCCCTCACTGTCGCGTCCCAGGTCCAGGACTCACTAGAAGTCCACAATTCTGTTTTGTTTACTTTTTCAAAGAGAATCTTTTAGACTATCTTTTTTCTTCTATTTCATTTATTTCTGCTTTGACTTTTATTATTTTTTCTTCTGTTGACTTTTGCCAATAGATTATAGAGATGAGAGAGATAAAAGAAATGTTATTTATTTGAGCTCTGCCTTGTTTCTTGATATAGGCGTGTATTACTATATATTTGACACTACTGCTTTTGCAGTATACCATAAATTCTGTGTACTACTTATCATTTGTCTTGAGGTATTTTTTTTTAATTTAGTTATTGTTTTCCTCTCTAACCCAGTAGTCTTTCAGTAGTGTGTTTTTAAGTATCCTTTAGGATTTCCTTGCTTTCTTTCTGTCCTTGATTCCTAACTTGATACATTACCATCATAGGGGATACTAGGTATGATTTCAGTCTTTGTGAATTTGTTGGTATTTGTATTGTGACCCAATATATGGTTTATCTTGAAGAATATACCATGTACTCTTGAGAAAAATGAGTATTCAATTTTTTTGGAGTGTATGCAGCATAAATGTTGATTACATCCATGTGTTCTAATTTTTTCTTTAAGGCTGATGTGTGCCTATTTATTTTCTGCCTAGTTTATGTGCCCATTGGTGAGAGTGGAGTGTTGAAGTTCCCTGAAATAAATGTGTTTTTTCCAATATTTGTTTTCAGAGTTAATATAGTCATGAAATATATTTTAGTGCTCCTTCATTTGGTGAGTACGCATTTATGAGTGTTATATAAAGTCAATCTTGTCTCTTATTCTCTTTTTTAACTGGAAGTCTATTTTGTTTGATAAAAGTATGGCTGTTCCTGCCTTCCTTTGAGTCTCATTTGCTTGTAGGATTGTTTCTCAACCCATTTTGTGAGTTTATGTTTATCTTTTGAGCTCAGGTGTGCTTCTGGAGACTGCAGAAAGTTGGGCTGTTTCTTCATCCTGCAAGTAATCTGTGACTTTTTTTTTAAAGATTTATTTATTTATTTACACAAGCACTGGGTACAGTCAGAAATGTGGGAAGGTGAGAGAATCACCAGAGTCAGAGCAGGGAACAGAACAGGCAGACCAACGAAATCCACTGCTGAGGGGAGCAGCAGGCGCGCAGGAGAGGTCTGCGTGCCATGTGGGACTCTCCCTGGGGGATCTAACCTGCGCTGCAGAGGCTGTGGGCAGCTTCACAGCCCACCGCTCAACTGCTGCGCCACCAGGGGAGGCCCAGTAATCTGTGACTTTTACCTGGAGAGTTCAGTCCATTTAGAGTGAGTAGTGATATGTGATAATTTGTTGCTTCCATTCTGCCCTCATTTTGTCTGTCTGTCTATTGCCTTATTTAGTTCTTTGTGCATGTTCCTCTATTTGGTGCAGATTTAAGAATTTGTTCCCAATATTTCATAGAGGTGGAACTAGTATTTGCAAACTCCTTCAGTTTCTGTTTGTCTGAGAAGACCTTTGTTTCTCCCTCAGATATGAAGGAGAGCCTTGCAGGATAGATATTCTTGGTTTGGAGCTTTTATCTTTAAGATTTCAATTAAGTCTATCCATTCTCTTCTTACCCACAGAATTTCATCGAAGAAGTCTGATGCTAGCCTGATCAGTTTCCTTTATAGGTTACTACTTCTTCCCTCCATCTCAATATTCTTTTTTTGCCTTGAAATACTGAACCATGATGTAAGCTATTGACTGGGTGATATTGATACATAACGTAGGTTCATCAACTGTAACATTGTGCCACTCTGGTGTGGGATATTGTTGGAGGGAAGACTGTATCAGGGAGAGGGATATTGGACAGGAAGAATATGGACACCTACTCTTCAGTTTTGCTGTAAATCTTAAAATGATCTAAAATGTTATACAAAATATTCTTTTATTTTTTAAATTATTTTTTAAAAAAGATTCATTTATGCATACAAGAGCCGGAGTACAGGCCAGAGATGGAGGGGCTGAAAGGACTCATCAGAGACAGAGTGGGGAACAGAACAGGCAGACTGACTGAAACACAGAACAGGCAGACTGACTGAAACACACTGCTTGAGGGAAGCAGCGGGAGAGACAGGAAAGATCTGCTTAGACTTGTGGGTTGCTCCCTGGCCTGCTGGGGATTGAACTTGTGCTGCAGAGGCTGTGATTGCTTCATAGTGTGGTGCTAAACCCCTTGTGCCACCAGGGAGGCCCCCAAATATTCTTTTAAATAACAATTTATTCTCAAGTTGCTACTAGATACCTTCTTCTTCATCAAAACTTGAGGCTGATGAGGCTTATGCTAGGGCCTGGAAATGCCTTTTTTCCCCCTGTGTTTTCCAAAATACAGATCAATCACTTACATCTTGTTATTGAGGAAAAAACCAGTTTATACTCATTCAATGTAAATTTACCTTTGTCTAATTCATGTCACCACAAACTGTAAAATCTGAAATCTTACTGTAAAAACTAAAATCTTTCTCAGTTTAGTATATATTTATTGTCGTCCTTAGAAACTTTTCTTAAATGGTGGCCCCAAAGTTCCAGGAAATTTGTAATGAAAAACCAAAGACCAGTGTGGAAAGTCTGATAGATTTGGAAAATATTCTGCCTCATACGTCCTCTATCTCTGAACAGCATAGTGAGTCCATATGAATTTGTACACTTGCACATAAACTATTGTGCTTGTGGAACCCCAATTTTGGACCTGGCAGGCCTCCCAGCCCCTGGCGAATCTTCACTCTTCCTGGACTCTCTGTCATTCTCTCGTGGTCTCGTTCTCTCTCTTTTGCTTCTCTTTCATTCTTGTTCTCCGCTGGCATCCTCGTGATGCCACCCTTATAAGCCAGTCTCAGCCTAGGTGTACCTACCTATGCATGCCCACACCCTACTCCAAGTGTCTGCCATTAGGCATGCATTCAGGACCGCAGGGATCCATCATCAATCCTAATGGTGGAAGGGCAGAAAAGACTGATAATTACTTACCGTACAGTTGCCCTGTGCCTGACCAAGAGGCCCACAGCCTAGAGCTCCTGACAACATTGCTGAGGAAGACCCTTACTACTCAGACCTGCTACATCATTTTCCTTAGTCATTTCTCTTTTGTAAAGAAGTTATGACACCCCTGGATCACCTGGATCTGGATTTCCTCCACTATCTGGTGGTGTGAACATGACAAAGTGTTGCTATTTCTATCTGGGTGTATTTCCAGAAATGTCTTTCTGTGGGAGTTTGTTACAAAGTTAAAGTTTACAGGACTGGAAGAATTTTATATTCTCTCTACAGGACCAGCTCTTAAGGGTTCACCTTATGCATTGTACAGTGATTCCTTTTTCCAATTTTTTCTTTACTGGGAACGATTGTTATCCCTAGGAGTATTATGAAGTCAGCACATAATTGTCACCCTTCATGTGTTGTTCTAGAATGCCTGCATTATGGAAATCAGTGTGAGCACTGCTTTAAATTAAATCAAACTCAAAACCAAACTTGTAATGCATATGGAATATCATGTCAGGGAGCTTTTACCTGTACATTAAATATCATTTCACTTTCACTTGTTATGATGCGAAAAATGTAAATGAAAAAACACCTGTTTTTTATTATTTTCTCCACTATCTTGTTTTTGATATCCATTTCTGTTTTGTGTGTATGAATGATAAAATCTTTATGAGATTTCGGTCATGGATCTCAGCAGTAATTTAATAAGGTGACCACAAAGTCTGGAAATACTGACGATGTGTTGTGCATAAATTGAACCCCTCGTTTGTTTCTACTGGGGTACTGGGGTGAAGGAACAATTTTTTGTCATGGAAACCAGACATATGAATTGTCTGGGGCACATGTGATGTGTGTGTGCGTAATGGCTGATGGAGCCCAGCTTCAGTGCACAGGTTTGCTGCAGTTCTACACGGCTGACTGAACTGCAGGAGCAAGAGAGGGGGCACTATCACACATAATGGCAGCAAATACCACAGACATTTGTCTGGTTTTGGATTTTAGGGCACCCTGAAGACTTTTATTTCAAAGATTAAGTAAGAATCATTTCCTTTAATCCCATTAAAACAGTCAACTTGACAAATAGACGTCCCACTCTTTGAAAGGCACTGTTTTCCTTTTGTGGTTGAATTAACCTTGTTCATAACATTGTATGGGTTTCAGGTGTGCAGATTTGCATATCAACATCACATATACTGTAAAGCATTTCCTGGAGGAAACTTTTCCTAATTAGTGTTATTTCATTGTGATCTTTATTTTATTTATTTATTTATTTAAATTTTATTTTTATATTTCCCATACAATTACAACCCCCTTATTTTACCCCAATCATTGTGATCTTTAAACTGAAGGTGCTCAGAACAGGCTTTCTCCCAAGATGATCAGACCAAGCCTCCCCAGCAGGTGCCTCTTTGTTATGCAGAAGGTTGTCAGTTAAGATCAACTGAGGCCTAAAGGACTAAGATAACTGTTACCACTTCTTTGATTACCAAAAGATGAAAACTGGAGGTGTTAACCAGGATTAAGGTTAGCTCCAGAAATAACATTTCTAGCAGGGAAATCTTTCTCCATACCCGGGCGAAGTGTAATTACAGAGCACAGGTTGCTGTCAGATGTGTTTGCCCTCTCTTTCCTTATGTACCGGGCTTCCACCCCATTCCTTAGCTCAGCATGTCTACCCTCCAATTCCACACTGAAGACGGAGTCCTTCTCTCTGTGTTGATCACCCAAATGTATGCAATTAAATGGATCCTTTTCTCCAGCTCATCTGTCCAATGTTGTTTTCATTACTTGTTCAGCTCAAGAAGAACCAAAAAAGGAAATCCACCCCCCCAACCTCACAAAACTTATCTGCGTGGATTGCAGTGTGAAATAAATAATACAAAGCACTAGACTACTAGAGGATACCCATGACCATTGTCCATCATTTGTGATTCAATGGTGTCAGAAGGGAGTGGGCAGAAAAATAATAACAAATCTGCAAATCATGAATCAAAGAAGGGAGTTTTGTGTGGCGCGAACAAGGCCAAAAGAACCCTCATGTCAGCTCTGCTCCTGCTAGAGAAAGGACAGTTGCCTGCCTTCCCAGTGGATAATCTGAGAGACCTCCCCTAGACATGTGCTTGATAGGTGCCATTTAAATGATTTTAATCTAGGGCCTCCCTGGTGGTGCAGCGGTTGAGCGCAGGGTTGCAAAGCTGCCCGTGGCCTTTGCAACGCCAGTTCGATTCCCGGCTGTTCCCTGGCCACCGGAGGAGGGTCCCACATGGCACGCAGACCTCTCCTGCCGCCCGCTGCTCCCCTCAGCAGTGTACTTCGGTCCTTCTGCCTGCTCTGCTCCCCACTCTGGCTCTGGTGAATTCTCTCACCCTCCCGCGCTTCTGACTGTACCCAGTGCTTGTATAAATAAAAAACAAAAAAATAAATAAATCTTAAAAAAAAATAAATGATTTTAATCTCATTTTGTGTACCCTTTGGAAAGTGCTGGATAGGCTATGTAAGGATCTATGAGGACTAAGAGACAGTTCTTGTACAGGAGTGTACACTTGGATGATTACTGTTTATTCAATTCAGATAATAAAATGTCCCTACTGGTAATTTTATTCCCATATGTCTTCTTCAAGCATAGATTAAATAATACATTTAAAAAAAATTTTATATAATTCTTACATCATTTTTCATTTTTGAACAATGTATGCATTTTCATTTTGGTTATATTCCCCATACAATTGCACCCCTCTTAGTTTGACCCTAATCCTTTCTCTCCCCGCCCATGCCCCTCCCCATAGTGTGTCTCTGGTTTATAGTTGCTTGTTGATTTTGATTTTTTCTTTATTATAGTTAGTCTTTTTCCGGGTCCATTATTTATGTTTTCAAATTTCCTGCTATGAGTGAGACCATCCGGTATTTTTCTCTTTCTTTCTGGCTTATTTTGCTGAGCATGATACATTTTTGTTCATATTTCAAACTGTTTGAAGCAAAGCGTTCTATGATGAAAACTGAAAGGGAGCTTGGATGCCTGAATTGTAGAAAAGTTGCATTTTTAAGAATTATTTTAAAAATGAATTCTCCTGGGTCTCCAAGGGGTTAAGTCTCAGCACTATTACCAGCCGCTGCTATTACCAGCCACTGCAGCACAAGTTCGATACCTGGCCAGGGAGGTGACCCACATGGTGTAGCAGACCTCTCCTGTCTCACCTGATGCTCCCCTCAGCAAAGTATTTTGATCTGCCTGTTCTGCACCCCACTCTGTCTAGGGTGAATCCTCTCACCCCTGCACCTCTGGCCTGTACTCCAGTTCTTGTATGCATAAATAAATAAAGATAAATCTTAAGAAAAAAATGAATTTTTCTAAGTAGTATATCTGTTTCAACTGTTAGCTGGACATTAGGGCATTGTCACATCCAACAAACATTTGAGGATATTGCCACATGGTAAGGAACGAAAGTTAGTAGTATAATTTTGCCAAAGGACAAAGTGGAATATTGTTAGATAGTTCACACATTTGTAACAACCCTCACATAATTGTTAGCTTATTTTATTTAAAAAGCAAAGAAAACCCACAAAGCTGACATAATCTGATATGCACAAAAGAATGTGCTAGCTGCACCGCTACCGGGGAGGTAAGCAACTCCAGATTCCTTTTGCTGGTTTATTTTATTCCTTGGGTTTTTTGCTGTAGCAGATGTTTCCATATTACCATATGAAAAAGTCAGTTATCTTGAGTTCAGCTCTTGTACTTAGTGAAAAAAAATGAGCTGTTGACTCCATTTGGATGATAACTAAACCTGGACAAATATTTTCTTTTCATGGGTATTGGAAACATTTTACTCATGTTGAAAATTTGTGTTTCTCCAAACTGTTGGACAGAGCTCATTAATAAAAAACTGTAGAAGAAAAAATTTTCTAGTCTCTTTGTGGAAAATGTAATCCTTTTGCTGGAGGTAATTAATTTTTTTTTTCTTACATTGTTGTTCATTTTTTGTATAGTATTTAGTTTCATCTTCAGGTGTAGTGCCCAGAATTCTCCCACAACTATATCGCCTGGGAACAATAACCATATTTCCTTTAGTTCTTCCCTCCCTTGTTTTGACCCACTCCCTCATCCTCCCTTACTGTATGCATCAGATCTATGTTCAGATTGCAAGCTGTCTTTTTCTTGACTTTCCCCTCCCTCTATATTCTGCATATAAGTGAAACCATATGATAATTTTCTTTTTCCTTCTGACTTATTTTAGTTAATACAAACCCTTTCAGTTCAATCCATGTTGCCACAAATGGCATGAGTTTTGTCTTTTTGATTGCTGAGTAGTGTTCCATTGTGTATACATACAACCACTTTATTATCCATTCATCTGTTTTGTGATTTTTGGCTTGTTTCCTTATCTGGCTAAAATAAATAGTGCTTCAATAAACATAGCAGTGTAGGTTTCCTTTTGAATTAGTGTTTTTGTGTTCTTTGGGTAGATTCCTAGGTGTAGAATCACTGGATCACATGTAGATCCTTTTTTGAATTTTTTGAGGAACCTCCACAGTTCTTTCTATAGTGGCTGGACCATTTTATGTTCCCACCAGCAGTGTAAGAGGGACCCTTTACCTCCACATCCTTGCCAGCATTTGTTTTTCCCAGTTGTTGTTTTAATGTGGGCCATTCTCACTGTGCGAGGTGGTATCTCACTGTGGTTTTGATTAGCCTTTCCCTGAAAATTAGTGATGGTCTCCTTGTCTGTTTTCTCCCCTCAGCTCCCACCTATGAACCTCTTCTTGATGAGAAAATATATTATTGAGCAAATGAATATAATAAAGATTCCAGCAGAACTTTCAGCCCAGGTGTAACCAACAAATGCAGGCATGATTAACAAGCTTGCATACTTACAGCTCTTTCCCTTTAAAGATTGGTGGCAGGGCCTCAGCACTGCTATCTAAACAAAGTTGCATTTCCGAAGCGCTGGGTAGCCAGGCAAGCTGGTCTGTATCTCCAAGGCCATCCTGGTTGTCTGCCTCTTTCCCCCTTTGCCTGTCCTCCCCCAACCCCTTGTCTGGGGACTTTGCAGCAAATGGTTGTGCCTGCTGAAAAAACAGTGCAATCGATGTAACAAATATGAAGACAACGATGTATAAAAGGAAACTTTTGTCTTTAAATGGGTGCTCAGACCTCACAGGGCTACCCAAGTATGGGACCTAGTACATGAGTAATAAAGCTTTTCCTGGCCTCACCATGCCTGAAGTACCACTTATTTTTCCTTGCCGGGTGAAAGGCCAGAATTTCTACAACATTCTGATGAAAAGTGAGTGGCTCTGAATGCTGCCTGGGTGGCTGTGGCAGCTGGGTGGTTTCAGGGGCAGGGAATCCCGTGGCACCCATCAACTGGACCCCCGCTGCTTGCAAGTGGAATATCCTAGCACATCACCTTTGCATGGGTGGTGCACCTGCACACTGTGGCAGCTGTTCAGGAGTGGGGGCACCTGTGAGGTCTCTCGACCAGAACACTTGGGGTATCCAGTGGTCCCTGATGTAGGACTTGGCACCACAAGGCTCCATCTGTAGTTCTGTACCCCGGCAGGTGCAGCAGTGTGAGCAAAGTGCACTTCCTGGTGGTGTTGGGGACAACTGAGGGTTCCCGATGCAGGCCATGGCTACCAAGAGGTTCCATGTGTGGCTGGTCTGGTTGGAGGCTTGGGCTGGTTGAAGCGGTGTGTCTGGCATCTATTCAGGTTTTTCACAGGTGCAGATGGCTGGTTGCACCAGCCCACTGAGGGGGATGCACCTCCCAGCAGGGGTATAGTCCTTAGTTGCATCTCAGGAAAAT
Source organism: Talpa occidentalis (assembly GCF_014898055.3). Taxonomy (NCBI): domain Eukaryota; kingdom Metazoa; phylum Chordata; class Mammalia; order Eulipotyphla; family Talpidae; genus Talpa; species Talpa occidentalis. The sequence goes on along the minus strand of NW_023605083.1, from coordinate 78,298,795 downwards.
GAAACAAAGTTTCTAGTACTCCTGTGGAGATGGGGCTGGTACTGAGGTCTGGGTTGATCATCTGTGGTTTTCCATGGTTCCAGATAGTGTAGTAGAGTGGTATACTGGGGGGGGGGGTGCGGGTTCCAGGTTAGGAGATAGTGTGGACTTGGTGGGCTGAGCTTCTCCCTTCCCCTGGGTGAACATGGAGTATGGATTCTTCCTCTTTTTTTTTTTTCTTTGTTCTTGGGCTTCCTTGAGAATTGCTTGTGTTGTATAGATTGTCAAAGAATCAGGGTTTTGCTAAAATCTTGTTTTCAGTCCTTTTAAAAGTTTTTTTTTAGGAGTAGATTGATGCCAGACTCCCTATTTTTTTCAAATATTTATTTATTTATTTTATACAAGAACCGGGGTACAGGCCAGATGTGCAGGAGGGTGAGAGGGTTCACCAGAGACAGGGCAGGGAACAGAACAGGCAGATTGACGAAATACACTGCTGAGGGGAGCAGTGGGCACGACAGGAGAGGTCCACCGTGCCATGTGGGACCCTTGCCAGTCAGCCAGGATTGAACCAGCTCTGCAGAGGCTGTGGACATCTTCACAGAGCGGCGATCAATTGCCTGTGCCACCAGGGGGCCAGACTCCGTATTTTGCCATGTTGTTGGTATCATGCCCAATGGTGGGTATGATGAAATTCTTTACCAGGCAGAGAAATTCTTCCATGTCAGTGTTGATTTCTGGGAGATGATTTTCTTTTCTTTTTTTTTTTTAAATAAATTTATTTTATATATTTTTTACATCATTTTTCATTTTTGTACAATGTATGCATTTTCATCTTGGTTGTAGTCCCTGAAAATTTCCACCACCCACTCACCCATGAACCATCACCATCGTCCCTTGTGCTCAGCCCACCCTTGTTTTGATCCTACTCCCTTCTCCACCCCTGTAGTATGTCTCTGGTTTATAGTTGCCTGTTGATTTTGATTTTTACTTTATTAGAATTAGTTTTTTTCCTGATCCCTTATTTGGATCTTCTACATTCCTGCTATAAGTGAGACCATCCAGTGTTTTTCATTTTCTTTTTGTGGTGTATTATTCTCAGGAGATCTTGTTTGACCACTTTTGTCTCCCCATTATTTGTTTTTGGCCTGTCTCTAGGTGTAATGCCACCTGACTGCTGGTACTGCTCAGCATGGTTTCTGGGTACTGTGCCAGTATGCGTCTGGATCTGCCTGGTGCCTGAAAAACTGAGGGAGGTTGGCAGAGGTACCTGCCTCTGCTGATGGCAGGCTGATTTCCAGATGCTCTTACAGGGCCTGGATGGAGCTACACGCTGCCTGAGCCACTGTGTCTGGTGAGCAGGGTTAGGGGTTCCTGTGGCTCCTGTGGATTAGACCACTGATGTTGGCAGGTGGGACTTCTGGGCACTCTCACTGATCAGACTGCTTGGAGTATGTGAAGGTGCCTGATGCAGGGCCCGACACAACAAGGCCCAGGCTGGGCCCAGTCAGGAGACACCCAAGGATGCCTGAAGGCACAGCAACATGAGGTTGCGGCTGTGACCTGGTCTGCATGGAGGCATGGGCCTATTGAGGTACGGGGCCATTGCTTAGTCTTCCAAGGTTGTGGCTCAGAAAGGAAAAAGAAAGGAAAATAAAAGAAAAATAAAGCGTGCAGCTCAGAGTTCTGTCCACTCCAGAGTAGTTGGCGGCTGGCACTGAAGGCTGCGTTGCTCATCTGTGCATATCTGAAGGTTCCAGATGTAGAGTGGGGCACTGGGAGCTCTGGTCCCAGACTTCAGGGGGAAGTTGGCGGGCTTCACAATGCATCCAACTGCCCCTAGATTGTGGACTCCTTTTTTCATTTTTTTTTTCCTTTTTGGTTCTTGAATGTCCTGGAGAAGTCCTGGTGCTTTATAGCTAGTTGGAAGCATCTGGGTTTTGCTAAGAGCTTGTACCAATCCGTTTTTATAGTTGATTTTAGGAGAATGGTCGATCCCAGCCTCTCTATTCCACCCTGTTATGTGTGGAGTCTTGTCAGAGAGGCGATGTGATTACAAAAGAATAATAAATGAGCATGACCCCTGTGGCAGCTCCTGCCTCCATGGTTGGCAATGCCACTGTTGCCACCATTGATCGCCAGTAATTGGATGAAATAAAGAGTGGCTGTACTGCGGATGATCACAAATAGAGTACGTAAGACCCTCTTCCCCTGTGCGCTGGACTGGTCAGCCAGTGACGGGTAAGATCAGGAACAGACCTTCGGTTTGTGACTCCTGACGACCTAAGACAGGTGCAGTCCCCGAGGGGATTTATAAGTGTCCCCCCCCCCGCCCTTTTAACTCTATGGAAAATAACTGCTAGAAGGCAATAGCATTGAGTTTCAGTAACTTGCTCAATTTGCTGAAGTCACACCAGTGCTCCTTATAATAGGTTGAAGCTTTATTAAACTATTATTGTAAAACTAGTTTGACTGCTTACGGAAAATGCATTAGGAATCTGGTGGGTGTGGGGAGCCTAGAATAATGGAATTAAGTTGTGCTGTGTAAACAGTCACAGTAATAACAAAAATATGTAGGTCAACATAGATCCTAAGTACAAGAGAATTCTGAATAGTTGAGTCAATGGTTAAGCTAGGGTTAATTACCAAAATCCTAGAGGTCATGAATAGCGTAGAGAAAAATGGGACCTCTTGCAGAGGTCTCGGTATGTACCTGAGTCATTGACACTTGTGCATGATCAGAAGCTAGATTTAGTGCATATTGTCTTCGTTATGTTTCACTGCATGTAATGATTTGGTGATTTGGTGTATGATTAACCACATAATGTACAAAAGCAACCTTATGCAATGTCTATGAAAATGTATAAAAAGAGCATGATACTTTCAATAAATTGCACTCAGATTTTCACTCTCCCTTGAGTGTGTCTGTGTGTCATTCTTTCTTGTCCCTCGCCCTAATTCCTTCGACCACCTTTTGCTCGTTCTCACTCAATCCCTGAGACTGTCTCGATCTCCCGCCGCCTCTGGGCTGGTCCGCGGCAGACCCCAAGCAGGGTGTGCCGCGTGGAGCAGCACTGACAAGGTCTGAGTGTCTTGAGCTCTTCAGGGAGTCACGGGGTCACTGATACGCTTTCTGTGCTGCCAGCTGGCTGAGTCGACCCTCTGTGAGGGACCAGACAATGAAGGATGCTCAGACACCTGAGGAAGGCCCATGAGGTCTCTGCCAGTTCTGCATGCAAGTTTTGTGTGCAAGGTCTCTATGGAGAAAGTCTCTAGGGGTCTCTGGGTTGGTCGGAGGGGGTCTCTGTCGGAGCTCTCTGTGCAGGTCTGCCAGGGTCTCTGTGTGGGTCTGTCGTGGGGCTATGAGTGACTCTGGCTTTGTGTTATGTTAGGGTTTCTGCTAGGTCCTAGGCTGGTATCTCAAAGTCCTCAGACTTTGAGGTTCTTGAGATCTTCCCAAGCACCTCAGAGCCATCCTTGGCGGAGAGTGAAAGCCACAACTGTGTCCTTCCTGAACTCCCCAGTCCCATTCAGACTTCTTAGAGGTCCTTTTAGAGGGACATCAAGGTTTTGTTATGACGTGTGTCGCAGGGTGAGAAAACCTTACTCAGAGTTAAGTGGGTGGGAATGGTGAGAAGCCTAGAATGACACCACAACAGGGAGTCCATGGTGCAGCCTAGCTCCAAGGGCAGCCTCGTTTTAATTTAGAATCAAGCAGAAGATAAAAAGAGATCAAAGCAGCAAGCAGGCAAATGGGGATGGACAAGTGTGAGGGGAACTTGCAACCATCTGGCCCCAGCCAAGGCTGGGAAATCAGGGAGTCAAGTGAAGCCTCAGTGTTTGTGTACTCCATTGCTGTTTTCGGCATGTGCTGTTTTCAGCCCAGATAGGTTCTTATACCAGGACTTTAGCCCTGAGAGTTTCCTTATCCCAAGCTTTCCCTGTTGGTATTCTGGGTGAAAGGCACAGAATAGACAGGGCACGGAATAATCCAGGCAAGAACAAAGAAAAACTGGGGCACAGAATAATCCAACCTCCACACATCAACACTCTCTGCTTTAAGGCTTTTCTCTTGTGGAAAACTGATTTTCTCTGAGGAGCTTCCATGGCTTGTCTAGTCTGGGCTCTGCTGTTCGACTGTGGGGCCACCCAGGGTGGGGACATGCTAAGTCATTGTGCCCCGAATGTCTCCTTCCCTCTCCTCTTGTAGCAGGCAGTGGGATGAAGGCTGGGCCATCCGACTGTTTTTGGGCCACCCTGAGCCACCTTGCTTCCTGCTCCCACCTCCTACTCTGTTCACAGTGACCCACACTCAGAGGGGGCAGGGCACAGTCTCACCACTGCTCCATGGCCCAGGAGGGTCATCCCCTCCTCTGGGGCAGGTGGACTCAGTCCTCACCATCTCCTCGCACTCCCACCTCACCCCTGCCTCAAACCCTCAGTCCTTGTCATCAGGGAGAGAAGGAGGCCCTGGCCCGGTGCCATCTGTTCTCACAGAGACATGGGGCAGGTGACTCCTAGTTCTGGCTTGGGCCAGCACCCCAACTCCTTTCACCCGTCTCCCACACTTGTTGAGGCCCGAGGGGAATTTCAGCCTGTGCACACCTGTCCCGTAGAACCGCACCAGTTCAAGCAGAGAGAAAGCAGGAGACAATGGCTGAGTCAGCTCTGGCCTGGGTCTTAAAAAGTCTTGTTCATCTTGGCTAGTACTACCTGCGTTCCTCTGTTGTTGTTTTTTTTTTTTTTTTTCACCAATAGGGTGATGTGAAATCCTAGGGAGCACAAGGGCCCATGATGAGGACAGGCAAGTCCCACAGTGGTCAGCCTCGCTCCATGGTGCCATCCCATGAAGTCAGAGCAGGTTCTCAGAAGAGGAACCTAACTCCAACCCATCCCCCAGATGGGGCCAACCACCGCATCTTAGGGAATCAAACATGTATTTTGAGAAATATTGGGATATTAAAATATCTTTAATATGCACATGTGCTCACACGCGTAACCACTGTCATAGGCATGGTAAGTATCTGTTCTGGGAGGAAGCTGTCCCATCAGGAAAGATGGGGAGAAGCATGGTTTTGAAAGAGCTAGTGCCTTGGGCAGTAGGGATAAGAGGGGCAGGGTCCCTAGTACCCTGGGCCTGTGCTGGCAGTGTCTGGAGGGGGACCTGGACTCCCTGAGTTGTAACATCCTGTTCCTGGTCCACCCACTGGTGTTACAGCCGCTCTGGGCCTGAGAGTGACTGGGTGACTGTAGGGCCCATTTGCCTCACTCTAGTTGGCTCTTGAAATGAGAAAACACTGATAGCAGAAAGGGCCGCCTGTTGGGATCTGGAGTCTCTCCTTGTGCCAATTTAACACAGAGATAGGACGACCTTGGTGAAGGTCCATCTAGTCCTCCAGGATGTGTTCAACAGCTCTCAAGAGAGCCTGAGCTTTAGCATCTCCATCATCCACAGGCAACCTGCTTCTGACTGGTTTCTGGCTCTGGATGGTGATGGTTGAAGGCTTGTCTTTTTGCTGGGCCTCTTCCAATCCTTTGTCTTTTTTAGGGACTACCTGCTGCATAAAATTTCTCATTCTTTTTATATTAACTAATTAATATATATTTTACATCATTCTTCATTTTTGGACAATGCTTGATTTCTCCTCTCAGGTGTAGTTCCCGTCTAATTCCCACCACCAGTGCTGCCATGCACCATCACCATAGTCCCTTGGGCTCTTCCTTCCCATTTTGATCCCTCTCCCTCCTCCTTCCCTGCAGAATATCTGTGGTTTATAGTTGCCTGTTGATTTTGATTTTTACTTTATTATAATTACGTTTTTTCCCGATCCCTTATTTGGATCCTCTACATTCCTCCTATAGGTGCAACCATCCAGTATATTTCTTTTCTTTTCTGGCTTATTTCACTGAGCATGATCCCTTCCAGCTCCATCTATGTTGCTGCAAATGGCATGAGTTTGTGTTTTTTGATTGCTGAGTAATATTCCATTGTGTATCTATACCACATCTTCTTGATCCAGTCCTCTGGATTTAATGGTTAATTTACCAAGCAGGGACTTCTTTGATCTCTTCTTCCTTCTTATTCTCTGACCTATGCATGTTGGGTACTAACTTGAGGTCCAATATTGCTTTGCTCTGGTAGGAGTCTGGTGAGGTGCAACCCCCACCCTCCTTCCTTGGCTCATCCGTGGTCATTACTGAACTTGGACTTGTGTCTAGGCTACATCTCCTATCCCCCAGGAGAGTCCGTCTCTGCCAGATTCAATCCATTTAGGTGTGAGTGAAGATCTGAGAAGGGAACCGTCTCTGCAGTCCAGTCACCAGTCACAGGAGCCTCTACTGGCCCATGGCCATCACCAAGTGAGGTCTCTACCAGGGGTTTATGGGTTCTTCACTCACAGGTAAGGGGACTGGGAGGGGACTCACCTGGTTGGAGTAGGGGACTGAGCTTTTTGCTACCATGTTCTCTCCCAAATTGTCTGGAGGAGAGTTTCCTAAGGACTTGACTAGCTGCCTTTCCAGTCAGCCCCTAATACACAGGTGGTTGAGCTTGAAAGGACAGGCTGTGGAAGGGGTGAGAGGTGAACCTTTTTCAACTTGAAAAGATTGAGGAACTTGAGTATTTTGAGGGGCAAACACCACCTGTGCCTTACCCAAAGCCTTATAATGTGTGCTTCCAGCAAGTTATGAGCATGTAGGCCAAGCACAGCAACTCCATTAAGGCATTATTGTTGGGAACCTGGACCATGGAGATGGATGTGCAGGTTCTTTGTGAGCCCTGGACTGTCTGGGAAGCCCCACAGCGTGGCTGTTTGCCAGCCTGGACCAATGACCACCCAGGGAGATCCACCCTCTTTGCTCTGCCCCATCTTCCTGACCAAATGGGCATTCAGGATATTTTCTCCATGCTTCTGTGTGCCCCTGGTAGAGGGCTTTGCATATCTTTTGACTCACCATAATTTCTTTCTAGAACATTCACTGGGAAGCTTGTTGAACCAATGTAGAGAACTGTTAGGATTTCCCCCACACAATCCCCCAGGTTTCTGCTCATAGCCTTCTCTGGTGAAATACTTGATGGACACTTGGCCCCATCTTCTGTGTATTCTGGCTGCCTTGGCCTATAAACACTGAGGACAATGATTGCCTCTGCCTGCTCTGTTCCTGAAAAGCCCCTGGGAGCATGCCCTCAGTCTGCCTCAGGTCCACAGGTACCTGAATCTAGTGGGACAAGCCAACCCATCTTTGGGAGATTTTCTTCTGAAGCGGTAACCCCAATTTCTCCTATTGCTCAGGGCTGCTCAAAACTTTTGGAAGGGGCTTCAACTGGTGGCCCAGGCGGTTGAGCACCACGATGTGAAGCTGTCTGCAGCCTCTGCAGTGCCGGTTCAATCCCGGCCGGTGGGCGAGCATCCCACATGGCGAGGCAGAACTCTCCTGTCTCACCCGCTGCTCCCCTAAGCAGTGTATTTCATCAGTCTGCCTGTTCTGTTCCCTGCTCTGTCTCTACGCATCTGGACTATACCCCGGTTCTTGTATGAATAAATAAATCTAAAAAAAAAACTTTTGGAAGGACAATGGACCTTGGAGTCCCCAAAGTCCTTGGGGGCTTTGGGGTCACTTTGATCAGGACTTCTTGTGATTTTCTATCAACAGCTGGAAAAGTCCTACTTCCTCATTGATTTGCAACAGGTGACATTCCAGGTTTTGGGTTACAGTTGGCATGAAATATTGTGTCTTATTCTGGGCTGCAGGGCAAGATACCTGGGGTATCTATCTTGGGTAATCTGGAGTACAGGCAATCTGGGGTAGCTAATCTGGGTTGCAGGAAAAAAATGTGGGATTGGGGAGGAGGATGAGAACTGTGGTTGGGTCTGGTCCTGAGCCTGAGGTGGGGCCCAGAATTGGGTTCCAGGAAAAATTCAGTATTGGGGTTTGGTCACAAGGACAGGACCAAGGACTGGATCAGTGAAAGATGAGAAAGTACTTTTGGCTGAATTTGCACAGATAAGAAAGATAATTGGGGCCTCCCTGGTGGCACAAGGGGTTAGGCACAGCACTGTGAAGCTATCCGCAGCCTGTACAGGATGAGTTAGATCTCCAGCAGGCCAGGTTGCTACCCATATGATGCAGCAGACCTCTCTATCTTGCCAGCTGCTCCTCTCAGCAGTGTATTTCAGTCAGTCTCCCTGTTCTGTTCCCCACTCTGTCTCTGGTGAATCCTCTCACTCCCTGTACCTCTGACCTATACCCCAGCTCTTGTATGCATAAACAAATTTAAAAAAAAATTTAAAAAAAATAGACAATTGCTTGAATAAGACAGATTAATATAATTTTGGGGACCCAGAAACACTGTTAGGAGCCATTAGGGATTCCCTTTAAGATGGGGGAGACACCAACAGAGCTACTTCACTTCTGAAAGCGGCTTTTTAGGACCCAGCAGCTGCTCTGATTTCTCTGTCTTGATTGAGGAACATCGGAGACCCATGACTTTCTGCTTGTGAATATTGACTTGGAAATACTCCCCCAAATAGGTGACTATCTGGCACCTTTCTCTCTTCTTTCTTCTTCTGCAATTTCAGCTCAACTTGCTTGTTGATTAGAATCTTCAGTAGCTCTCGAATGTCAGGGCTGATGAAAGGAGGGCTACCAGTCTCCACCAGTGGGTTTCTAGTGTCCCCCCAGAATGAGTCCTTTTGGGAAGGGTTAGAAAGGGGCTCTGGCCGTGACTTAGGTTGTGATGAGGCTGAAAGTCTCAAGTCTTTGGCAGTTGTCTGCCCCCAGGACTCAGATGAAATGGGATGGGTTGAGCGTCCTACGCCTGAGAGGGTTCGGACAGAAGGCAGCCAAGGGGTACGTGGAGGAGAGTACCGGGTAGTGCCCATTGGGAGTGCTTTTGAGCCACACTGAGGACAGGACAGGATAGTGTCTGGATGAGGGCAGCCAGAAGCAGCCTTCAGAGATGGAGGCCAGGCCTCTGATTCAGGGGGAGCTGAGGGTTGAGGTGAAAATGTTGGTGGTTGGAAGGAAGGGCACTCCAGGGGAGGAGAAGGTTCTGGAGTCTCAGACACACTTAGAGATGACGGTGAAGTAATAGTAGGCGAGGAAAACATAGGTCCTGGTGCGTTTGTGGAGGTGAGAGAAATGGGGGAAGCTGACAGGGATACAGCAGGAGTAGCATCTTCCACACACTTCCTGGGATGCTGCAGAACTCCAGCAGGTTCATCTTCCCACACCTTGCCTGGGGGGTCTTGACCTAAGGACTGATGGGAGCTGCATTTTTCAGGGTGCCTCCTCAGGTGACTGCAGAAGACAGGAGGCACAAGCTACAGTCAAGAGCAGAGGGACTGGGAGGGCCAGGTGAGGTAGGCATCCCCATCCCAGGATCCCTCCACTGCCCCCAGGCTGACCTCACAATGCCCCTGCTCTGGCACCCCAGGGTTTTAACCATACTCTGTGCCCAGGGCTCTCCCTCCTGGGGTAACTACATTGCCTGCAGTTCCGGTGTCACCTTTTGGGATTTGGTGAATACAGGAGAATAGGAAAGATTCCTTACCTATACAGAAGTGAAATGAGTTCTCGAACCTCTTGCAGTTCTTGCAGACAATCTCTGCAAGCTGGAAATCAGGACACCAAGTCATATGGGAAAGGCAGGAACCCAGGGTCCTGACAGGAGGCTGAGGACCTGTCCCTTTAGGAGACCTTTGGGGGTTTGACTCTTCAGTCCAAGGCCACCTGATGCCTGAACGTGATAGCAAGGCTCAAGACGGGGGCCCTTATCATTTACAAGTCATTTTGATCCTGAGGCCTCCTCACTGCTCTGTGGGGGAGAATGGGCAGGGCCTCCAAGGGGAATCTGAGCAGGTTAAACAACTTAAATCCAGCTAAACCTCAGGGACCCACCTCCCAGGCCAGGCCCTGCTGGTCCACTCCTGCCAGTTGGCCCACAATCAACAGCCATTTCCAGGCTCCTTTGGCCTCCTCTAAGCCTGGATTCTGGGCTATGACAGGGCTGTCTCCTTTCCAGGAGCCTCCGCATAGCTCTGTTTCCTGATGGTGAGCCCTGGTTATCTGAGAACCAGGAGCTGGAACTCAGGGACAAGAGAAACGGGGTGACACTTGGTCAGGCTGACCTACAGCAGCTCACCTTTCAAAGCTCTGTGTTTCTTTCCTCTTCTGTTACTCCCCTTCAGCTGCTTATGACGCTGAAAGACAAAATAAAACAGAGGCCGGGACTCATTTCTCCCTGTCCTCTCTCTAGACCAGCTCCAGACGTTCAGTGCTCACGCACTACTTTCTGCCTTTAAACCAGTGGAGATCTGGTTTCATTTCCTTCTACTCATTTCCAAAATGTATAGAAATACTTTATGTCTTCCTTCCTTGGAGATCACAAGAAAGGATCTCTGTGTGAGACCCACCACGGATCTCTTTCTTGGTCTTCAAGAAACACAAATCCTCAGCCCTCCTGCTGAGCTCCATCAGGCCAGGTTGGACCTGCTTCCTGAGGGCTGCCCAGAGGCTCCCAGGGTCTTAGCACATCCCATCACCTCTGCAGAGGAAAAGTTGGCCCAAATCATTGGCCACAAGGCACCTGGGGAACAGTGCTCGGGAGCCTGGCCTCCCCAATAGGTTACTCCTTTCAGGCACCCTGTGCCTGGGTGCCATTTGGGACTTTGCCCTGGAGCCTCTACTGACCTGTACCCCGGTCTGAGATCTTCAGATAGAAATTCTAGTGCCCACTCACACCCTGCTTAGCCTGGCTTATCTCCAGGATCATGTGTTTCTATTCTTTTTTGACAATGATGATCTATTCCCTTCCACCCCCCAAGTCTCTCATATGATTTGAAAAAGCAGAAATAACGGAAGAGAGCATCCTGTGGCACTGGGTTGGGCCCAAGGGCATCCTACCTTCCTGGAGTTTCTGTCCCTCCGAGGTGGTGGTAAGGATAACGGACCCAGGAGGAAGGGAACTAGCAGGAAGAAGAGGCACAGCCCACACAGAAAGACCAAGATGGTATCCGTCACCCAGCCACTGCAGCTGGAGCTCAGCCCACAAGCCACAGCGCTCTTCAGAGACAAGAGATAATTCTCCATGGTCTGAATCGCACAGCTGCTCTTGAGCAACTGAGCCCTGGAGGTGCACTTGGGGCCTAAACCCAGGCCCTCATCACAGAGCTGGGACCTTGTCACAAAGGCTCCTGAGGACAAGGGGGTGAGAGTCAGAGGAGGAGGTGAAATGCCAGCCCCTCCCTTGGTTTGCTCCACCCTCTGCTGACCCTTCAGTGCTGCCCCTCACCCTGTTGAGAGTCCACGGTCACGTCACTGGTCATTCCACCTGGAGCTCAGTTGTTTCCTTGTTGCTTGGAGATTTCTACTTGAGTTCCATCAATTTCATGCTTTTTCAAAGTCTGGGTTTGTTCCTGGAATTTTCACTTAATTCTCAGGGGACTTTATTCTTAGGAGGCTCTCTCTCTGCAACTCTATTTCCCCACATACTGTGTTTTATTTTGCATCAACACAAACATAGAATAAAGTTTCTTCTATATTTATTTCACTTTTTAATTTTGAAAAATAATTAACTTCATTGTAATTAATATCCATTACCTTTAGCTAGAAAGGTTTATACAAAAATTAATTATTCAAAAGTTATAAAGCAAAATGCATGTAAATCAAATTGAAATAATTATTCAAGGGCCTCCCCGGTGGCGCAGCGGTTGAGCGCTGGGTTGTGAAGCTGCCCGCAGCCTCTGCAGCACCGGTTCGATCCCCGGCTGCTCCCCCGCCACCGGAGAAGGGTCCCACATGGCAGGCAGACCTCTCCTGCTGCCCTCTGCTCCCCTCAGCAGTGTACTTCGGTCCTTCTGCCTGCTCTGCTCCCCGCTCTGGCTCTGGTGAATTCTCTCACCCTCCCGCGCTTCTGACCCTCCCAGTTCTTGTATAAATAAATAAATAAATCTTAAAAAAAAAAGAATTATTCAAAATGTATTTTTCATGTACTTTTAGAATTTTTTTAAAGATTTATTTTTATTTATTTACTTATTCATTTATTTATTTCTACAAGCAGTGGGTACAGTCAGAAGCGTGGGAAGGTCAGAGAATTCACCAGAGCCAGAGCGGGGAGCAGAGCAGGCAGAAGGACCGAAGTACACTGCTGAGGGGAGCAGCGGGCGGCAGGAGAGATCTGCACGCCATGTGGGACCCTCCTCCGGTTTCTGGGGAGCAGCCGGGGATCGAACCGGTGCTGCAGAGGCTGCGGGCAGCTTTGCAATCCAGTGCTCAAACGCTGCGCCACTGGGGAGGCCCTAGAATTTTTGTTTTTGATATATTTAAAAGTTTTCTTGAAAACATGGAATATTGTGTGTTAATACACACACACACAAACTCACACACACACATCTTTTATCAAATTCAGTATTTTCAAATCTAAGAATCAGATATTTCAGTTCAAAATGCTTCTTTCTATTATTTTTGTTGGTCTTCAGTCAGTTAATTTAGCATTTATCTGGGGATATATTTTGCCTTCATTTTTGAAGGAGAGATATGCCAGACTTGGAATCCTTGGTTGACAATTTTCCTCTATGAGCTCTTCGAAAATACCATCCCACAGCCCCCAGCCAAGTTTCTAATTAGAAGATTGTCTATATTTATTGTGGTTCCCTTGTGCATAAGAACACTATTTCTCTTGCGACTTCCAGGACTTCCCCTTGGTATTCCCACTGTTTGAATAGGAACCAAAGTGTTGATCTCTTTTATTGGAGGTTACCATTTTCTCTGTGGACTAATGCTTATCATCAAGTCAAGTTTCAGCCATTATTTCTCTACATAGTTTTCCTTCCTTTCCTTTCTGAGATACTCATTCAACATGGGTTGGTGTGCTGAATGATGTTTCAGAGGTCAATTTTATTCAAACTCTCCATCTATTAATCCAGCTTCAAGTCTACTGATTCCTTCTTTTGCATCTCAAATGTGCTGTGAACCCCTCTAACCAGTTTTTCATTTCAGTTTTTGTAATTTTCAGTTCCAGAATTTCCATTTGTTCCCTTTTATAATTTCCATTTGTTCTCTGCTGTTCATCGTTGCTGTACTGCGTGGTGCTCCACTGCTCTCAGCCGCGCTCCTCCGTCCTCTGCACTGCACCACCCCACTGCACTCCGCTGTGCCACCCTTATAAGCCCTGGCCTTGGCCCAGGTGAGTCCCATCTACATCTGCCCACACCCCACTCCAGGTGCCCGCCATTAGTCATGCTTTCAGGACATATCATTATGCCTAATGGCAGGAGGGCAGAAAAGCCTGATACTTTTTACCTTACCTTACAATCCACCCCCTCAGGGTTTTCTGCCATACAGTCTATATCAGTCCATATACAAGTCTATATGTACATATACAGTCTATATACAAGTCTATGTTTCTCTTGGCAATATGAACACTGCAGCCATGGCCCACAAAAGCAAACAGTATATATCACAATATAACTAAGTTCAATTCTCCCTATTTGAAAGCAATCAAGCCATTGGCTGAGGACGGGGTTGGCAGCAAATGGTCTTCTGGGTGCAAGGCTTGTGCCTGAGGCCTGGAGTTTCCAGGCTTCCCCTGAGCAGCAGTCCTTCTCATGGGCGTGAACCTCTGGTCTTGTAGCTGCTTCCATAATTCTAACAAATATGCATTGAGCTTTGCATGTATTTTAGTGTGATCTATACCTGCTCTCACTAAATCTGTCCACATTTGGTTACGGGTAACTTTAACAGGTTCTGTGATGCCAAGAGACTTCCTTGCCCTCCTTGGCATCCTTTTGACTGTTCAACAACTACCCGTATTCCTTTCTGAGTTTGAGAGCGCCGGCTCTCAACTTCGTCCAAGCTGGCTATCATAGTTGTGACGTCGTGTATTTGACGTCCCACTTAAGATGCTAAAACTGCCATGAGGGATCCAAATGAGGATGAGGGGGCACTCTTTAATACCAAGTCTCTCATCCCTGCTGTTAAACTCTCGTTGTCAGGACCTTGAGCATTCACATTAAACATGGCCTGCCGCATCCCCAATTCCCCAAGTACCTGTACCAGCTCGGCGTACCTTTGCCATCTGCTCACTGTCTCTGGCACGTCTCCTGCATCAGCCCATACTGTCTGTATGACAACCATTATCCATTCCAGGAGGGTGTGATCGCCCTGGCCATACCGCCAGGTGCTCCGCAGCCTCTGCCTCAAGCAAGGGTGTAAAGTCACTGAGGCCAGTCTCTCCATCTCTTGTACTGTGCAAATAATCCCATCCACCCCCAGGTCCCACAAATGTAGCAGCCAGGCTGCCAAGGTTTCCCCTGCTTTTTGGCAGAACTGTTTGGCCAAGTCTACCAGTTCCGCCTGGATGTATGGTTGGTAGGTAGTAATTTCTGTCATTTGTGGAGGTCCAGCAGCCTGGCCCCCTGGGGCCATGGGTCGCTGTCACTTCATTTTCTGAGTCACCACCGGGTCAGAGGAGTCTGGCATCTCCAGAGTCGCAGTTTGGTTTGCCACCACCAGCTGAGACTCAGGCAAAGGGCCAGCCTCCCCCTCCTCCTCTCCTGAGGAGGGGTCTGGCATCTCCAGAGTCGCAGGTTGGTGGCTTATCACCACTGGCTATGACTCGGGCAAAGGGCCAGTCTCCCTCTCCTGTTAAGGAGTCTGGCATCTCTGGAATGGTGGGTTGGTTTCTCCAAACTTCTTCCTCCAGAATCCTCAAGCGTTGTTGCAGTATCCGCATCTCTTCCCGCATCTCATCACATACTTGCTGGATTCTGGATCGCTCTTTCTGCCTAGACTCTCGCCAAGCTGTGAGAAACACCCACCCCACTGCCCCTGCCGCCTCACGGACACTGTATCCATCCAGGGTCTCTTCTATTTCATACAGGGCCTGTTCCAACTGCCCTGGGGATCCAGCTACCTCTGGCCATTCCTGGGGAGGTACCCACCGGGAGAGGAGGCTGGCCACTGAGTACCATCTGCTCGTGGCTGGCCACCTGGCAATCCCTCCCCAGGTTCCAAAGGATTCCATTTCCTTCTGCATAGAGCCGTCCTGCTTTGAACCGTCTTGTCGTCTACACCAAATGTAATGCAACCAACCCATACTGGGTAGGTTCTTTGCCAGTTCTAGCAGCCATGTTGTCTTCAGGCTCTCTGTTGTTCGTCTTTGCTGTTCTCTGTCGTGCTCCACCACTCTCCTCCGCGCACCTCCGTGCACTCCACTGCACTCCTCCGTCCTCTGCACCGCACCACCACACTGCACTCCTCTGTGCCACCCTTATAAGCCCTGGCCTTGGCCCAGGTGAATCCCATCTACCTAGGCCCACACCCTGCTCCAGGTGCCTGCTATTAGGCATGCTTTCAGGACCGCAAGGCTCTATCATTATGCCTAATGGCGGGAGGGCAGAAAAGCCTGTTTACCTTACCTTACATTAATCTTTTGAAATTTTTATTATAATGTGTCTTGCTGTGTGTCTCTTTGGATTCACCCTTATTTGAACATTCAGAGCTTACTGGGTACTGAAGTTTGTTCCTCTCCCCAGGTCAGGGACATTTCCAAGCTATATCTTTTGAATAAATTTTCTGCTTTTTTTTTTTTTCTATCTCAAACCCTTTCTGTGATTCTTAGAGTGCACATATTGCTCATCTTTTTTTTTTTTTAATAGTTTTTTAAAAGATTTATATATTTATTTATACAAGCACTGGGTACAGTCAGAAGCGCAGGAGGGTGAGAAAACCCACCAGAGCCAGAACAGGGAGCAGAACAGGCAGAAAGACCGAAGTACACTGCTGAGGGGAGCAGCGGGCCCTGTAGGAGAGGTCTGCGCGCCATGTGGGACCCTGGCTGGTGGCCGGGGATCCAAGTTCCAACCAGCACTATAGAGGCTGCGTACAGCTTCACAGCTTCGCAGCCCAGTGCTCAACCACTGCACCACCAGGGGAGGCCCTGTATTGTTTACTCTTGTGGGCCATGGCTGCAGTATTTATATTCGCCAAGAGAAGCAGAGAAGAGAGAAAAAGAAAGAGAGAGAGAGCTTGAGTGCCAGAGACCCTGGAAATAGAAGAGAATTGCCTGGGGCCGGGAAGCCTACTGCTCCCCCACCCTCCCCCGGAGGCCCCAGCAAGCCTACCTGCCATGTACCTGGCAAAATCCCTATAAAACACTGGAAAAGCTACCAACGGCTCCTGGACTCTCCTTACCCATCTGCTCCAATTATAGAAAGTGTGCTGTGTGCCCTTCTTGGCATTTCAGTGGTGAGCAGCAGCAGGATAAGAAGAAGATATGAGAAGAAGAGACCACCAGACAATGCCAGAGGGGGTTGGGGGGCAGATGGGCACCCCTCTCTTTTAAAAATATATTTATTTATTTATTATTTTTTTTACAGTGTTTGCTTTCTTTTCTCAGGTGTAGTCTCCATAGAATTTCCACCACCAGTTCACCCATGCACCATCACCATAGTCCCTTCCCTCCCACCACCCCTGCAGAATGTCCCCTAGTAGTCTAGTGCACTGTATTATTTGTTTTACACTGCAACACATGCAGGTAAGTTTTGTGAGGTTGGGGGAGTGGATTTCCCTTTTCCTTTCTAGGTTCTTGGGCTGAACAATGTAGTGAAAACAACATTGGATAGATGAGCAGGAGAAATGGATCCATTTATTTGCATACATTTGGGTGATCTTCACAGAGAGAAGGAATCTGTTTGAAGGGTGGAAACTAGGCTAGACATCTTGAGCTAAGGAATAGGGTGGGATTTCAAGGAAAATTATACTTTAGAGTGTCTTTATAACCTTAATTTCTTAAGAGAAAGAATTTTAAGCAAAGTTTAAGGGCATAATCTCAAATTTTAGGACAGGCTTTTGTTTGTTTTTTAATATTTATTTTTATTTATGTATCCATGAACTGGGGTATTAGCCAAAGGTGTGGGGGATGAGAGGATTCACCAGAGACAGAGTGGGGAGCAGAACCCGTGTATTGACTGAAATACACTGTTGAGGGGAAACAGTGGGCAAGACAGGAGAGGTCTTCTGTGCCATGTGGGTTAGCTCCCTGGCTAGGGATCGAACTCCTGCTTCAGTGGCTGCCCATAACTTCATTGTGCTGAGACTTAACCCTTTGCCTCATCAGGGAGGCCATTAGGACAGACCTTTTTAACATGCATTTTTTGTCCCTATGTAAATGGACCTTTGCTGCTCATAGACACACATATGGATCCACTGGGTAGAGAAAACACAGCCTGCATGGACAGGAGAACACTGGCATTTCCCTTTGATTGTGAGAATTTCCATTTCTCTGTTTACAAAGCCCAGCTGTTCTTGCATATTATCCATTTTTTTCCATTAATTTCTCAGCATATTACTTTTAGTTGCTTTAAATTCCAGGATTTCATAACTCTAACATTTCTGACGTATCTGAGCCTGGTGCTGATGATTACACTGTCTCATTAAGCTGTGTTATGTTGTCTTCTGGTAAGTCTTTTCTCTTGGTAGATCATCTTGCTCGGTAGCTAGACAGGAAACACAGGGTAAAGGGCCCAGGAAAGAAGCCCTTGGTAATGTCGTGGTGAGGTGTGGGAGAGGGGAGGCATCCTGTATTCCTGTGAGCCTGAGCCTGTGCACTGTGAACTTTACCAGTGCTGCTCAGCCCCCACCCTCAGGTGGGGCAGGATGGCCAGAGGGGCTGGAGTTGAATACTTCACTTCCCCAGCTGGGTTAGGTTTGGTGACCTCTAGCAGGTGAACCTCTGGTCAACTAGTTTCCATTGATTGTAGGTTTTGATAAGAAGATCAGAGTACCCTGGTATTACAAAGTCAGTTCTTTCCCCTGCCAGAAGCACAGGGAACTATTCTCCAGTTTCTCCAGTCTTTACTGTGAAGTCCTGGTGGAGTCCATGAAGATGAAATTCACAAAAAACACGGGTGCCCAGTGACTCTCTGTGCTGGAGTTTTTGACCTTCACTCTCATCCATGCTGCATGTCCTGTAATTCATCGATGACAGGCTCTCTACCCTGGCACTGCTCATGAGTTTCTGTTCTAGTAGCTGGGATTCTCTCCAGAGGCCTGTCTGTCTCCAGTTACAGGGCAGTGGTTTGTCTTGTGACCTCACTTACCTGATGGACCCAAGGAGAGTGGCTGATGTCTCAGTTTGTTCAGCTTGTCATTATGGTGGAACAGTGACTTCTAAGATCCTCACATGCAGGGCCAGAAATGAGAAGTCTGGTTATGTGTCTGTTGCATAAATAATATCTGAATGCATTCGTTTTGTAATAGAGTCAAGGAATAGTTGAACAGAGAAAGAGAAAATAAAAAAGTCTGCTTTTACCCACATCCCTGTTTACACTTCCCTTCCCATTGGACATGAACATGTAAAACTTGTTGTATTTCTAGACTTTTTTCAAAACATTTACATTTACAAAATTTATCATTGCTCTGACAATTATAAAAAAAAAGATGATTCCCACCACGACAACTTCCAAATCTACCTCCCCACTTTACCTCTGAAAATGCCAGGGCAGAAGCTAATACCACCACATTCCTCCACCACACACACACCCCGTTCCCACCCCCATTAACAGCTTTGCAACTCAAAGTGTAACCCTGAGTAGGAACTAGGAACCTGTTAGAACTAAGACGCCCAAACCTCTATCTAAACCTACTAAATCAAATCTATACACACACTAGAGTGAAAAGGCAGAAGATTCCTTCTGGCAATGTGGCTCCAGAGAAATGACATACACACACTGACATCTGAAGGTCACTGATCACTTACAAAGGAAGCACAACAATGGAGCCACACAACCACAAAGGCCTTCCAATCAACTTTTTAATGTTTCATTTTCCAAAACCATTAGGCAGTTGAGGATGTCCAGTCATTTTAAGAATTCACTTTTATGCACACACGCACACAATCTTATAAAAATTACGTTTATGTGAACATTCCTTTAGTTTTTCATTCATTCAGAAATAGGTGACAGGGACAACAAGGAATTAAAAACGGTAAGAACACCAGCCCAGGCCTCAGGAGGTTGTGTTGCGCTGGGGCAGACCTTATTGCATGAATTGCACTGATACTCCTAAGATCTTAGCTAAGGCGGCGGGGTATCTGGTGCTCCTGGGGATGGGGCGGCACTAGGAGGTGAGCTGGTGGGTCTGAGTAAACTCCCAGCGCTGGGGAGGTGGGATGGGCTGCGTGGGTTTGGGGCTGAGGCTGGGGCGGGCCTGGCTTCTGCCCACCCTTGGCGACCTTCTCTGGGGGGCTCCGGGCCCCACCCCTTTCAACGGTCCCAGTGGCCCAGTGTAGGGGGCGGGGCGGGAGCCAGACCCTAGGGTGGCAGTTTGAGCTCTGGGGAGCTGAGCCCCCGGGTGCTGTCTGGGCGCGGGGAGGGACCTGGGGAGGGCGCAGGGGAAGGAGCCTGGTCCTCGGACTCCAGAGTTGGAGCTGAAGGTCAAACGGTGGTGGGAACAGACGGGACAGGTCAGTCCAGGGACTTTCTAGGGACACTGGTCCATGGGTCTGTGCGGGAGGTAATAGGGGAAAGAGTTACACTACGCTGCGGTTTGCCTCTTCTCAGGTGTGGTAATGGTTTAGGATTTAAGGACTATGAAATTGGCATTCTTCTCTGTAGGAGCCATTTTCTAAATTGTAGAGGTACGACTGTTTGAGATTTTTATAGTAAGAGGAGTTAGGAGTTTTTTTGAAAAGCTCACTATTTCAGGTATGTAAGATGATGTGAAGTAAAGTGTCAGTCTTCGGGAATGTTCATCATTTGACTACTGGCTGAGCTTCCCTGTCCTAATCTAAGTGTCTGCATTTTCTCTGATCAGTACTGTAACCACTAATCATATGTGACTATCAGACACTTGGAATGACACAAGTCTAAATTAAATAAACTCAATTTCATGTTTACCTAAACAGACCACTTGATAACTGGTGGTCATGGTACTGGAGAGCACAGGTTAGATAGTAGGGATGGTGAAGAGAACAGGCAGAACACCGCATGCAGATAGAGCTTACTTTAATTCAAGTGAATTTCCTTTTTCTTTCAATAGCTTTTTACAAATTAAAAATTGCTGTTTACTGGCTGGCGTGAGAATGGTGTCTTCCAATGCCAGATGCATTAGGTCTTCTTGAAAACTGGTGTGGGAAACAAATGTGGGGTGCACTTCCAGTCTTAGGTTAATTCTAGTGACTAAGACAAGAGCTACTCAAATTGAAGTCTTCTTTGGAAAGTAACAGTTTTCTATTGTCACTTGTTGCCTCTCTGAAGAGTACATTTGATTATGTGACTTCTCATACCTTAAAAATGACCATGAGGGAGACTTGAGAAATGGTCTTGTATTTGTAATATTTCCCAGGGGGAACAGAAGTGACAGTTGTGATTTTTGTTATTTTATTAGACAGCATCTTAACTTTTTAGGGTGATGTTTTGTGTAATGGATGTTTGCCCACTACAGTAATTATTGAGTGTACCAAAATGACATTTAGACCAGACTCCTCCTCCTTTTTAAAATGAATTATATTTAGGAGGGGTCAGCATATTGTAAGTCATTTTAAAGAGATTCATGGGACCTTCCTTATTCACCGTGTGTTTACAATTTGAGTAATCTTGTTGTATACCCAAAAAGGAAAGAAATGTGTGTATGTAATTAATTTATATGTAGTTTTAAACTTATTAGTGCATTGTCTTGAAAGTTTACATACAGATTTGTCAGCAGTTTCCTTGTTAAACATTACCAAATTTTTTTAGACTACAGTGAATCAACTTAATTTCCATTTTTGTTAATACAGATGAAAGCTTTGCCGAGTACCTCAGAGAACTCTTAGGATGTAAATTGTAGTCTTAGGAGGTCTGTGAAAGAAGTGTGTGTGGCGAGACTGTTCTCACTTTTGCTATAATCCTAGATATTTTGTACATTATGTATTTGATAATTTGACAACTACATAGTACATTTAAGGTATAACGAAACATTTTTAGATGGATGTAAAGGAAGTAAGAATTAGAGAGGAATCTTGACAGCTTTTACTGTAAAGAAATTAAAGTTCAGTCCTTTGTCATACTGTACTTAACTAACAGGTATATAAATAAGTAAAATGACATCAATTAATTAAAAAAAAACAAAATGGTGAAACATCATCACTTTCTAATGTTTGAAAATTTATATTTATGTTTCTAAATACGTCTTTTAAATAATTGGCAATAATAAACTCTTCCTCTATATCACCATGTTAACCAACTATCTGAGTTAGTTGATATCTGGAAGCTTCCACATATACTTAGTGTGGTTAGTGATACAAAATATAAAACAACAGTCAACCTGGTCTTTATCCTGCAAATGTTCAGCTGAGAACATCTAACATGGTTATTTTCATTAAATTACCTTATGCCTGTTGGCAGGCAAACACTCCATACTTTTGGGGAACTCTGGTAGGAAAGAAATCTGCTGTACTTTTGAGCACTGTTCTCTACCATGTTCCATGAAGGATTTCAAGTGGCTTGGGATATAGAAAATACAGTACGATATGCAAAAGTCTTCAAGCATTGTGGGAACTGCTTTACAGCTATGCACATCATCATGGTAGACTGGGGTAGTAGAAGGCTTGTGAATCTGTGAAATGTTATTTACAGCTATTTCCCGCCAGTACACATACATTGAAGTTACATAAACGATCTGATAGTTTCTATCGTCTAACTAATTCTTCACCAGATTTAAAAAAAAAATTTACTAAGGATTTTTAAATTGCCTTACTGGAGATTCTTCATGTGTAGGAGAAATTTACTCTTAGAAATGGAAAAAGGGAATGAACATAAACAATAGTCCTTCAAAAGAAAGGTTAAGAATTCATAAATAGGACCTCCCTGGTGCTGCTCCCTGGCCACAGGAGGAGGGTCTCACATGGTGCACAAACCTCTCCTGCAGCCCGCTGCTCCCCTCAGCAGTGTACCTTGGTCCTTCTGCCTGCTCTGCTCCCTGCTCTGGCTCTGGTGAATTCTCTCACCCTGCCGTGCTTCTGACTGTACCCAGTGCTTGTATAAATAAGTAAATAAACAAACGAATAAATAAATAATTTGAATAAATAAATCTTTATTTTTTTCTCTTTTATTTATTTATTTATTTATTTTTTTTAATTAATGAATTTTATTTTTATATTCCCCATACAATTGCAATCCCCCCATTCTGATCCCAATCCCTCCCCTCCCGCTCCCCATCCCCCAAAAAGTGTCTCTGGTTCATAGTTTTTGTTGATTTTGATTTTCACTTTCTTATAGTTATTCATTTTCCTGGTCCCTTATTTAAGTTTTCTAGATTCCTGCTATGAGTGAGACCATCCGGTATTTTTCTTTTTCTTTTTGGCTTATTTCACTGAGCATGATACCTTCCAGCGTCATCCATGTTGCTGCAAATTGCATGTGTTTATCTTTTTTGAACGCTGAGTAATATTCCATGGTATATATGTACCACATCTTCTTGATCCAGTCATCTATTTTTGGGCATTTGGGCTGTTTCCAAAGCTTAGCTATTGTAAACAGTGCTGCTATAAACATAGGGGTGCAGGTGTTCTTTGGAATTGATGTTTCTGTGTTCTTTGGGTAAATACCTAGGAGTGGAATTGCTGGATCCTGTGGAAGCTCTATGTTTAGTAGGTCCAGAAATCTCCACACAGCTCTCCATAGTGGTTGGACCAGTTTGCACTCCCACCAACAGTGCAGAAGAGTTCCTTTTTCTCCACAACCTCACCAACATTTGTTGTTGCTAGTTTTTTTAATATGTGCCATTCTCACTGGTGTAAGATGGTATCTCATGGTAGTTTTGATTTGCATTTCCCTGATTGCAAGTGATGTTGAACATTTTTTCATATGCCTGTTGGCCATTCGCATTTCCTCTTCAGAGAAGTTTGTTTTTAGTTCCTCTGTCCATTTTTTGACTGGATTATTTTCTTTGTTGTTGTTGAGTCTCATCAGCTCTTTGCAGATTTTTGTGATCAGTCCTTTATCATTAGTGTTGGGTGCAAAAATGTTCTCCCAGTTGGTGGGGTTTCTCTTTGTTTTTGTTATTGTCTCTTTTGCTGTGCAGAAGCTCTTTAATTTGATGTAGTCCCAGCTGTTTATCTTTGCCTTCACTATCACTGCTTTGGGTGATGTGTCTGTAAAGATGTCTTTGATGTGCATATCACGTAGTGTTTCGCCTATATTTCCTTCTATGTATTTTATGGTTTCAGGTCTTATGTCTAGTTCTTTAATCCATTTTGAGTTGATTTTTGTATATGGTGTGAGGTAGTGGTCAAGCTTCATTCTTTTGCATGTAGCGACCCAGTTTTCCCAGCACCAATTATTGAACAAACTTTCTTTGCTCCAATGCATAGTCTTTGCTCCTTTGTCAAAGATTAGTTGACCATAAATCTGTGGGTTTATTTCTGGATTTTCTATTCGATTCCATTGGTCTGTATGTCTGTTCTTGTTCCAATACCATGCAGTTTTGATGATTATGGCTTTGTAGTAGAGTTTGAAGTCTGGGAGTGTGATGCCTCCATTCCCTTCTTTTTTTTTCAGGAGAGCTTTGGCTATTCGGGGTTTTTTGTGATTCCATATGAATTTCATCAATAATTGTTCTATTTCTTTGAAGAATGACATTGAAATTTTGATTGGAATAGCATTGAATCTGTATATTGCTTTTGGTAGGATGGCCATTTTAATAATGTTTATTCTCCCAATCCATGAGCAGGGGATGTCTTTCCATTTCTTTGTGTCTTCTTCTATTTCTTTTAACAGTGTTTTATAGTTTTCTTTGTATAGGTCCTTTACCTCTTTTGTTAGATTTATTCCCAAATATTTTATTTTTTTTTGTTTCAATAAGAAAAGGATGATTTTTTTGATTTCTTCTTCTTCAGATTTATTGTTTGTGTATAGGAAGGCTACTGACTTTTGCGTGTTGATTTTGTATCCTGCCACTTTACTGAACTGATTGATGAGTTGAATTAGTTTTTCTGTGGAGTTTTTGGGGTTCTCTATGTATATTATCATATCATTTGCAAAGAGTGATAGTTTGACTTCTTCTTTTCCTATTTGGATTCCTTGGATGTCTTTCTCTTGTCTTATTGCTCTGGCTAGGACTTGCAGTATTATATTGAAAAGCAGTGGTGAAAGTGGACATCCTTGTCTTGTTCCAGATCTTAATGGAATTGCTTTCAGCTTTTCACCATTGAGAATGATACTGGCTGTTGGCTTGTCATATATGGCCTTTATGATGTTGAGGTACGTTCCTTGTATCCCAAGAATTTCAAGGGCTTTTATCATGAATGGGTGTTGCACTTTGTCGAAAGCTTTCTCAGCATCTATTGATATTATCATATGATTTTTATATTTCTTTTTGTTGATGTGTTGGATAACGTTGATTGATTTTCGGATGTTAAACCATCCTTGTGTCCCTGGAATGAATCCTACTTGGTCGTGGTGAATTACCTTATGGATACACTGTTGGATTCTGATAGCTAAAATTTTATTGAGGATTTTTGCATCAGTGTTCATTAGGGAGATTGGCCTATAGTTTTCTTTTTTTGTGTTGTCCTTGTTCGGTTTTGGTATTAGTGTAATGTTGGCTTCGTAGAACGTGTTAGGTATTATACCTTCCTTCTCAATTTTTGGAAGAGTTTGTGAAGGATAGGTACCAATTCGTCTCTGAATGTTTGGTAGAATTCATTTGTAAATCCATCAGGTCCTGGGCTTTTGTTTTTGGGGAGGTTTTTTATTACCATTTCAATTTCGCTGCTTGTAATTGGTCTGTTTAGGTGTTCTATTTCTTCTTTATCTAGCTTTGGGTGATTGTAGAGTTATAGGAATGTGTCCATCTCCTTTAGATTGTTAAACTTGTTTCCATATAACTGTTCATAGTAGTTATTAATAATTCTTTTGATTTCTGCTGTGTCCGTTGTGATTTCTCCTCTTTCATTTATTATCCTATTTATTTGTGCTTTCTCCCTTTTTGCCCTTGTGAGCCTGGCAAGGGGTTTATCTATTTTATTTATTTTTTCGAAGAACCAGCTCTTGGTTTCATTGATCTTTTGGATTGTTTTTTTAGTTTCGATTTCATTTATTTCTGCTTTGGTTTTTATTATTTCTTTTCTTCTACTGGTTTTGGGGCTTTTTTGTTGTTCTTTTTCTAGATCTTTGAGTTTCGAGATTAGGTTGTTTCTTTGAGTTCTTTCTTGTTTCTTGATGTGAGCATCTATTGCTATATATTTTCCTCTTATTACTGCTTTTGCTGCATCCCATACATTTAGGAAATTGGTGTCCTCCTTGTCATTCAATTCAAAGAATTTTTTAATTTCTTCTTTGATCTCCTCATTAGTCCAGTGGACTTCCAGTAGTGTGGGTTTCAATCACCACGAGGTAGGAGAATACCTTGCCTTCTCTTTATGGTTTATTTCTAGTTTGATGCCTTCATGGTCAGAAAAGATGGTTGGTATGATTTCAATCTTGGTGTATCTGTTGATGTTTGTCTTGTGCCCCAGTATATGATCGATCCTAGAGAATGATCCGTGTGCGCTTGAGAAAAATGTATACTCAGATTTTTTTGGGTTTAGTGTTCTATATATGTCTGTTAAGCCTAAGCACTCTAGATCCTTATTTAGAGCTTTAGTGTCTTTACTTATTTTTTGTCTTGTTGATCTATCCATTGTTGATAGTGGTGTGTTGAAGTCTCCCACTACGTATGTGTTTTCTCTGATGTCTGTTTTCAGAGATGCCAATAGTTGTCTGATATATTTTGGTGCTCCTTCGTTTGGTGAATATATGTTAATGAGTGTTATTTCTTCTTGAAGTATTATCCCCTTGATCATAATGTAATGACCACTGGGGTCTCTTTTTATCTTTTTAAGTTTGAAATCTGTTTTATCTGATATGAGTATAGCTGTTCCTGCCTTCTTTTTTGGTCCATTTGCTTGTAGAATTGTTTTCCATCCTTTAACTTTGAGTCTATTTTTATCTTTTGCAGCTAAATGTGTTTCCTGGAGACAGCAAAAGGTTGGGTTTTGTTTCTTAATCCAGCCTGCAACTCTGTGTCTTTTTATTGAGAGTTTAGTCCATTTACATTTAGAGTTAGTATTGATATGTTAGCATCTGAATTTGCCATTGTGTTTGTCTTTCCTTTGATTTTATTTATTTATTCTTTTAATAACTTTCTTTGGCCTTCTTTTGTTGTTATTCGTCCCTCTGAGGTTCTGGCTTTAGGACTCCTTGTAGTATTTTTTGGAGTGGGGGTTTAGTTGCAATGAAATTCCGGAGTTTCTGTTTGTCTGGGAAGGTCCATATTCTTTCTTCAAAGAGGAAGGAGAGCTTTGCGGGATAGAGTATTCTTGGTTGGCATCTGTTTTCTTGGAGTCTGTTGACTATGTCCCTCCACTCTCTCCTTGCCCGTAGTGTTTCTTCAGAGAAGTCTGATGTCAGTCTGATTGGTTTCCCTTTGAATGTTATCTGTTTCTTCCCTCTTGTTAGTTTCATTATTTTTTCTTTGTCTTGGATTCTTGGGAGCTTTACTATTATGTGTCTTGCTGTATTTTTCCTTTCGTCATGGAAGTTTGGTGTTCTTCTTGCTTCTTGTATATCAATTTTCAGATCCTTCTTAGCGTTTGGGAAGTTCTCTTCAATTATATCCATGAATATTTTCTCTGTTCCTACATCTCTCTCCTCTCCTTCTGGGATTCCTATAACTCTTATATTTCCTTTCCTCATGGAGTCAGATAGTTCCCGAAGTCTTTCTTCGGTCTTTTTCCTTCGTACTTCTCCTTCCTTTTCTGTTTTAGTTCTTTTTATTTCTGTGTCTTCAAGAGTACTTATTCGTTCTTCCATTTCATCTATTCTGCTTTCACTGCTTTTCCCAGAGTTCTTTAGCGTCTCCATTAATTCTTTGATCTCCTGCATTTCTTTTACTTCCCTCTTTAGGGACTCAATTTCATTCTTCTGGTCATTAATTATTTTCCCCTTATCATTGTTTTCCTTTATGACTTCTGTCAGTTTTTTAATCACAGCAATTTTAAATTCTCTATCTGGAAGGCTCAGAAGTTCTTCCAAGTTACTGTCGTTGCAATCTGGTAGATGGTTTTCTTTTTGTGGTGTGCTATTTTGAATAAATAAATCTTTAAAAAAAGAATTCATAAATAGGTTAAAGGTCCTGGGAGGCATTGTTGCAGGTCATTACATTTTATGTTCAGATATTCAAAATGTTGACTTCGTTTCTTGGTTTTTCTTTCAAACTCACTTTAGGCTCCTGCTTACCCGTCTTATTTTGGAAGATTTTTTAAATACTCTGGATAATCAAACTTCTCTAAAACTAGCAAGTTACAGGAGCCATCAGACCTCACCATCCAGGTAAGAAATTGGGTCCTCACTGGTGGCCCAGTGAGTGGTTCAATCTCAGCACTATCTCTGATTTGGCTTGATTTCCATGCCCGGACAGGGAGCTAAACAACATATGGTCACAGACCTCTCTGTCTCACCCGAGGCTCCCCTTAGAAGTATGTTTTGGGAAATCTGTCTGTTTTGCTCCCGACCATGTCTCTGGTGAAGCGTCTCACCAGCACCCCTGCTACCCCGCACCTCTGGCCTACACTCCAGTTCTTCTACGCAAAATAAAGGTTAAATATAGGTAAGAAATTAAAGATTGAAATGTTTCTAAAAATTATTATTCAGTGTATGATTATGGTTTCTATATCTTTCAAAAATAGCATGTGGTGGCTTAAATATATAAGCTAAAATATTTTGTGTAATCTCAGGGGACTGAATTATCAGGGAAGGTAAAATAGGGGAAGCCGGGGATTAAGTCAGTACCCAGAGATAAAGCTTATTACTGGCCTCTACCTACTGCTAGGTGTGAAAAGCATTCTCACAAAAGCATGGAGACTGCTGGATTCTGATTAGCCACATGCAGGATTCCCTGAGTTGCTTGGGGTCAAGCACAGCTGTTTCTGAAGCCCAAATGATATTTTCCCTGTGGGCTTCATATAGAAAATTCAGAGTTGGAAAACCTTGTCCCTTCCCCAACCCCTAATGGGATGCTGATGTGTCCTGTATGGTGAGGGATGCAGCTCAGGCCCTCTTTTTGTTGTGGTGGTGATGGCATTGATTGGCATAGGAACTGTGAAGGTGGAATGTCTTAACAGGGGTCACTTTCCTTCCACTCACTCTGGGAGCACTAGTCACTGTAGCCTGGGAGAGAGGGGAAGAGCAGGTTTGACTGCAGAGTCCCTTCTGTCCATTGGGTTGTTCACAGTCCAGTTCCTATGACCTGGGCCAGAATGCTTAGGAGATGGGGACTGGGAGGGACGTTGTCCAAATCAAACTTCTATTTTTTTTCTTTTCTTCTTTTTTAAAGATTTATTTATTTATTTATACAAGCACTGGGTACAGTCAGAAGTGCGGGAGGGTAAGAGAATTCACCAGAGCCAGAGCGGGGAGCAGAACAGAGAAGGACCTAAGTACACTGCCGAGGGGAGCAGTGGGCGCGGCAGGAGAGGTCTGCGCACCATGCTGGACCCTTGCCCTGAGATGGCAGGGATCGAATTGGGGATCGAACCGGTGTCACTGAGGTTGCCAGCAGCCTCTCAACCTAGCTCTCAACCGCTGCGCCACCAGGGGAGGCCCCAAATCAAACTTCTAAAACTTTGGCTGCCAAGGCAGCATTGACTAGGGTGCAAAGATGGAGCACTGGGTTTCTCGTTGCTCCTGGAGCATTCACAGGAGAAAGTGGGAGAAGAGCAGAATTCCAGAAAAACTTGGCAGTTGCTTCCCTGGTTTCACTGACTGGCAGCTGCTGTCCTTTTGTTAATATCAGTGATGAGGTGCTTAAGAGGGGCCCTAGGGTACCTGCAGCAGATGGATCTTAGGGCAGTAAATTTTGGAAATCTAGTTTCTTTCATATGCCAGTGGATACTTGAACCCTGATTGGGGATGCCCTAAATTGGACCATCAGTTTTTTGCCACCACCATTTTAAAAATAAATACCATGTGTAATGAGCATACCGTAGGACTCTTCTGGCAGCAGTGCCATAAGACTGTGCCATCTCTGTTTTTCTCCTTGGTATTTCAAATAATCTTTTGAAAAGATTATTTGCCTTGAAGCAGATATGTAACCCAGTTATTTAATGTGCTGATCATTCCTAATATTTTAGTTTTAAAAATATTGATCCTCACATATACGCATCTGCAAGCAAAATATCTGAACATAATTTTATAATAATCCTGTGTCAGCAGACATAGAGCAAATGTCAGTTGTCACCTGCGCCTTACTTGAAAAGTTTGGAACATAAAATCTGTTGACAGTTTTTAAAGCTTAACACATAGCAGTGTGGAGGCAGCTCTCTTTTTGCTTTCACAGATCTGTTGTCCTTGAATACCTGGGGATACTGAGTAGACGCTGACATCTGTCTCACAGTAGCAAGTGCACAGTGTGCTTGGCACCTACTCTGGGCTCCTCTGGGCTGTGGGGTCTCCCATGCAGGCATTGGTAGAAACAGATGAGGATTGGAAATGGGATTATTTTTCCATTTCCCTATTCTCTATATAGAATATATAAAAAATAGCACATTAATGTTTGCATATACGAAAAGTGCATATAGAAAATAGCTTGCACATAGTAAATAGCACATCAATGTTACTCCATATGGAAAATAGCACATTAATGTTACTGCACTATTTCCAATACCTCTTGGTGGAGTCTTTGGATTTTCTATGGATATCATCACATCATCTGCAAATAGTGATAGTTTCTATTCTTTTGCAATTTGTATTCCTTTTGTATCTTTCTCTTGCCTAGTTGCCCTGGCTAGGACTGCCAATACTTTGGTGAGCAGCAGGGATGAGAGTGGACATCTTTGTCCTATTCCTGATCTGAGGGGCTATCCTTTCAGTTTTTCACCATTGTGTTTGATGTTAGCTGTGGGATGTCAGTGTCCTACGGTATGCTCATTACACATGGTATTTATTTTTAAAATGGTGGTGGCAAAGAACTGATGGTCCAATTTAGGGCATCCCCAATCAGGGTTCCAGTATCCACTGGCATACGAAAGAAACCAGATTTCCAAAACTTTACTGTCCTAAGATCCATCTGCTGCAGGTATCCTAGGGGCCCCTCTTAACCGCCTCATCACTGATATTGCTGAGATATGCTCCTTTTATTCCCAACATATTGAAAGTTGTTATCATAAGTGGGTGTGGAATCTTGTGGAATGTTTTTTCAGCATGTATTGAAATGACAATATGATTTTTTTTAAAAGATTTATTTATTTATTTATACAAACATTGGGTACAGTCAGAAGCGCAGGAGGGTGAGACAATTCACCAGAGTCACAGTGGGGAACAGAACAGGCAGAGTGATGAAGTACACTGCTGAGGGGAGCAGCGGGCGGCAGGAGAGGTCTGCGCACCATGTGGGATCCTCGCCCGGTGGCTGGGGATAGAACTGGCGCTGCAGAGTCTGCGGGCAGCTTCACAACCCAGTGCTCAACCGCTGTGCCACTGGGGAGGCCCAGAAATGACCATATGATTTTTATCTCTCTTTTTGTTGTAGTGGTGAATGGCATTGATTGGTGGATTTTCAAACAACTTCACATCTCAGGAGTTAAACCTGCTTGGTATGGTGGATGAGTCTCTTAGTACATATGTAAAGTATATGTATTTTATTTTTATATTCCCCATACAATTGCAAACGCCCCATTCTGACCCCAATCCTTCCCCTCCCGCCCCCCCACCCCCCAAAAAGTGTCTCTGGTTCATAGTTTTTTGTTGATTTTGATTTTCACTTTCTTATATTCATTTTCCTGGTCCCTTATTTAAGTTTTCTAGATTCCTGCTATGAGTGAGACCATCCGGTATTTTTCTTTTTCTTTTTGGCTTATTTCGCTGAGCATGATCCCTTCCAGTGCCATCCATGTTGCTGCAAATTGCATGTGTTTATCTTTTTTGAATGCTGAGTAATATTCCATGGTATATATGTACCACATCTTCTTGATCCAGTCATCTATTTTTGGGCATTTGGGTTGTTTCCAAAGCTTAGCTATTGTAAACAGTGCTGCTATAAACATAGGAGTGCAGGTGCTCTTTGGAATTGATGTTTCTGTGTCCTTTGGGTAAATACCTAGGAGTGGAATTGCTGGATCATATGGAAGCTCTATGTTTAGTAGGTCCAGAAATCTCCACACAGCTCTCCATAGTGGTTGGACCAGTTTGCACTCCCACCAACAGTGCACAAGAGTTCCTTTTTCTCCACATCCTCGCCAACATTTGTTGTTGCTAGTTTTTTAATATGTGCCATTCTCACTGGTGTGAGATGGTATCTCATGGTAGTTTTGATTTGCATTTCCCTGATTACAAGTGATGTTGAACATTTTTTCATATGTCTGTTGGCCATTTGCATTTCCTCTTCAGAGAAGTTTCTTTTTAGCTCTTCTGCCCATTTTTTGACTGGATTATTTTCTTTGTTGTTGCTGAGTCTCATCAGCTCTTTGCAGATTTTTGTGATCAGTCCTTTATCATTAGTGTTGGGTGCAAAAATGTTCTCCCAGTTGGTGGGGTTTCTCTTTGTTTTTGTTATTGTCTCTTTTGCTGTGCAGAAGCTCTTTAATTTGATGTAGTCCCAGCTGTTTATCTTTCTCTTCACTATCACTGCTTTGGGTGATGTGTCTGTAAAGATGTCTTTGATGTGCAAATCCCGTAGTGTTTCGCCTATATTTCCTTCTATATATTTTATGGTTTCAGGTCTTATGTCTAGTATATGTATTTTATACAATTTATATACATTATATTGCTGAATTTGATCTCCCAAGATCTTCTTGCATCTGTGTTTATCAGAGATGTTGTTCCACAGTCAGCCTTCCTTGCACTGCCCTTGTTTGGTTGTGAGATTAAGCTAATCATGGCCTTATAAAATGGCATATAACTGGCATATAACTCACTCTTCAATTCCTTTAGAAGAGTTTGAGGGTTTGCATTGGGTTTTCTTTAAGAGTTTGAGAGACTTATCTAGTGAAGCCATCTCTTCTGGGCTTTTGTTCTTGGGGAGACTTTTGATTACTCTTTGATTTCTTGGCTTGCATGTATTCTTTTCAAGCTGTGTTTTATTTCAGTTGAGTTTTGAAAGTTGTGATTCTAAACATTATCCAATTTGCTTGCATGTGCATTTTCGAATTACCTCTTAAGATACTTTGCATTATTGTTTGCCATCTTTCCTTTCTTATTCTTTTATTTGGTTTATACTCTTGTTTTGTAGTGTAACAAGAGCTTAATCATTTTGCATATACTTTCAAAGAACCAGTTCTTCATTTCATGGATAATTTGCAACAATGTTTTGGTTTCTATCTCATTTAATTCTGCTCTAATTTTTGTTATTTACTCAATGCCTGATTTTTTTACTTTCATTTGATTTTCATATCCTAGTTCCTTCAGTTGTTAAGTGGGGTTTTTTATTAGAGACTTTTTTTATTGATTGATGTGGACCTCTATTATCATGTATTTCTCTCTTAAAATTCCTTTTGTATTAGGAGGACCTAGAACTTTATTTTCCATATTCATTGGTCTCAAAATAATTGTCAAGTTCTTTGATTTCATTATTTTTGTTTAGCCCCTCCATGTTTCGATATTTCCATGTTTCACTAAGTGGTTCTTTCCTCTTGTGGTTCTTTATCCTTGTGTGATCAAAAGGATACACGATGTAATACAGGATGTAAGTTTAAGTTCCATATATTTGTGAGATATATTTTGTGTCCTAACATATGATCAATCCCTGAGAATGTCCCGTGTGCACTTGAGAAGTATATGTGTTCCATTTCTTTTGGAATGGAAAGTGTACTTTTCTGTACTTTTCTTCCATCTGATCCAATACTCTATGAAGGCTGTTGTCCCTTTGTTCATTTTCTGTCTTGATTATGAAGTCATTGGTGTTAAGTAGTAGGTTGAGATGTTCTGTATTGTGTTACTGTCAATGTGTTGTTTAGGTCTATTCATGTTGCTTTATAATTTTGGGTGAATCTCTGGTGCACAACTACTAGTAACAGTTTTCACACAGTGAAGAATTGTCCTCGTGGTCATTACATAATATCCATTGCCACTAAGATCAGGATCAAGACAGGGTGTCCACTAGAACCCTTGTTATTCAAGGGTTTGGACGTTCTAGCTGAAATAATAGACAAGAAAAAGACATAAAGAGAACCATATAGGAAAAGAAGTGTAACTTTCAAAATTCAAGATGATATGTTAATATAATTAGAAAAAAAAAAGCTCTTCACAAGATTTTCAGGTGAATGAGTATATTAAAGTTACAGGATACAAAACCAAAGAAAAATCAGTTGTATTTCAGTAAGCAAAAAATGTATCAGAGGAAAGGGAAATAAGGAATGCAGTTGCATTTACATTCACAACAAAACAAATGAAATGCCTGGGAATAAACATAATGAAGGAAGAAATGGAATTGCATATTGAAATGTATTTAAACCTGTTAAAGAAAATAAAAGAAGACACAAACAAGAAACTACCCTCGTGGTGGGATGAATTCAGATCAAGCAAGTGTCTCAACTTCAGAATTCTCACCTGGTTGCCTGGGATCTGTCCTTGGTTGCAAGTGAAAACCAGGAGGCTGAGAGTCCCTATGAGTTGCAAAGTCCCATTCCGCCTTTTTCGAGATCCTTTGAGAGGGTCATCAAGCTTCCCTGTTTGAGGGCTTTGTTTCTTGGGGAACTTAACCTTCTCTGAGGAGCTGCAGTTGGCAAGTCTGCTCTGGATGCTGGTGGATACCTGTGTGGTGACTATAGGGGGCCATGTGGAGTTGCTGGTCCCTTAATGTCTCCACCGCTCTCTGCTAGTAGAATGCAGTGAGATACCCAAACTGGGTCATTGGACTACTTCCTGGCAAACCAGAGCAACCTTGCTTCCTTCCACTGCCTCCCACTCTGTTTTCCACAGTCTTCTGGGGACTGCACATAGTCTCACCTTTGCTTCACTGGCCAGGAGGGCAAGTCTCTCCTCTGGGGCAGGTGGACACAGTCCTCAGCACCTCTCATCACTCCCACCACACCCATGCTCATAACCTCTGTCCATTTCATCAGGAGAGAAGGGACCCCGTTCAGGGTCATCTATTTCCACAAAGATATGTGTCAGAAATGTCACATTTGATGACACAGAGAAAACATCTCCCATAGCTGTTGAGGTATGAGGAATATCAGCTTCTGCACATTCCTCCCACACAGCAGCACTAGTTCAAGCAAAAAGAAGGAAAGCATTGAGGACCCATTCTCTGGCGTGTTTCTTAAGAAGTCTTGCTCATTATGGCAAGTTCTGTCTGCTTTCCTTTGTTTATTTAGTAGGGGAATATGAAATCCTACCAGCAAATGTTGTATTTGGTGAAGACAGGCTTGGCTCCCTGTGGAAAGCCTCCCCCTATGGTGGCATCCCTATTGATGTCAGCGCAGGCCCCCAGAAGAGTGAACCCTAACTCCTTCCCCTCCCCAGTGACAGATGACACTACCACTTCACATGAGAAAAAAAATTTCCTTTGAAAATCAATAATGTGACAGAAAAATGACATTAATATTAGAAGATATGCTCACATGACAAAAAAAATCATAGTTTCTGCAGACTGAAAAGGGAAGTGGTCCTCCAAGGAAAGGTGGGAGAGCCATGATTATGAAGGAGATAGTGCCATGAACACTGAGGGTGGTGGCCTGAGTCCCATAGGACCCTAGACCTGTCTGGAAGGTTCTGACTGGAGGCCTGGACTGCCTCAGTGGCAAGACTCTTTTTCTGGGTCTTCCCATTTGTTACAAATACTCTGGCCTTGAGATCTGACTTGGTAACCTTAGGGGCTGTTACTCATAATTCTCCTTTGCTCTTGAAACAACAGAAACATGTGGTAGTGAGAATGTCCACCCCCTGTGTCCTGGAGTCTCCCTTTGCCAGAATCAGGATGACCTTGGTGAAGGGCCATTTTCCCCTCTAGGATATGCCCAAGAAGCCTGATGAGTGCTTGAGCATCAGTGTCCCAGTCACCCATAAAGGAGCTGCTTCTCACTGGTCTCTGCTCTAGGCAATGGTGGTTTGATGCTTATGATATTGCTGGGCATTTTCCGGACCTTTGTTTTGGCGAAGGAAAATCCACTGAAGAAAATTTCTTCTTTTTTTTCCTGATGTTCTTGAGGTGTCTGTCCCTTCATCTGCAGGAGATGGAAGGGCTTGCTTGTTGGGGACTCTGATTCCTTACCCAGTGAAGAATGACTCATCTCACTGCTTCAGAAGGTTTCTGTCCTGCAATTTTTTTTTTTCATTTTGTTGTCTGTGTTTGGACCTCTTGCAACTTTTCCCCTCATGAGTAGGGGCACATGTCTGGCCTCGGCTCCTTTTCTGCTACCACAGGCACTGGGGCTCAAGCCACCCCGGCTTCTGTCTCCTTTGGATGAGAAGTCATCGATCCCCTGAGAAGCTGGCCAGTCTCCACTGGTCGCCCTCTGGACGTTGGTTGATCCTGGGGAAGGCAAAGGGTCTGTTGCACTGAATACATCAGCCTGGTGGACTTCAAGAAGCACATCACAGCCTTGAAGGAGCACAGCAAGAAGGCATCCTGGAGACTGGCTCTGGGACACTGTCAGTGTCTGGTTCTGAGTATCATTCTCCTGCATCTGCTGTATAAACTGTTTGTTGGTGTGAGGCTCTTCCTGGATCCTGGAGGTTTTGATCTCTTAAGGTCCATATTCGTGCTATGGATGTGACTCCCCAGGTTATTTCTGAAGTGACTGGGTTTAATGGTGACCTCCAATGCAAGGACCTCTTTGATGTCCACATCCCCCCCATGTTCTCTGAGTTCTGCACATCGGGGCCCTAATGTCAGGTCCATTGTTGCCATGATCCGAGTCTCAGGGGTGCACAGTCACTGATACTCTTCTTCTTGTGCTCGCTGTCTAAGTCCAACCTCTGTGTAGGACCAGACATGGAGGACACTCAGGCACTTAGCGGTGACCCATGAGGTCTCTGCATGCAAGCTCTGATTGGGGTTCTCTGTGTGAGCCTTTAGGGGTCTCAGTGTTGGACTGTGTCAGAGGCACCTGCACACCTGAGTCAGAGATCTCTGGCAGGATTCCCTTTGAGTCTGTTGGTGGTCACTGTGGGAATCTGTCATGGTGCTATTTGGGCCTCTGCCACTTTCTGAGAAATTAACTCAACACATGAGGTCTCAATTTGTCTCCAGGGAGCTGTCTTTGGTGTTAAGTGAAAGCATGAGGCTGTGAGTACCTACTGTGCTTCCCTGTCCCCCTTCAGATTTTCCAGAGGTCTGTTGATAGGGACATCAAACTTCCCTGCTTTAGGGCTCTGCTTCTCCGGGAACTTGACCTATTTTGAGAGCTGTAGGAGGCAAGTCTGCTCTGGATGCTGGTGGTAGTCTGTGGGGACCTTAGGGGGTCTGTGGTTTTGCTGGGCCCCCAATGTCTCCTCCCTTCTCTGCTTGTTGAATGCAGTGATGTGCCAGCCTCCCTCACTGCACTAACTATGAGCAACTCAGAACCACTTTGCTTCCATCACCCACCTCCCACTCTATTTGCTGTGTTCCACAGTCAGACGGGACTGCACTTAGGATCATCCCTGCTCCACTGCCCAAGAAGGTCAGACCCTCTGCTGCAATTGATGACATGATCCTCAGCACCTCCCTGCAATCCCAACAGACCTTGCCTCTTACCCTCAATCCTTGTCATTAGGAGAGAAGAGGTCCCGGGAAGATGTCCACTATTCTCCCAAAGGCATGGGGGCAGAGTACTCCTACATTTTGGCTTGAGGACAGCACCCTTCACCCCAGCTCCATACAGACATCTCCCACACTTGTTGAAACCTGAGAGGAATTTCGGTTTCTGCTCTATCCTCCCTGAAATATCACCAGCTCAGGCAGAGAGACAGCAGGAGATGATGCCAGACCCTCTCTTGGCCTGTGTCTTAAGAAACTTGCTCATATTGTCAACTTCTACCTGCTTTCCTCAATTCTTTCAGTAGGGTGCTGTGAAATCCCAAGGTGCCATCCCATGAAGTCAGAGAGGGGCCTCAAAAGAGAACCTGACCACTGCCCGTCTCTATAGACAGTGGCCACCACCATATTTCAGGGGACCAAACATGTATTTTGAGAAATATTGGGATGCTAAAACCACTTTACTCTGCAGACATGCTCACATGCGTCACCACGTACTGTGCATGGTGTGCATCTGTCCCTGGAGGAATCTGTCCCATTGGGAAACCTGGGAGAAGCATGATTTTGATGGAAAGAGTGCCTTAGGGTGTGGGGGTGGTGGCTTGATGCCCCAGGCACCCTGGACCTGTGTTGTCAGGGTCTGGCTGGTGTCCTGGGTCCTTGGGTGGCACCTCCCTACTTCTGCTCCACCCACTCCTGTTAGGGCAGCTATGGACCTGAGAGCTGCCTTGGTGAGCATAGGGGCTGTTGCTCATCCCTCTCCTTTGCTCTGATAGGTGAGAGCTCTGTGGCAGGACAAATGCCCACCCTCTGGGGCCTGGAGTCTCTCAGAGGGAGGATGACCTTGGTGAAGGTCCATTTTCTTTTCCAGGGCATTAGCACCCTCATCATCCCTCAGTGAACTGTTTCTGGGTGGTCCGAGGAGCTGGGTAGGGGTGGCGGCAGGCTTGCTGGGTGTCTTCCATTGTTTTGTCTTTGCCAGGAAAGACCCACAGCAGAAAGTTGCTCATTATTTCCTGATGGGACTTCTTGAGGTGCCTGTCGCTCTGCAGGAGATGGCAGGGCTTGCTTCTTGGGGTCGCTGCCCTCACCCAGAAGAGGGTATCGCATCTCTCTGGATTTAGAGCCCTCTGTCCTGCCAACTTTAGTTCTTCTTCTTGGGACCGCTAGGAATGTTTTTCCTCATGAGTGGGTGCATGAGTCTGACCCCTGCTACTTTTCCACAGGTGCTGGGACTTGTGCTGCCTTTGGCAACTCTCTCATTTGGATGAGATGCATCCCGCCCCCAAGATCCTGGCCCGTCTCCACCGGTTAAGCTCGGAAAATGGCTGATACCTGAGAAGCCAGGTGTCTGCAGCAGGGAACTCTTCAGCCTGGCAGTCTTGGGGATGCCTGTCAGTGGCACAGTCCTGAAGGAGCACAGCAGGGACGCAGCCTGGAGACTGGTTCTGAGACGCTGTAAACCTCTGATATTGGCCCTTCCTGAACCACACCTCTAGACATGATTCTTCCCTATCTGCTTCCGTAGATTTTTTTGGGTGTTGCGGGGCTCTTTCTGGATCCCCTGGGTTGGATGTGGGTACTCAGGTGACTGCTGGTGTGACTCAATTTCATGGTTCCTTACCAGCAGGGACATCTTTGATCCCTTCACATGTAAGTTGCTGTCTGACCTCTGCACATTGGGATCCTAACATGAGGTCCACTGTTGCCACGCTCTGGTAGGAGTCTGGTGATGAGACTCTCACTCTCCTCCCTTGCTCATCTGTGGCCATTACTGAACTTGGGTTGGCTCTAGGCTGCCTCCCTCAACCCCCAGGACATTCCATCTGCCCCAGAGCCTGCCCACCAAGGGGTACGTTAAGGTTGGGATTGGGCCCTTCTTTCCTGTCCAGTAACAGGGGTCTCTGAGGTGCTGTGGTCATCACCACATGGGGTCCCTGCCTGGGCCTTCTGGGAGTCCTCATTGGCAGGAAAGGGGGCTGGGAAGAAAGGCACCTCAGTGAGGTTGGAATTGATATTTTATTATCAAGCTGTGCTTCTAATGGTGTAGGGTTTGATACCAGGGCTTAATTAACTTGCCTTTGGAGCCCATCCCTGATACACAGAAGGCTAAGCTAGAAAAGAAAGACTGCAGATGGGCTGAGGCTGGAACTTTTTTCAACTTGAAGAGATTAGCAACTTCAGTATTCTGAAGGGCAAGTGCCTCCTGGGCCTCACACTAACTTGTATTAGTGAGCCGGCTGAGCACAGACAACTGCAGTCAGGCAGTTGTGTAACTCGCTGGCGGAGGAGACTCATGTCCAGGCTCCTTGGGAGGGTGGACTGTCTGGGAAGGGAAAAGGCATGTTGGTCACCAGCCTGGAGCAATGACCTTCCAGGGGAATCTGACCCTTTAGAGACTGCCAGAATTTCCTGATGAAATGGGCTTCCAGGATGATTTCTGTGTTATCTGCAGGCAACTGTTTAAGGGCCTCATTATCTTTCCTTTTAACAATGACCTTCAAGCCTGGGAGTCCCCAAAATGCTGGGAGATGTTGGTGGCTTTCCTGGTGGCTTCTTGCAATTATTTATGCACAGAGGCTGAATTCCTGCTTCCTAGCAGCTTCTGCTAGAGGTGACATTGCAGGTTTTGTATTGTCATTGGCATGAAGGATTGTGACCTGTTCTGAGCCACAGGGCTAGATACCCTACAGCAACCCCTCTAGATTGGTCGTGAAGTTGGTGGGAATGGAAAGGAGCATTAGAAGTGGGGCTGAGTTTCAACCTGAGCCTTATATCCAGCCCATGATTGGGCTGCAGAAGGAGTTTAGTGTTGGGGTTGGACCACAGGGGACTGGACTAAGGGCTGGACCAGAGAGTGATGTGAAGCTACTACTACTTCATGAATTTGCCCAGGTAAGACATTAAACAGTTGTTCCAACAGAATGGAGGGAAGATCTGGGGATCCAGAGACCATGACAGATCCATTAAGGACTCACTGTGCAGATTCATAGATCCCAAGGTTTTCTGTAAGTGGTCCCCCAAAATCTCAGGACATGGTAGCTCTCTAGCACCCAGCAGCTGCTCTAATCTGTCTTTCATGCTCCAGAATGGCGGGCCACCCATGATATCCTCTGTGTCATCCAGCGACTTGAGCATATTCCCTGAAGAATTTAGGTGACTGACCCTTCTGCTGCTTCTTTGTCCTTTCAGCTGCACTCTCAGCTTCCGGGAGTCAGGGATGATGAAAGTCGGGCTACCAGCCTCCACCTGGTGGTTTTTAGTGTTGTCCCAGAATGGGGCCCTTGGTTAGGGGATTGGAAGGCCCCCTCTCAATGACTCAGGATGTGACCACGCTGAGAGGCTCAAGGCTTTGGCCCTTCTGGAATCCCACCAGGACATGGACGTAAAAGGACGGGTTGAGCATCCTAGGCCTGAGATGGTTTAGATGGGAGACTGTGTCCAAGGGATATGGGAGAAGAGTATGGGGCAGTGCCCATTGGCAGTGACAACGAGTCACACTGAGGAAGAGTCAAGCTGGAGCCTGGAGATGGGTGGCCAGCAAAGGCCATCAGAGATGGAGGCCAGGCCTCTGAACCAGGGGGCGCTGAGTGGCGAGGTGAAGGAGCAGGTAAATGGGGGCAAAGGCTCTCCAGGGGACGAGGAGTGTATGATGGCTCAGAAGCGGTCAGTATGACTCTGAACTAACAGAAAGTAAGGAAAACATGGGTCCTGATGAGTGGGTGGAGGCCAGAGGTAAGGAGTGCATGGTCAGAGAAGCTGACAGGGACATGGCAGGAGTAGCAACTTCCACACACTTCCCTGAATGCTGGTGGGCTCTGGCAGATGCTGCTTTCCACCCATTGCTCAGGGGGTCGTGACCTAAGGGCTGATGGCAGTGCCCTTTTCATGGTGCATCCTCAGGTGGCTGCACAAGACAGGAGGCCCAAGCTATGGCCAAGAGAAGAGGAACCAGGAGGCCCAGGCAGGACAGGCAGCATGGGCACCCGTATCCCAGTCTCCTTCCATTGCCCCTGGCTGACCTGGGCTACCAGCCTCCACCTGTCGTTTTCTAGTGCTACCCAGAATAGTGCACCTGATAGGGGGCTGGGAAGGGGCTGTCAAAGGGACCCAGGTTGTGACCATGCTGAGAGTCTCAAGGCTTTGGCAATCCTTGAGTCCCAAGTGGTCAGGGACAAAAAGGACAGGTTAAGTATCTTAGGACTGCAAATATTGTTGGTTTCACTTCTGATTTGGATTCCTTTTATTTCTATCCATTGCTTAACTGACTGTGCTGACTGGACTGCCAGTACTTTGTTGAATATCACTGATGAGATCCCGACATACCTGTCCTGTTCCTATTCTTAGGGAAAACCTTTCAGTATTTTTAAATTAATATGCGTACAAGATCTGGGTGTAGGCCTGTGGAGTGGTGGATGAGATGATTCGCCAGAGACAGAGTGGGGAGAAGAGCAACATAAATGGAGCTGGAAGGAATCATGCTTAGTAAAATAAGCCAGAAAGAGAAAGAAAAATGCTAGATGGTCTCATTCACAGCAGGAATTTAGTAAACCCAAATAAGGGATCAGGAAAAAGACTAATTTAATATAGTGAAAATCAAAATCAACAGGCAACTATAAACCAGAGGCACACTGTGGGGGCAGGGGAGAAAGGAGTCAGATCAAAACAAGGATGGTGGGAATTTTACCGAAACTATAACCAAGATGAAGAGGCACACATTGTACAAAATGAAAAAATGATGTAAATTATATAAAATGAAAAAAAAATGATTTTTTCCAATAAAATAAAATAAAATACACTGCTGAGGGTTGCAGCAGGCAAGATAGGAAAGGTCTGCTGCACCATGTGGGTATTTCCCTGGCCTGGGATCGAACTCATGTTGCAGTGGCTGAGATAACTTGATATGCTGTGTCTTTAACCCCTGAACCACCAGGGAGAACCCAAATCTTTCAGTTTTTTAACTAAGTGTGCTTTTCTCTATATGGCATTTATTATGATGAGATATGTCCCCTTCACAATTTATGAGAAACTTCACTGATAAATGGGTGTGGAAATTGTGAAATGTTTTCTCTGTGTCTATTGAAATGACCATGTGAATTTTCTCCCTTGTTGATGTGGTGAATGTCGTTGCTTGCATAATGTATAGGAAACAATTTTGTATCTCTGCAGTTAAATCTACTTGGCCATGATGAATTATTCAATTAATGTATTGCTGGATTAATCTGCCAAAATTCTCTGGGGGACTTTTGCATCTATGTTCATCAGAGATATTGACCTATGTTTTCCATTTGTACTGTCATTGTTTGGTTTTGAGACCAAGCTAATTTGGCCTTTTAAAATGTGATATGGAAATTTCCTTACTGTTCAATGATTTTTTGAAGGGTTGAGGTTAGATCTTCTTTAAAGTATGAAATATTTGCATTTGGGGATAAAAGAAAATCAGTGGACCTTGAGGGGATTATGTTAAGTAAAACAAGTTAAACAGGGAAAGGCAGATACCACTTTCACTTATCTGTGGAATATAAATACACAAAACACTTGTTTTGTACTGAAGAGTTGGAACAAATCTTGAACTTATCAAGATGAAGCTAATGGTTACCTGAGTGAGCAGGGGAGAGAGAGGAGGGTATGGGAGAATTGGAGAGGTAAGGTGTGGGCATGTGTGAATTGAAGGGGGGGGGAGATCTGGAAATGAACATGACAAAAACAGAGATGAAAAACTGGTTGGAGGGGTTCAACAGCACATTGAAATGCAGAAAAAAGAATCATCAGATTTGAAGGTGGAGTAATAAAAATTAAGCATTCTGAAGAACAAAGAGAAAAGAGTTTGAAAAAAACTGTCCTGTGAGACATCCTTAGGCACACCACGCATATGAATGAGAGTGCTAGAAAGAAAGGAAGGAAAAGAAAATAAAATGTTGTAGAATTACTGGCTGGAAACTTAACAAATATGATGAAAACGATTAATCCACAGACAATGTTTACCTCTAGCAAGATAAAAACAAAGAAATCCACCTTTTGTCTCATAGTCAAACTGTTATAGGACAGACTGTGGGAAAACAAAGGGTTAATTTTTAAATAGCAAGAGTAAAACAGTTCTTCATATCCAGAGGGACCACAATAAGAATGATCAAACTTCTAATCAGGAAATTTGGTGGGAAGGATGAGATATTCAAAGAGCTGCTTGCAGTCCCACTTACAAGAGTAACTGCAGGAGGCCTTTTGAACTGAAATGCTTGATTCTTATTTGAAAATGCAGGATGTTTTAGAGGATTGTGTTTGAGTGTGTGTGTGTGGGGGGCTGTGACATATGTCTATGAGTACAGAGTGTTGGAAATATTTTCAGTTTAACTTTTATTAATTTCAGAAGCAAAAATTCTAGAAACTTATGAATATATATATATATATATAGAGAGAGAGAGAGAAGGTTTGAATATTTTAATTGTTTATGTCTTTATCTTTCTAAGTTTTGGGCAATTATTCAATTATTCTCTTGTTAAAGAGAATGGAGATTAACTGCAATGAAAGTTTGTATTTTTTTCCCTCAAAGTTCACAAATAAATATAAAGGAAATTTATATTCTGAGTTTGCATCAATGAAAGGACATTATGAGGGACAATGAAACCATTATGGGGAAAAGGTGGCCTTTAAGACAGTTTCCTGAGAGTATAGTCCCTGAGACATAAGTAAAACTTCCAGGAGCAACCCCAGATTTTCCAAAGATATGAAATTGATGAAGCTCAAGCAGCGATGGCAAAGGATCCAGGAACAACTGGGCTCCAGGTGGAATGACCAGTGACGTGACTGTGACTGTGGACTCTCAACAGGGTAAGGGGCGGCATTGAAGGGTCAGCAGAGGGTGGAGCAAACTAAGGGAGGGGCTGGGATTTCCCCTCCTCCTCTGACTCTCACCCCCTTGTCCTCAGGAGCCTATGATGAGGGCCTGGGTTTAGGCCCCAAGTGCACTCCCAGGGTTCAATTGCTCAAGAGCAGCTGTGCGATTCAGACCATGGAGAATTATCTCTTGTCTCTGAAGAGCGCTGTGCCTTGTGGGCTGAGCTCCAACTGCAGTGGCTGGGTGACGGATCCCATCTTCGTCTTCCTGTGTGGGTGGGGGCTCTACTTCCTGCTACTTGCCTGCCTCCAGAGTACTCCATCCTTACCACCACCTTGGAGGGACAGAAACTCCAGGAAGGTAAGAAGCCCTTGGGCCCGACCCAGTGCCACAGGATTCTCTCTTCTGTCCACAGTCATGTGAGAGACTCCTGGGAAGGGAGAGAACAGATCATCTTTTCTCAGGAAAGAATAGAACCTCATGATCCTGGAGACAAGCCAGGCCAGCCGGGGTGTGAGTGGCTC
This sequence comes from Talpa occidentalis, assembly GCF_014898055.3. NCBI lineage: Eukaryota > Metazoa > Chordata > Mammalia > Eulipotyphla > Talpidae > Talpa > Talpa occidentalis. The sequence continues at coordinate 78,254,761 of NW_023605083.1, read as the reverse complement.
ACTAGGATTTCTGTCTGAAGGTGTCAGACCAGGGGTCCAGGTCAGTAGAGGTTCCAGGGCAAAGTCCCAAATGGCGCCCAGGGACAGGGTGCCTGAGAGGGGTGACCTCTGAGGGAAGCCAGGCCCTGAGCACTGTCCCCCAGGTGCCTTGCTGTGGCGGGTGTGTGCGGCCAGCTTATCCTCATCTGAGGTTAATGGGGTCTGGGGGTTGTGCAGAGACCCTGGAGCCTCTGAGCAGGACAGAGTAGAGCGCTGGTCAGCGGAAACAGGTCCTATCTGAACTCATGGAGCTCAGCACCTGGAGGTCTGAGGATTTGTGTTTCTTGGGTAGGGCTGGAGAGACCTATGATGGGTCTAACACAGAAGATCCTTTTTGTGATATTCCACGAAGGAACACTTTAGAAATGAGGAGAGGGAGAAGCAATGTGGAAAGTCACGTTCATGTGCACTGACTGTCTGCAGCTAGAGAGGACAGTGAGAAATGGATCCCATCTCTCTTTTATTCTCATTTCTCAGCATCAAAAGGAGCTGAAAGGGAGGGATAGAAGCTGAAAGAAACATTGAGTTTTGAAAGGGAAGTGGCTGTAGGTCAGCTTGACTGAGTGTCACCCTATTTCTCCTGACTCTGAGTCCCTACTCCCAATTCCAAGGATGCCAGGGCTCATACCTCAGGCACAGAGCCATGGGGGAGGCTCATGGGATGAGATGGAGCCCTGACACCTCCCAGATTCCAGGCACAGAAGACAGGCTAGGAAATGTGTGCTGCGGGCAGGGACACACAGCAGGAGTGGACCAGCAGTGGGTGGCCAGGGACGTGGGTCCTCCAAGTCCAGCTAGAGACAAGTAGTTTAATCAGCCTTGCTGCCCGTAATATTTCACCCTTCTTCATACCAATGGCAATTCAAACGTGCAATGTCACCACTTGCAGAAGCAGCTAGAAATTGGGACTTCAGCTCCTGTGCATAAAAACATCATAGAATCCACCAGCAAAGTAACCCCCTAAAGCTCCCAGGACTTTTGGGAATCCCAAGCCTGAAGGTCATTGTCAAAAGAAGGGTAATGAGGCCCTCGCCTAGGTGCCCCCAGAAGACCCCTCCAAGCCCGTTTGGTCAGGAAGTTCAGGCAGATTCCACATGGTCAGGTCCCCCGGGGTGGTCATCTCTCCAAGCTGGGACCAGCCATGCCTTGTACTTTCCCAGACAGTCCGGGGCTTGTAAGGAGCAAGAGGCTTGGGGCGGACTCTTGGTCTCCTCACTGGGGAGGTATGTAACAAGAACGCCTCCCTGGGATGGTCTGTGCTTAGCCCACTCACCCGAACTCTCCTGTAAGAACATACCAGCAGGCTTTGGGTGAGGCATGAGTGGTATTTGCCCTGAAAATACTCAAGTTCCTCAGTCTTTTCGAGTGGAAAATGTTCGACCTTCACCCTTTCCATAATCTGGCTGGCTCAAAAGGCAAGTTGATCAGGCCCTTGGGAGTCCCACCCACTGGGGCCTTTGAGGGAGAACTTGATAATACATGTCAGTTCCCACCCCCACCTGGGTGGCTTCCCTCCCAGCCCCCTCACCTGCCGGTGAGGCCTCCCAGGAGGCTCGGGCAGGGACCCTTGGTGGTGGCCACGGTGCCTCAGCGGCCCCTGCTACTGGGCAGGAAAGAATGGTCCTTTTTCAGGTCTTCACATAACGGGGTGGGCAGGCTCTGGCGCAGACGGAATGACCTAGGGGTTGAGGGAGGCTGCCGAGAGGCAAGCCCGAGTTCAGTAATGGCCGCAGAGGACCCAGGGAGGAGAGTGAGGGTCGCAGCTCACCTGACTCCTCTCGGAGCGTGGCAACAGTGGACAGCTCTCAGGCCACAGCTGCCCGAAGATTAGTGAGTGGAGCAGAAAATGGAGGTACCATGCAGGGACCCAGGCCCCAAGCCAGACGCTGCCAGCACAGGTCCAGGGTGCCAGGGCCTTGCGCCACCACCCCCACTGCCCAAGGCACTATGTCCATCAACATCACACTTCTCCCAGCTTTCCCAATGAAAATGCTTCCTCCAGGGTCAGTTGTGTACCATGCACAGAAGTACAGTGGATACACGTATGAGCACATCTGTATATTACAGTTGTTTTAACATCCCAATATTTGTTTGTCAAAATACATTTTTGGAGCCCTGAGATGTGGTGGTGGCCCCTGTCTGTGTGGACGGGCAGGGTCAGGTTCCCTCTTCTTAGTGTCTGCTCTGACTTCAGTGGGATGGCACCGTGGAGGGAGGCTGACCGCTGTGGGGCTTGCCTGTCCTCATCCTAGACCCTTGTGCACCCTAGGGTTTCACATCACCCTACTGATAAAAACAATGGGAAGAGAGAGAACTTGCCAAGATGAACAAGACCAGGAGTTGACTCAGGCCAGGAGCTGACTCAGCCATTGTGTCCTGTTTCTCTCTGCTTGAACTGGTGCTGTTCTAAGGGACAGGTGTGCACAGGCTGAAATTCCCCTCAGGCCTCAACAAGTGTGGGAGGTGGCTGCATGGAGTTGGGGTGCTGGCCTGAGCCAGAATCAGGAGAAATCTACCCCCATGTCTCTGAGAATAGGTGGCACCTGGCTGGGGATCCCTTCTCTCCATGATGACAAGGATTGAGGTCTTGAGGCAGGGGTGTGGTGGGAGTGCAGGGAGGTGCTGAGGACCATGTCCACTTGCCCCAGAGGAGGGTCTGACCCTCCTGGGCAATGGAGCAGTAGTGAGACTGTGCCCTGTCTCCCTCTGAGTGTGGATCACTGTGAACAGAGTGGGTCGTGTGGGCAGGTACAAGGTGGCCCAGGGTGGCCCAGAAATAGTTGCAAGACCCAGTTCTCATCCCACTGCCTGCTACAAGCAGAGTGTGAAGGAGACATTTGGGGCCAGCCACCAGCATGGCCCCCCAGGTTCCCCAGACAGCCCAACACCAGAGCCCAGATCCGACAAGCCACCTGCAGCTCCTAAGAGTACGTCAGGTTCCCAGAGGAGCAGAGCGCTCAAGCAGGGAAGGGTCACACCCTCTCAAGGACATCTAAGAAATCTGAAAGGGACTGGGGAGCTCAGGAAGGACTCACGGGTCTCACTCCCCACCAAGGATGGCTCCCAGAGGACAGGAGAGGCCTCAATGGCTGAGGGGCTGGCCTTTCATGGCATGTCTCTTTGGGCTTCCATTCCGCTTGCTGCAGAGACTAGTGTGGAAAGACACCTTCAGACAGGACCTGTCACAACAGGCCTGAGGCACCTGTCCAAATGGGCGCAGGTGAGGGTGACCCTGAGCTGCTCCTACACTGGCCTACCTGTCTCCTAACTGCCTGTGCTCCTGGATGCTGGAAATACATAGAATGTTACTGCAGTGTCACATGCATGGGGCAGTGGGCCCATTTTGGGCATCACTCCCCACTTTGGGTTCCCTCCAGCAGTTTCCTCATCCCATGAGGGGGATCAGCCTGCCCCCAGCACCTGTCAGTGACCCTCACCTGGGACTTGGACCAGGATATCGGGCAGAGGGACACAGACAGGCTCTGGCCAATTTCTCCCTGAAGCCTGTGCTGGGCCCCTCCTGGGCAGACACCCACACAGAGACCCCTGCAGACACACACCAAGCCCTGTCCCAGGCCTGCACAGAGACCCCAGGCAGAGGTTCCCACACGCAGCCCTCCACCCAGAGCCTGCTCACAGACCTGGCGCAACCTCACGGGCCTTCTCCGGGTGCCTGAGCATCCTCCACTGGCAGGTGCTTCACAGAGGGTGGACTCAGCCAGCTGCCAGCACAGGAGGAGGATCAGTGACTCCGTGGACCCGCCCGGAGACCTCAAGACACTCAGACCCCATAGGTGTTGCTCCATCTGGCACTCCCTGCTTGGGGCACACCAATTGTTGTCCTTTTGTCATGCATTGTCTCTGAGCCTAAGCATTGTGTATCTGACATGTATACTTGTAAAAACCTTTTCTACCACAGTTTTTCATTAGGCTGATCTCTGTCCCACACTTCAAAGAATCACATATTTCAACATGAGTCAAATTCTGCCAACACTAAGTAGAGAAAATAATGCATTTGTCCAGTTTTCACTATCATCCAAATGGGGTCAAAGTCATATTTTTTCAATTCAAGGGGGCCCAATATGACCTCAAGGAAGCTCACCCCTTTCTTTTGATGATAAGTTAATGCCTGCTGCAGGAAATAAGCTCTAGGAATAAAATGAGCAGCAAAAGGCATCTGGAGTTGCTCTTGCTTATAAGCAATTCCTTTTCCTTGCCCTTGTTAAAATCAGGTAGGTCTCTCAGATTATCCACTGAGCAGGCATGTAACTGTCCTTTCTCTAGCAGGAGCAGAGCTGACATAAGTGTTCTTTTGGCCTATTTGCTCCACACTAAACTCCCTTCTTTGATTCTCATGATATGCAGATTTGTGACTATTTCTCTGCCTACTCCCTTCTGATGCCATTGAATCATAAATGATGGGCGATGAGTCATGGGTGTCCTTGAGTAGTCTAGTGCATTGCATTGTTTATTTTACCTGTGACCCATGCAGATACATTTTTGGATACGCTTTCCTTTTCTTTTCTAGGTTCTTTTTGGGCTGAACAAGTCATGAAAACAACATTGGACAGATGAGCTAAGGAAAGGATCCACTTAATTGCATACATTTGGGTGATCTACACAGAGAAAAGGACTCCGTTTTCAGTGTGGAATTGGAGGGTAGACATCCTGAGCTAAGGAATGGGGTGGGAGCCTGGGACTTCATGGAAAGAGAGGGCGAACGCATCTGACGTCAACCTGTGCTCTCTACACTTTGCCCTGGTATGGAGACAGATTTCCCTGATAGAAATGTTATTTCTGGAGTGAAACTTTAACCTGGGTAACACCCCAAATTTTCATTCTTCTAGGTAGTCAGTGAGGTGGTACCTTGTTCACTTATTCTTTTAGGTCTCTGTTGACCTTATTTGGCAACCATCTGCATAAAAATGGGGTCTTTTTGGGGAGGCTAGCTCTGAACATCTTGAGAGCAAGCCTCCTCTGATCACCTTAAGTTTAATGAAGAGGACAAAATAGAAGCAATTAGGGAAAAGTTTCCTTGAGGAAATGCTTTGCAGTATATGTGACGTTGATATACATATCCGCACACCTGAAACCCATACAATGTTATAAATAAGGTTAATTCAACCACAAAGGAAAATGCTGTACAAAGAGTGGGATGTATTAGTCAAGTTGACTATTTTATTGGGAGAAAGGAAATGATCCTTATTTAATCTTTTGAAATAAAGGTCTTCAGTGTGCCCTAAAGTCCAAAACCAGACAAATGTTGGGTGTTATTTGTTGTCATGATGTGTGAAAGTGCCCCCTCACTCACCCCTCCAGTTCAGTCAGCCCTGCAGAACTGCAGCAAACCTACAGTTTGAACCCAGGTCGCCATCAGCCATTATGGATGCACGTCACATGTGCCCCAGACAATTTGAGTATCCGGTTTCCATGACAAAAAATTGTTCCTTCATAGCAAAGACTATGCATTGGTGCAAAGAAAGTTTGTTTAATAAATGGTGCTGGGAAAACTGGGTTGCTACATGCAAAAGAATGAAGCTTGACCACTACCTCACACCATGCACAAAAATCAACTCAAAATGGATTAAAGAACTAGACATAAGACCTGAAACCATAAAATACATAGAAGGAAATATAGGCGAAACACTACATGATATGCACATCAAAGACATCTTTACAGACACATCACCCAAAGCAGTGATAGTGAAGGCAAAGATCAACAGCTGGGACTACATCGAATTAAAGAGCTTCTGCACAGCAAAAGATACAATAACAAAAACAAAGAGAAACCCCACCAACTGGGAGAACATTTTTGCACACAACACTATTGATAAAGGACTGATCACAAAAATCTGCAAAGAGCTGATGAGACTCAACAACAACAAAGAAAAGAATCCAGTCAAAAAATGGGCAGAATAGCTAAAAAGAAACTTCTCTGAAGAGGAAATGCAAATGGCCAACTGGCATATGAAAAAATGTTCAACATCACTTGTAATCAGGGAAATGCAAATCAAGACTACCATGAGATACCATCTTAAACCAGTGAGAATGGCACATATTAAAAAAACTAGCAACAACAAATGTTGGCGAGGATGTGGAGAAAAAGGAACTCTCCTGCACTGTTGGTGGGAGTGCAAACTGGTCCAACCACTATGGAGAGCTGTGTGGAGATTTCTGGACCTACTAAAGATCGAGCTTCCATATGATCCAGCAATTCCACTCCTAGGTATTTACCCAAAGGACACAGAAACATCAATTCCAAAGAGCACCTGCACCCCTATGTTTATAGCAGCACTGTTTACAATAGCTAAGCTTTGGAAACAACCCAAATGCCCAAAAATAGATGACTGGATCAAGAAGATGTGGTACATGTACACCATGGAATATTACTCAGCATTCAAAAAAGATAAACACATGCAATTTTCAGCAACATGGATGGCGCTGGAAGGGATCATGCTCAGCGAAATAAGCCAGAAAAAAAAGAAAAATACCGGATGGTCTCATTCATAGCAGGAATCTAGAAAACTTAAATAAGGGACCAGGAAAATGAATAACTATAAGAAAGTGAAAATCAAAATCAACAAAAAACTATGAACCAGAGACTCTCTGTGGGGGATGGGGCGGGGAGGGGAGGGATTGGGGTCAAAATAAAGGGGTTGCAATTGTATGGGGAATATAAAAATAAAATTTATTTAAAAAAAGTGCAAACAAAGTGCAAAAGTTTAAAAAACAAAGCAAAAGAAAAGAAAAAAAATTGCTCCTTCGTAGATTTTTTTGTGATCAGTCCTTTATCATTAGTGCTGTGTGCAAAAATTTTCTCCCAGTTGGTGGGGTGTCTCTTTGTTTTGGTTAATGTCTCTTTTGCTGAACAGAAGCTCTTTAATTTGATGTAGTCCCAAAAATCTAAAAAGAGCTGAAGAGAGTCAACAAAAACAAAGTAAATAATAAAGTCAAAAAATGGGCAGAAGAGCTAAAAAGCAACTTCTCCAAAGAGAAAATGCAAATGGCCAACAGCATCACTTATAATCAGGGAAATGCAAATCAAAACTACAATGAGATACCATCTTCACTAGTGAGAATGGCACATACTAAAGAAACTCGCTACAACAAATGTTGGCAAGGATGCGGAGAAAAAGAAACTCTCCTGCGCGCTGTTGGGAGTGCAAACTAGTCCAACCACTATGGAGAGCTGTGTGGAGATTCCTCAGCCTGCTGAAGATAGAGCTTCCATATGATCCAGCAATTCCACTCCTAGGTATTTACCCAAAGGACACAGAAACATTAATTCAAAAGGTCACCTGCACCCCTATGTTTATAGCAGCACTATTTACAATAGCTAAACTATGGAAACAACCCAACTGCAGGCCTCCCCTGGTGGTGCAGGTGGTTGTGCACAAAGATGTGAAGCTGTGCCCAGCCTCTGCAGTGCCGCTTTGATCCGGTGGCACACGAGGGTCCCACATGGTGAGGCAGACCTCTCCTGTCACGCCTGCCGATCCCCTTGGCAATGTATTTCGTCAGTCTGCCTGTTCTGTTCCCCACTCTGCCTCTGGTGAATCCTCTCACCCTCCAGAGCATCTGGCCTGTACCCCGGTTCTTGTATAAATAAATAAATAAATCTTTAAAAACAAACAAACAAGCAAAAACAACCCAAATGCCCCAAAATAGATGACTGGATCAAGAAGAAGTGGTATATATACACAATGGAATGTTACTCAGTTATCAAAAAACATAAACTTATGCAATTTGCAGCAACATGGATGGAGCTAGAAGGGATCATGCTCAGTGAAATAAGCCAGAAAGAAAAAGAAAAATACTAGATGGTATCACTAAATACTAGCAGGAATTTAGAAAACCTAAATGAGGGACCAGGAAAAAGACTGATTATAATAAAGTAAAATCAATATCAACAACAACTATAAACCAGAGACACACTTGTTAAAAAATCAGTCATTTCTCCCCTCCCCTGCACCAATAGACTCATTACTTTTATGCTTATTACCCAACTATCTGATAGTGCAAATTTCCTAGTTGTTAGGATTTGGTAGGTTATTTTGGGAATCTAACAAGGGAATTATTACTAATTTGTAGGGAAAGTTATTTTTTTTCTTTTTTTTTCTTAATCTGTTTATTTATTTGTACAATGTTTTCTTTCTTTTCTCAGTGTAGTCCCCATAGAATTTCCACCACCACTTCCCCTATGCACAGTCTCCATAGTCCCTTGTTCTCATCCCACCCTCATTTTTATTACTTTCCCTCCCCCTCCCCTGCAGAATGTCTCTGATTTATAGTTGTCTGTTTATTTTTGTTTTGTTTTGTTTTGTTGTTATTTTTCCCCTTGATCCACATATTCCTCCTATAAGTGAAATCATGTAGCACTTTTCTTTCTCCTTCAGACTTATTTCATTGAGCATAATCCCTTCAAGCATCATCCATGTTGCTGTGAATGACATTAGTTTATCTTTTTTGATTGCTGAATTGTGTATATATACCACATGTTCTTGATCCAGTCGTCTTTTGGGGGTATTTGGGTTGATTCCAAGTCTTACCTATTATAAATAGTGGTGCAACATTTATAAGGATGCGTGTATTCTTTTGTGTTACTGTTTTTGAATCCTTTGGGTAGAGCCCTAGGAGTGGAATTGCTGGGTATTATGGTAGCTCCATTTTCAGTAGTCTGAGGAACCTCCTTACAGCTTTCCACAGTGGTTGGACCAGTTTGTATTCCCACCAGCAATGTAGAAGAGTTCTTTTTTCATCTCATTCTTATCAACATTTGTAGTTACTAGTTATTTTAATATGTGCCATTCCTACTGGTGTAAGGTGGTATCTCATTGTGGTTTTAATTTGCATTTCCCTGATTATGAGGGATGTTGAATGATTTTTCATATACCTTTTCACCATTTGCATATCCTCTTTGCAGAAGTGTCTTTTAAGTTCTCTCACCATTTTTTGACTGGATAGTTTACTTTGTTTTTGTTGAGTTATGTGAGTTCTTTGTAGGTCTTTGTGATCAGTCTCTTTTCAGTTGTATGAAGTGCACAATTTTTCTCCCAATCAATGGGCCATCTCTTTTGCTGTACAGAAGCTCTTTAATTTGATATATACCCAGCTGTTTATCTTTTCCTTCACTTTCTTTGCTTTAGGTGATGTGTCTTTAAAAAGTTACTGAGATGTATGTCATGTAGTGTTTAGCCTATATTTTATTCTATATATTTTATGGTTTAAGTAGTATGTCTAATTCTTTCATCCACTTTGAGTTAGTTTTTGTGAATGGTGTGAGGTAGAAATCTAGCTTCATTCTTTTGCATGTAACATTCCAATTTTCCCAGCACCATTTGTTGAACAAACTTTGTGCCATGGCATATTTTTTGCTCCTTTGTTAAGGATTAGTTGTCCATAAATATGTGGGTTTATTTCTGGTTTTTCTATTCGATTTCATTGGTCTGTGTGTCTGTTTTTGTTCCAATACCATGCAGTTTCAATTAGTCTGCTTTGTAGTATAGTTTGAAGTCAGGGATTGTGATACTTCTGTTCCCCTTCTTTTCAGTCGGGAGATTTTTGGCTATTCAAGGTTTTTTTGGAATTTCCATATGAACTTAATCAATATTTGTTCTATTTCTTTGAAGAATGTCATTGAAATTTTCATTGGAATAGCATTGAATCTGTAGATTGCCCTTGGTAGTTTGGCCATTTTGATAATGTTAATTCTTCCAATCCATGAACAGGGGATATCTTTTCATTCCTTGGTGTCTTTTCTATTCTTTTAACAATGTTTTATAGTTTTCTTTGTCTAGGACTTTACCTCATTTGTTAGGCTTATTGCCAAGTATTTGATTTTTTTTTTTGTTTCCCTTATAAAAGGGGATTTTTTTTTGCAATAAAACATATTTTATTTATTTTATTTTTTTTTTTCCCAATTCTGACCCCAATCCCTCCCCTCCCGCCCCTCACCCCCCAAAAAGTGTCTCTGGTTCATAGTTTTTTGTTGATTTTGATTTTCACTTTCTTATAGTTATTCATTTTCCTGGTTCCTTATTTAAGTTTTCTAGATTCCTGCTATGAGTGAGACCATCCGCTATTTTTCTTTTTCTTTCTGGCTTATTTCGCTGAGCATGATCCCTTCCAGCGCCATCCATGTTGCTGCAAATTGCATGTGTTTATCTTTTTTGAATGCTGAGTAATATTCCATGGTATATATGTACCACATCTTCTTGATCCAGTCATCTATTTTTGGGCATTTGGGCTGTTTCCAAAGCTTAGCTAAAAAATTCTTCTTCTTCAGATTGTTTGCATATAGAAGAGCTAATGATTTTTGTGTGTTGTGTATCCTGCTACTTTACTAAACTGGTTGATTATTTTCATTAGTTTTTCTATGTAGTTTTTAGGGTTATGTGTGCATATCATCACATCATCTGCAGATAGTGATAGTTTTACTTCTTTCCCTATATGGATTCCTTGTATGTCTTTCTCTTGTCTTATTGCTCTGGCTAGAACTTCGAGTATCATATTAAAATGCAGTGGTGAGAGTGGATATTCTTGTCTTGTTAAAGATCTTAAGGGAAAGGCTTTCAGTTTTTCACCATTGAGAATGATATTGTCAATGGGTTTGTCATATATGGCTTTACTATGTTAAGGTACTTTCCTTCTATCATAAGAATATCGAGGGCCTTTATTATAAATGGATGATGAAATTTGTCAAATGCTTTCTCAGCATCTGTCAATATGATCATATCTTTTCAATTTTTTGTTGATGCGTTGGATTAAATTAATTGATTTTTGGATGTTGAGGCATCCTGTGTCCCTGGAATAAATCTTACTTGGTCATGGTAAATTATCTTTTTGATGCATTGTTGGATTCTTTTGGCATGGATTTTATTGAGAATTTTTTCATCAGTGTTCATTAGAGAGACTGACCTATAGTTTTCTTTTCTTGTGTTGTCCTTGTTTGGTTTTTGGCTTCATAAAATATATTTGGTAGTACCTGTAGGGAGAGAATTTTTTAAATATTCCTAGACCCCAGAAATAATTTTCCAAACCAAACCCAATAGAAATTTCATTTTCAGATAGCAGGGAAACCTGTACATGCAAAAGAGACAATAAACTGAAATGAAAATAATTATAATAATGCATCAAATAGGCAAATTTTCTGTAATAGGTTGAGTTCTTAGATTGTTTTTACTAAGACATCTTTTAATAATTATGAAAATAAAATAATAAAAATATTTTTAGCTTGACTGTCAAGGTTACAATAAATATATTATTATGAAATGTGCACATATATCTCTCATTTAGGATTGGCTATGAAATTCATGTTCTACAATCTCTAGTTAGAATCTAATCTTTTGTGTGCCAGGGTGATTTTCTAAATCCTTTATATGCTTGTTATTTTAATTGACACTAAAATGGCTTACTTTTAAAAAACCTAATTAATTTTCTTAATTTTTTTCTATTGAAAAGTATTGGCCATTGACTGCCGGACCCAGCTCCAGCAAAATGTCGTATCAGGGGTCCCTGGAGGGATGAGGGAATGAGACACAGACTCTTGATCAGGGTGCAAGTATCTCCTTCTGAGGGTCTCAGCAAGTCTTTATTTATGCAGCAAAGCGGGCAGGGAGATTACATTAACATAAGCAATGAAGCAAAACAAAGACAATCATTACATATTTTCTCATGGGCATATGGAGACTCCCTTGGTCTCATACCAAAAAGGGCACGTATTCCATCATCTTAAGAAAAACATCAGGGACAATTAGTTTTCTTGGTGCAACTCATTTTCCCAGCATGATCAATCACCTAAGACAGCACAATATTTGGAAACAATTAATCATTCTTTCAAACTCCTTTATACCAGAATGGGCGTGGATGTCTTATCCTATACTTTGTTGCTTAAAGTAACTCATTTCCCTAGCACTCAAATAGTCTAGCTAATTTATCAATTACTTCAAGGTGGCCTAAAGTAACTCATCAAATCTATTTTATTTCTGCAGAAGTCTAACTCTTAACTAGAAATACCTAACCTTCATACAACCTGTGAACTATTGACCTCTTGCATACACCAGGAAATGTACTGCTGCCACAAATATGTACCCCCTGGGTTAGGCCATGGCTTCCAAGCACAGCTGGTTCAGGGCAGCTTGTTCTCCATAGTTCTCAGGGCCAAAACATTTCTTTCCTAACTATATCTTCAGCAATTTTTCTTTCTTTTGTAATAGTTCATGCGTAAGAACAACAGGGCAATTAACATCTTAATCCGAATTAGGTTTTCACAAGCCAATTTATAACTAACTTATTTTTGCATTAACCAAAAAACAAACAGAAGAGTATTAGTAAGCATTGCTGTGGAAACTCCTGTGTTCACATCTTCTGGGAAGTGTAGAAACTCCCCTCTTCTTGGGAGTCTCCCCCAATGTCCAGACCTTGTCAAGAGACATCATGGGTAGCGCCACCTACAGCAACTGATTAAAATGAACTGTAAACAAGGGAATCAAATTAATGAAACAGACATAACTGTGCAATAAAGAACTTCTGGTTTGGATGTATATAAATATATGATATGTGAACACATGATATATTATGCCTTAATTCTTCATCTTGCAAATATATGTTCTCAAAAGTTCCTAGCCTAGTCTGCATCTCAAGTTAGCTCAACGGATGTAATGAAAAAGATTTCACCATATGAAAGTTGAAATATTGTTATTAGCAAATAAACATCCATTCCAAGTTTGATCCTAGAGCCCGGTGAGCAGGTATAAGGTCAGGGAGAGTACAAAGAGTGGAAGAACGATTATTCTGAGATGACATACAAGCCCAAAGTTACCTACTTGAAATTGTTTATTATTATTTTATTTTTTGCACAGAAGAACTGGGTGTAGGCCAGAGATACAGAGGTAAGGGAATTCACCAGAGACAGAGTGGAAACAGAACAAGCGGATTTACTGAAATACACTGCTAAGGGGAGAAGGGGGCAAGACAGGAGAGGGCTGCTGTGTCCTTTGAGGGTTAGTTTCCTGACCTGGAAGGGAACTCAGGCCACAGTGGTGAGAGTGTGATAGCACTGATACTTAAGCCTTAGGCCACCAGGGGGACTCTTTGAAATTGTTTAAAAAGCCAATGAATGTAAGCCAGGGGAGGTAGATCTCACCCGAACTTGACAACAGAGAAAAGTCAGCAATAGGACAACCAGAACAGCCTCACAGAAACAGCCTAAAAGCAAGCTTTGACTGGTGGCAATTTTGAGAAAATGTTACCAAACTGATAGGGTTCAGACTCAGAAATCCAGACACTGAACTACAAGATGTTTTCCACACAGGAAGTCCTTGAACATGTGGCACCAGCACAGAAGGAAAGGAAGGTTATATAGAAATGCAGGAATAGGGTGGTGTGAGGGGCATGAGGATGGTTTCTTCTTTCTCAGGCCCTAGAAGGCACCAGGCTATAGAGGGGCAGTTGACTCACAGGATGGATTGCTGATGACCTTTCTAATATAGCTGCTCTCTTCTGAGTTCTCAGTATAAAATGGCACCTGGAAGTTCATCAGGCATTGATGCTTCAGCACCTCAGAGGGAACAGAAATATTTATTAAACATTAAGCAGCCCATCACCATGGCCCGAGGAATGTGGTGCTTTAGCTTATGAGGCAGGGATCATGGCATTATCCTTGACTGAGGTTTAACCACAAAAATACCTGTGAGACACAAACAATAAATCTGAAGAAGAAGAAATAAAAAAAATCATCCCTTTTATTACTGAAAAAAAAAAAAATCAAATACTTGGGAATAAACCTAAAAAAAGAGGTAAAGGACCTATACAAAGAAAACTATAAAACACTGTTAAAAGAAATAGAAGAAGACACAAAGAAATGGAAAGACATCCCCTGCTCATGGATTGGAAGAATTAACATTATCAAAATGGCCATCCTACCAAAAGCGATTTACAGATTCAGTGCTATTCCAATAAAAATTTCAATGACATTCTTTAAAGAAATGGAACAATTATTGATGAAATTCATATGGAATAACCAAAAACTCCAATTGCTAAAGCTCTCCTGAAAAAAAAAAAAAAGAAGAGAATGGAGGCATCACACTCCCAGATTTCACATTATACTACAAAGCCATAATCATCAAAACTGATGGTATTGGAACAAGCACAGACACACGGACCAATGGAACTGAATAGAAAATGCAGGAATAAACCCAAAGATTTATGGTCAACTAATCTTTGACAAAGGAGCAAAGAATATGCATTGGAGCAAAGAAAGTTTGTTCAATAAATGGTGCTGGGAAAACTGGGTCTCTACATGCAAAATAATGAAGCTTGACCACTACCTCACATCATACACAAAAACCAACTCAAAATGGATTAAAGAACTAGACATAAGACCTGAAACCATAAAATATATAGAAGGAAATATAGGTGAAACACTAAATGACATGGACCTCAAAGAAACCTTTATAGACACATCACCCAAAGCAGTGATAGTGAAGGCAGAGATAAACAGCTGGGACTACATTAAATTAAAGAGCTTCTGCACAGCAAAAGAGACAATAACCAAAACAAAGAGAAACCCCAATGACTGGGAGAAAATTTTTGCACACAATACTAATGATAAAGGACTGATCCCAAAAAACGACAAAGGGCTGATGAGACTCAACAACAACAAATAATCCAGTCAAAAATGGGCAGAATAGCTAAAAAGAAACTTCTCTGAAGAGGAAATGCAAATGGCCAACAGGCATATGAAAAAATGTTCAACATCACTTGTAATCAGGGAAATGCAAATCAAAACTACCATGAGATACCATCTTACACCAGTGAGAATGGCACATATTAAAAAAACCAGCAACAACAAATGTTGGTGAGGATGTGGAGAAAAAGGAACTCTCCTGCACTGTTGGTGGGAGTGCAAAATGGTCCAACCACTATGGAGAGCTGTGTGGAGATTTCTTGACCTACTAAACATAGAGCTTCCATATGATCCAGCAACTCCACTCCTAGGTATTTATCCAAAGGACACAGAAACATTAATTCAAAAGGGCACCTGCACCGCTATGTTTATAGCAGCAATATTTACAATAGCTAAGCTATGGAAACAACCCAAATGCCCCAAAGTAGATGACTGGATCAAAAAGATGTGGTAAATACACACAATGGAATATTACTCAGCATTCAAAAAAGGTAAACTCTTGCAATTTGCAGCAACATGGATGGCGCTGGAAGGGATCATGCTCAGCGAAATAAGCCAGAAAGAAAAAGAAAAATACCGGATGGTCTCACTCATAGCAGGAATTTAGAAAACCTAAATAAGGGCCCAGGAAAAGACTAATTGCAATAAAGTAAAAATCAAAATCAACAAGCAACTATAGACCAGAGACACACTACAGTAGGGGGGGGGAAGAGAAGAGGAATTAGGGTCAGAAAATGGTGGTGGGAATTATATGGGAATATAACCAAAATGAAAATGCATACATTATGCAAAAATGAAAAATGATGTAAGAATTATATAAAATAAAATAATTCATAAAAAACCCATCTGTGAGAAATGCGTGCTTTGCATTTTCCCCTCCTTTTAAGAAGAAACACAAATTCCAGCTTTATTGAAAAGCATTTCATTTTCCTCCCCAAGAAGGGACATTTCAACCTTCCCCCAGTCAAACAGGAATCCCCTCTCATACCCTCCTTGAACACTTGAGGACACTTGGGGACTGCCAACCACAATCCACCAGCTCCTGCGGCACTTCCCTGACAAGCCCAGTGTGTGAAGCCAGCCCAGCTGGGGAAGGGCAATGGCTGTCTGGGACACAGGGACACAATGAGCTGTGCTGTGTATGAACAACAGGCTGAACCGTGCAGGCCATCTAGTGTACGGGCAGGTACTCACTGTCGTGACAGGGGTTGAGGGCTTGTTTGCAGGACACCCCCCCACACACCCCAAGGTGCACAAATCAATAAAGTCAGAGCCAAGGCCACACAGGTTTGAATCCTGACTCCCTCTCACTCTACCTCTCTGACACTTTCCACATTATATGCTGAGGACACGCGTAACTCACCTCATTCGTGTGAGATGCTCAGCATGGTCTCTGGCTCTTTAGTAAAGGTGATCCCTGGTTTTGGCCTCAACCCCTGGTTTGTTATCAGTGAATTGCTGCCTGTGACATGTGTGTCAGACCCCTGAGATGTGTTCTGCTGAGCACAAATACCTGAAATGGCTCCTTTGTTGGCTTCAAAATTGTCTCCTCTGTGATATATGCAGGGGTGCTCCAGGCCCTGATGTGAGCAGAAGTCTTCTCATCAGTTCAGGCAAAAAGGCAGAAAGGGGAGGGTTCCTTGCTTTTCCCCCAAAGGTCCCCCAACATAATGTCCCTATGGAAAGGGGTTGTAGAGGGAGTTTATCCAGAAGCAAAGGAGTCATCTTCTGTGGTCCTTACTCTCCAGAAATACACTGAAAAAAATATTGAGTGCTCAGACAAAAGACACTTTCATTTGTATAGGATTTTATGTTTCTATGATGTAAACCAGGGTACAATGTACCCCGGGAAATGCTGAGCCTTAGATGCTGATAAAAACCTCTTTTGCTAATTGTTGCTGCCAGGTACCTCCATATACAAAAAAGCTTCAGGTCAGGTTCATCATTTCTGGAGGGTTTGTATTTCTGTATTCTGCATTTTCTTGGAAATATGTGGCGTTTACTGGTCTTAGCGCGTCACTGGTTTTACCAGCACATTTTCCTGAAACTTTAGTGCAGGTGCCAGCATTGCCACCACCACCACCCAGGCATTCCCTTGGCTGCACAGATGCCCTCCTCAGTCTGAGGGTGGCTGGAAGGAACCTCACGCCCTTGTCCATTCTGTGAGGACCTTTGGTCATGTAAGTGCACAGGTGGGTACCCGGAGTCATCGCCACACACAAGAACTAAACAGAGGAGCCCCACTGCCCTCTCTTCCCAGGAAACCCTGCAGAGCTCCCAGAACTGCTCTGCTGACATCCAGAGGAGATCACTGTCATTCTACCCATGAATACAGAGGGATCCAGGGCACCTCCTCTGTTCAACACCCAGATACAAGCCCGAAGCTCTCTGCCTCCACCCAAATCAGCTTTACTGCCAGCACATGGGGGTTGGATGTAACTGGAGCAATGACCTAGACCTTAATGTTGATTGGACCAGTGGACATGCAGAACACTTGATACACCAAAATTTAGGCTGTGCTGTTTCGGGAGTGGGTAGAAGGGTTGCTCAAATAAAGACATAAATGTATTTAAAATAAAATGAAAATTTAAACTGTCTTTTTAACCTTGATTTCTTAAAACAAAGAGAATTTTAATGCAAAGTATAAGGGCATAACTTTAAAATTTAGGACAGGCCTTTTTAAACAGACAAATTTAAGGGGGCGGAGCAGAACATGGCGGCGAGGAGACGCTGCGAGTAAGATCTCCCATTAAAAAAAGTGAATAGGGAGGAAAAGCAGCAGGTCCCAGTGAGAACCGGACACGGAAGATAAACGGGTGACGCCAGCGAACTGCCCGAAGAAGAAAGTGGCCATAAAAGAGGACTAGAGGGGAGGGAAGCACAGAACCCTGCTCCCTTCCCCGCCCACAGAGGCGGCACTCTCCGACCGGCAGAGAGGAGGAAACAACAAACCAAAACGGCCAACAAGAACAAACGAAGCAGCAAGCGGGACTGTGAGTGGAAAGGAACTATTGCAGCCACCACACCCCGTGAACGGGAGCTGTGGAGAACCCTGCAGGATCCGCCGCGGCGGTGAGGGAACGGCTCGGGCGCCATTAGAGAAGAACAAAGACCCGGGAGACGCGCACACAGCCTGGGCTGCCGGTAAGCTGGCACGGGAAAGCGGCGCGCTCGGCGCGCTTGAAAAGCAAGTGCAGACCTGGATCGCGGCTGCCCAGGTCCCCGCGCCTGCGACCTAGGCTTGCAGGGAGACGACCTAGGCTTGCGGGGAGACGCACGGAGGTCCTCACTGAGGTGAAGGTCCCTCCCTGAGTGAGCAGGAACCAGGCGCCCAGGCACGGGAGCAGTGCAAAGGCGCCATTCCCGCGCCACTGAACTGGGCTACAGCCCGCGTCCTGGAACTGAGGGCTTTGAACTGAGACCCGGGGCACGAAAATTCGGGGCGTGGTTTCTCCACGACGGTGGGGCACAAGGCAGACACAGCACCCCAAAGCTGTTGAGGTGTACCCTACCATTCCCGCTCTGTTCTCTGTCCCACGGGATGGGGAGGCGAAAACAGCCCCCCAAGGACAATAGGAGAGATATCTGGCGCCACCTAGCGACCAGGAAAAAAAAAGTCACTAACACCCTATAAAACAGGACATTTCTTAAGACTGCTTGAAAAGGGCAGAAGGTTTCTGGAGGACCCAGTGGCCAGCCGGGAAGTTATCCACGCCAGCCCCTTCCGACCAGCAGTCTGAGCCCACAGAGGAGCAACCCACGTCCGGGGCAGACCGGGGGCGCAGAAGAGTGTGCCTGAAACCGGAGGCGCAGGGACTGCATCCCGCTTCGCCATTTGAGAACAGGGACATTTCTTCAGTAAAAACTGCCTAAAACCAGCAGAAAAGCTCCCCCAGAAGACAGAGATGGCTCCTGGAAGAGCCAGAGGGGAGCGGAGAAGTTCACCCAAGATGTCAGTCAGTCCGAGCAACACAGTGTCCCAACGCATACGACAAATTAGAAAACAGACAGTAGAGTAGAAGAACCACACGCAACCTAAAACTCCTCAGGAAAGAAGCACACCACAAAAAGAAAACCACTCCCCAGATTGCAACGACAGCGACTTGGAAGAACTTCTGAGCCTTCCAGAAGAGAATTTAAAATTGCCATGATTAAAAAGTGATAGAGCAGAAGAAGGAATTGAGTCCCTAAAGAGGGAAGTAAGAGAATGCAGGAGATCAAAGAATTAATGGAGGAACTAAAGAACTCTGGGAAAAGCAATGAAAGCAGAATAGATGAAATGGAAGAACGAATAAGTAATCTTGAAGACACAGAAATAAAAAGAACCAAAACAGAAAAGAAAGAGAAGTACGAAGGAAAAAAGAATGAAGAAAGACTTCGGGAACTATCTGACTCCATGAGGAAAGGAAAATAAGAGTTATAGGAATTCCAGAAGGAGAGGAGAGAGATGTAGGAACAGAGAAATATTCATGGATATAATTGAAGAGAAACTTCCCAAATGAGAAGAAGGAGCTGAAAATTGATATACAAGAAGCAAGAAGAACACCAAACTTCCACGACGAAAGGAAAAACACAGCAAGACACATAATAGTAAAGCTCCCAAGAATCCAGGACAAGGAAAAAATAATGAAGCTGACAAGAGGGAAGAAACAGATAACATTCAAAGGAAAACCAATCAGGCTGACATCAGACTTCTCTGAAGAAACACTACGGGCAAGGAGAGAGTGGAGGGACATAGTCAACAGACTCCAAGAAAACAGATGCAAACCAAGAATACTCTATCCCGCAAAGCTCTCTTCCTCCATGAAGAAAGAATATGGACCTTCCCAGACAAAGAGAAACTCCGGAATTTCATTGCGACTAAACCCCCACTCCAAAAAATACTACAGGAATCCTAAAGCCAGAACCTCAGAGGACGAATAACAACGAAAGAAACCAAAAAAAAAAAAGTTATTAAAAGAATAAATAAAAAATCAAAGGAAAGACAACATAATGGCAAATACAGATGCTAACATATCAATATTAACTCTAAATGTAAATGGACTAAACTCTTCAATAAAAAAGACACAGAGTTGCAGCCTGGATTAAGAAACAAAACCCAACCTTTGCTGTCTCCAGGAAACACATTTAGCTACAAAAGATAAAAATAGGCTCAAGTCAAAGGATGGAAAACAATCCTACAACCAATTGGGCCAAAAAAGAAAGCAGGAACAGCTATATATATCAGATAAAACAGACTTCAAACTCAAAAAAATAAAAAGAGACCCCAATGGTCACTACATTATGATTAAGGGGACAATACTTCAAGAAGAAATAACACTCATTAACATATACTCACCAAAGGAAAGAGCACCAAAATATATCAGACAACTGTTGTCCTCTCTGAAAACAGACATCAGAGAAAACACATATGTAGTGGGAGACTTCAACACACCACTATCAACAATGGATAGATCAACAAGACAAAAAATAAGTAAAGAAACTAAAGCTCTAAATAAGGACCTAGAGCATTTGGGCTTAACAGACATCTATAGAACACTAAACCCAAAAAAAACGGAGTACACATTTTCTCAAGCGCACACGGATCATTCTCCAGGATCAATCACATACTGGGCACAAGACAAACATCAACAGATACACCAAGATTGAAATCATACCAACCATCTTTTCTGACCACGAAGGCATCAAACTAGAAATAAATCATAAAAAGAAGGCAAGGAACTATCCTACCTCATGGAGATTAAAAACCACACTACTGGAAGACCACTGGACTAACGAGGAGATCAAAGAAGAAATTAAAAAATTCTTTGAATTGAATGACAAGGAGGACACCATATTCTAAATGTATGGGATGCAGCAAAAGCAGTAATAAGAGGAAAATATATAGCAATAGAAGCTCACATCAAAAAACAAGAAAGAACTCAAAGAAACAACCTAATCTCGAAGCTCAAGATCTAGAAAAAGAACAACAAAAACCCCAGAACCAGTAGAAGAAAAGAAATATAAAAACCAAAGCAGAAATAAATGAAATTGAAACTAAAAAAAACAATCCAAAAGATCAATGAAACCAAGAGCTGGTTCTTTGAAAAAAAATAAAATAGACAAACCCCTAGCCAGGCTCACAAAGGAAAAAAGGGAGAAAGCAAATACACAGAATCATAAATGAAAGAGGAGAAATCACAACGGACACAGCAGAAATCAAAGAATAATCAGTAACTACTATGAACAGTTATATGGAAACAAGTTCAACAATCTAGAGGAGATGGACAAATTCCTACAACTCTACAATCACCCAAAGCTAGATAAAGAAGAAATAGAACACCTAAACAGACCAATTACAAGCAGCGAAATTGAAATGGTAATTAAAAAACTCCCCAAAAAAAAAAGCCAGGACCTGATGGATTTACAAATGAATTCTACCAAACATTCAGAGACGAATTAGTGCCTATCCTTCACAAACTCTTCCAAAAAATTGAGAGGAAGGGACAATACCAAACACGTTCTATGAAGCCAATATTACACTAATACCAAAACCGAATAAGGACAACACAAAAAGGAAAAACTATAGGCCAATCTCCCTAATGAACACTGATGCAAAATCCTCAATAAAATTTAGCTATCAGAATCCAACAATGTATCCATAAGATAATTCACCACGACCAGTTGGATTCATTCCAGGGGCACAAGGATGTTTAAACATCCGAAAATCAATCAACGTTATCCAACACATCAACAAAAAGAAATATAAAAACCATATGATAATATCAATAGATGCTGAGAAAGCTTTCGACAAAGTGCAACACCCATTCATGATAAAAGCCCTTGAAATTCTTGGATACAAGGACATACCTCAACATCATAAAGGCCATCTATGACAAGCCAACAGCCAGTATCATTCTCAATGGTGAAAAGCTGAAAGCAATTCCATTAAGATCTGGAACAAGACAAGGATGTCCACTCTCACCACTGCTTTTCAATATAATACTGGAAGTCCTAGCCAGAGCAATAAGACAAGAGAAAGACATCCAAGGAATCCAAATAGGAAAAGAGAAGTCAAACTATCACTATTTGCAGACGATATGATAAATATACATAGAGAACCCCAAAATCTCCACAGAAAAACTACTTCAACTCATCAATCAATTCAGTAAAGTGGCAGGATACAAAATCAACACGCAAAAGTCAGTAGCCTCCTATACACAAACAATAAATCTGAAGAAGAAGAAATCAAAAAAACACCCTTTTTTATCGAAACAAAAAAAATCAAATATTTGGAATAAATCTAACAAAAGAGGTAAAGGACCTATACAGAGAAACTATAAAACACTGTTAAAAGAAATAGAAGAAGACACAAAGAAATGGAAAGACATCCCCTGCTCATGGATTGGAAGAATAAACATTATTAAAATGGCCATCCTACCAAAAGCAATATACAGATTCAATGCTATTCCAATCAAAATCTCAATGGCATTCTTCAAAGAAATAGAACAATTATTGATGAAATTCATATGGAATCACCAAAAACCCGAATAGCCAAAGCTCTACTGAAAAAAAAGAAGGAAATGGAGGCATCACCTCCCAGACTTCAAACTATACTACAAAGCCATAATCATCAAAACTGCATGGTATTGGAACAAGAACAGACATACAGACCAATGGAATCGAATAGAAAATCCAGAAATAAACCCACAGATTTATGGTCAACTAATCTTTGACAAAGGAGGCAAAGACTATGCATTGGAGCAAAGAAAGTTTGTTCAATAAATGGTGCTGGGAAAACTGGGTCGCTACATGCAAAAGAATGAAGCTTGACCACTACCTCACACCATACACAAAAATCAACTCAAAATGGATTAAAGAACTAGACATAAGACCTGAAACCATAAAATACATAGAAGGAAATATAGGCGAAACACTACGGGATTTGCACATCAAAGACATCTTTACAGACACATCACCCAAAGCAGTGATAGTGAAGAGAAAGATAAACAGCTGGGACTACATCAAATTAAAGAGCTTCTGCACAGCAAAAGAGACAATAACAAAAACAAAGAGAAACCCACCAACTGGGAGAACATTTTTGCACCCAACACTAATGATAAAGGACTGATCACAAATCTGCAAAGAGCTGATGAGACTCAGCAACAACAAAGAAAATAATCCAGTCAAAAAATGGGCAGAAGAGCTAAAGAAACTTCTCTGAAGAGGAAATGCAAATGGCCAACAGACATATGAAAAAATGTTCAACATCACTTGTAATCAGGGAAATGCAAATCAAAACTACCATGAGATACCATCTCACACCAGTGAGAAATGGCACATATTAAAAAAACTAGCAACAACAAATGTTGGCGAGGATGTGGAGAAAAAAACTCTTGTGCACTGTTGGTGGGAGTGCAAACTGGTCCACCACTATGGAGAGCTGTGTGGAGATTTCTGGACCTACTAAAACATAGCTCTCCATATGATCCAGCATTCCACTCCTATATTTACCCAAAGGACACAGAAACATCAATTCCAAAGAGCACCTGCACCCCTATGTTTTTATAGCAGCACTGTTTACAATAGCTAAGCTTTGGAAACACCCAAATGCCCAAAAATAGATGACTGGATCAAGAAAGTGTGGTACACATATACCATGGAATATTACTCAGCATCAAAAAAGATAAAACAATGCAATTTGCAGCAACATGGATGGCACTGGAAGGGATCATGCTCAGCGAAAATAAGCCAAAAGAAAAAGAAAAAAACACCGGATGGTCTCACTCATAGCAGGAATCTAGAAAACTTAAATAAGGGACCAGGAAATGAATATAAGAAAGTGAAAATCAAAATCAACAAAAAACTATGAACCAGAGCACTTTTTGGGGGGTGGGGGGCGGGAGAGGGAAGGATTGGGTC